>NC_037288.2:18151112-18468264 GCF_000002775.5 Populus trichocarpa | reverse complement strand
TTTATTTTATTGATTTGTTATTAGGAAGTTGTTATTCATGCCATGTATTTATCAGATTTTGTTGATTTTCAGTTAAACTAAAACTCTATTTAAAAGGAGTTATTCCGTCAATATATAAAATACATCCTTCTAGCTTGCTTTTTTTCCCTTCTACGTTAGTTATCCTGATCTTTGCTGAATTTGTTCATAATATCTATCAACATACTGGAAAGCCCTGATCAAAACATACATATTATGTTGGAAAATAGTAAATCCTTTATCATTGGAAGCATTAACTAAGTCAGTCTGGACATTACCTCAGCGAAAAGGCGCAAATTCAAGTTTAGACTACTGTGGTTAATTCATAAAAAAAGAAGTTAAATTAATATCCAGAAGCATCGAAGCCTGGATCATTACTTAATTGGACTATCTCTTTTTCAATCTTGGCACATGCTAGTTGTAAGAGTGACCTCCAGGTTAAAGCAGGTCCTGTAACATCTGATATAACTCAAAATTCGCTGTCACAACCGATGACTTTAATAATTTCATTACCGTAAGGGTCCCTAGTACGATAGTCCTTTACTCCTTTAGGCAAGTGGTGATGGAGACCAAAAGTAGGATAAGCAGAGTCACGAAAGATGGTGCACTAGGTGTTTCTACAGATATTCCATTTGAAATAGATCTTTTTCATTGCAGAATTGACATGTTACATGTGTTTCAGTTTGGTGTACTTTAGGGTACTCAATTACAAATAAATCTGATAAGCTTAATCATCTTCTGCTAAGCATTATTGCTCAAATTCATGTCAGCTTCACTCACCAATTGGTTTTTTTTTCATGAAAAGAGATTCTGCCGAACTCTATCTTAAAAACTTTTAGTGATTACCAGTTTACCTTCATACCATTGTAAGTACTTGGAATGTACCTGCAGGTCTATATATGTCGATAACGGCTTAATATCCTGTAGATCATATACGGCTATATTTCGTACAAAGGGAAAAAGTGCCTGAAAGTTATTACTCATGCATCATACTAGATGTGTTTGTGATCACTCTTTAAGGATTTGTTTATTTTTGAAAAATAGCATAGTTTGTTAAAAGTTTTGGGACAATGACACATACTGAAAATAAAATGTACTTGGAAAATAGCACAGTTTGAATATAATTACATTTTAGAATATTGTTTTTGTACATCAGCTGCCAAACTGCTGTTTTTCCAGCATATAAAATACTGCAATCATGGTCTATTCAACTATAAGGTTGCAAATGAATATTCTTCTTTCATTAATTTTTTTCAGCAGAGCATACACGCCTCGCCCTTTTCATTCCTTCTTTCACTTTATGTTTTTTTCACCTTGGTTGATTTTTCTTTTAACACTGTTCAAGAAATGCGTAAAATAAATGGAGATTTTGCTTTACCGAAGTGAATAAATAAAAGGCCTCGCAACATATTTGGCCTCACAGGTTGAAATCTTCCTGAGGATAGCATTGATGCTCTTTTTCTGTTCCTGGTGGCACCCACATTTCAAATTCAATGGCTGGAAACAATTACCGACATTAACTTCGTCATTTGCAGTTGCATCAAGATATTCTGAAATGCAGGATAGGTTCTAAAAAGGGTGAAGCAGTGCCACGCACTTCATATGCACTTCACATGGTTTTGTCTAGCAAGTTTTGTCCCTTTTACTTTTCCTGGTGATTCATGTTGGAATATATTGCTAGAGCAATAAATGCTGATAATCCATGTTCATACTGCTGATTTAGAAAAGCTTATAATTTACAAGATAAATGTGGTCCATTAGACCTCCCACCCATCATTACAAAAAAAAAAAGAAGTTAGACGTCTGAAGCATGCCCTGAACTCTAAGAGGTCGTCCACAGAAATGATCTTTCTATATCGTGGAACTCTAATTCAAGAGGGTAGATGTCTCAAGGTTGTCTGCAGTGTTCAAGTGGTCACAACTTAAGATAGACTTCATAATTGCTGACTCCTTGAATTTCAAGTGGGTCCTGAGTAGATTGTTTTTCTCAAAAAATGCTGGGGACATTATGTTATCAGTCTTGCTTTTGAGACAATACCATGTGATCCTTCACTACTTCATGTCTCTCATTAGACCCCATCCGAATGACCATACCAGTAGATCCATTATCCACAATGGTGCTCTTCTTTTGTTTTTGTGATCTTTCCTCTATATATACAGCACACAATTACCTTGTCAATCCAACTCAAGCCTTCACATTGTCATCAAGAATCAGAGTTTTCTGTTCTTTACTAAAATCCTAACAATCTTCTTGTTGTTCTTACATTTACCTCCAAGCAAAATGGTGGCTATTCGCTTGCCTCGTATTCTTCAAGCTAAGCAAAATCTTCTTCGAGGATCATCTCCAGCTAGGGATGTTCGAAAAGGCTATATTGCAGTATATGTTGGAGAAGAAGAGAAGAAAAGATTTGTGATTCCAGTATCACACTTGAACCAGCCTTCATTTCAAGAGCTGCTAAGTAAAGCTGAAGAGGAATTTGGATTTGATCATCAAATGGGTGGTCTCACAATTCCTTGTCGGGAAGACATCTTCATCGATCTCACTTCTCGCTTAAATGCGTCATAAAAGGGACAGATTAACATATATTAGAGAAAACAATTTTGTAGCATACTTTACATATCATGTACAGATTGTAAGCAGTGTCTCAAGAGATTATTTATTATGAAATCCTTTAACTTTCACAAATCTTTTCATCTTCTTCGATTTGTTTATTCATTTAGTTTCCACGATTTCATGGCTAAGCTTACTATATATCAAGAAATTAAATTTACAGCTTTAAAGATTATCACCGAAGAAAAAAAGAAAATAAGTTCAAAGAAAACACTTCCAAGCAATATTTGACTTCTTAGAAAAATGCGTTCTTACAAAAATTTTCAAATTTTGAGCATGTTAAATAAAATACAGCACAATAAAGTAATTGATCTAAATTAAATCATAAAAATACCACATCATCCAGGATTTCTTTTCCCGCATCATTGTCAGTCTAATATTGAGCAATATTCAATTCATTCAATTCGATCTTAAGATTATATTAGATAATATGAGGAAAAGATTATGGAGCCTTTTGAATAAATCTAGAGATAAATATCAACTATTAAGAATAATTATGAAGCAATCAAATATTTAATAAATATTAAATCTATAGTATGTATAGTATGTATGTTTGGATTCATAGAGGTAAAAAACCTAGAGAGAAAACTTGTCTATGTACCCGTCATGAATTCGGAGAGCGGGTTGTGATAGCATGAACATGTGAGCACGGTGTCAGTGCAGCAAGTTCATTCATTCACGTCCGAAAATCAGTCTTAGATAAGATAAAGAGTTTTAAATCTCGGTGTTTCTAGGTGTAAAACAAGTCCTGGTAATCATGATTTTCTTTTTTAATTTACTGTAGTGCAAGTTTCTGAGTGACTGCTTTCTGGTCCTACTAATTGTAGGGAGATCTAGCATGTTATTTCTCATAAGCTAATTTCTTGACTACACCTCATGGCTCATGCATTGTGTCATGGGGTAATTTTTCGCTCCGCGAATAAACCCATGCGGCAGCCTAGTCCCTCGCTAGACTCAGCCTTCCCTTGCCAATCCCACTCGTGTTTGCCTAGTAACTAAGCAAGCGGAATACACAAGTAAGAATAAGAATCAAAGTGCACAACAAGCTTTATAGGAACTCTTTCCCAACCTTTATTGATCTCGTAAACAAAGGGAACTATACACAAATCCATATGTGTGCTTTGCACAAAGATTGCATGCTACACCAAGCTACCTCTAACTAGTGCTCTACATGTTCTTGCATGCCCCTACATGCTGAACATTCCCCACGCATGCTGTCGCATTCCCATACATGCTGCCCCCTTAACCAAAGCTACAACAAGTATTTATAGACAAGCATTTACAAGGCACACCCCCCATTTCTACTTTTAAGGAAGTAGTGGAACACTATCTCACCCATGTTCACCCATGAACATAGTGGCCCCATTATCTACCAAGTAGTGGGAAGTTTTCCCCCCATGATCCCCCATGATCTTAGTGGGTTGAGAGCAACCCCTGGTCAGCCCCCATGTTCAGCCCTCATGATCCCATGATCTTGGATATCCATAACTGCCACTACCCATGTTCTGCATGCCCACCTGGCAGCCCCTTCTGCCAGCTCTTGTTGCGTCATCTGTTGAGTCACTCACATGCCTTAGACAGTCCTTCATCCAAGTTTCAAATCGTGCCAAGTCGAGCCCCTGACTTGCACAAGTTGCTGCGCACTGCCGAATTCGCATCTACGTGCAGGTGCCAATTCCTACGCTGTCGAATTCACATCTGCGTGCAGGCTGCCAATGTCTTCGCTGCCGAATTCCTCGATAGCCCCTGTTCTTGTCAGCCTCTGCCCCTGACGAGTTTTCCTGCCTGGCTTGGACATTCCATCGTCAAGCCCATGTTCGTCAACAATCTGCGCTGCCGATTTTCCTTTGACAAACCTACAGCCGCATAAATCTGCGCTGCCGATTTCTCCCACTGTTGGCATGGCTGCCAGCACCCTTAGGCCCTATTTTGGACAGCCTGCCAAAGTGTGCACCTCGTGCACGTTTAACACTATTACAAACCACCCCCACCAAAAGAACCTGATGCCCTCGTCGGACAGATTCGAAGTACCTTTGCACCGCATCTGTTCCTCGTCACACTCCATGTTTCTCCCCACGAAACCTCTAGCTTTGCCCACATTCAACAACAAATTCAGTCCACCGAATCTTCGTCAACCTGTTTCAAAGCCAAGCTGTGACATATTCTGTTTTTGGCTCGTTAGTTTTCCACAAATGTCAAACATATCATACTCGCAAGCCTGTTTCGCAAAGTTTAGATGTCACCCCTAGCACCCAAGGAATCCGTCCCTTTCTTCACAAAATATAGCCATACAAAAACCCCCATCAAAGAATCATATGAACTCCCAAACGAACCCATAATTCCTCAACTGTTCCGTATTCCATTTGCAAGTAATAAAATTTAAATATTGCTTACTTGTCCATTGTACAGCAATCAACTCTCCCCGCCGAATTCGCCTCTGTCGCTGTCCATCGCTGTCGAATTCTATGCAGTGTGCTTTCATTGGCGCATCCTCACGCCTAGAGTTAAACCATGATCTGTCCATCATCAAAGTTATGAAACTCTCCCCATTCTGGTCCCAACATGACTAGAGTCCATCTCAGCCACTGTTCTGTCTTCTTCGCCCTGCACTGTCCATCGTCAAGGTCTCCACTGAAGATAGCAATTCTGCCTCCCCCAAGGCAGCAAAGCCACAGCAAATCTTCGCAGATTCGTCTGGCCATTCGACCAAGTCTTCCTCAACTTCGTCGCTGAATTTTGCTTCCACCACCGTAAACATTCCTTCGTCAAGATGCACAAAATTCCCCAAGTTCTACCCCCACAAGGCAGCAAGGCCAGACAACATCCTCACCGATATGCTGGCCCATGATGACTGAATTCCATCTCGATCGTCAAGCAAATGCATAACATTTACGTATGCCATATCCCCGACACCATCTTCCACACTGACAGCGTCAAGGTTTCCCATCCTTGGGCAACAATCCCACACAAAGAAATTCCATCGCAAGAGAAAAACAGTGTAAATTTCAGTTTCGAACCCTTACCGATTTGCCTTCTCGTCTGACCTTCCATCGTCAGCAGCAAGTTTGGGCTCTCTCCCACTGAATTGCTTCTTCTATTTCGCCCTAACCTTCTCATTTAGGCTTCGACAAAAACTTAGAAACTCCCAGTAGTCCCTTCGCTGGCCCCTGCTCTCAAGTCTGCCATTCCATCGACAGTTTCGATGGCCGAATCAACACCCATTTTGAACTGATCCCTTCGTCATCATTTTGCGTCGCCCATAGATTAGTTAAGCCACCAAACTTCGCAGGCCTTTGAACACCATACTGCCCAAAAAGCTAGCAAGTTTTCCCTAAATGGCTTCGAACAAATCAACTCTTCGATCTGCCCCACAGAACTATCCATCGTTTGTGCTACGAAACAGCCCATCGTTTTGTCATGAACGCGAAGCGCGCTCTGCTCCAAAGTTTCTGCCTGTCCATCGACACTAGCAATGCTTCTCCCAAATCAGTCCCTTTGATTTGTCTAGAGAAACATCAGCATTCTCGTCGCTGATCATTGCGTTAAAATCTGCCTATCCATCGGCAGAAGCAGTAGCCCTCCCAAATCAGTCCGTTGATTTGGCCACAGAATCATTCTCGTCGTTCTGCCAAGAAAGCAACCGCGCTCTGATACCAATTGCTCTGATACCAATTTTCACGGGGTAATTTTTCGCTCCGCGAATAAACTCGTGCGGCAGCCTAGTCCCTCGCTAGACTCAGCCTTCCCTTGCCAATCCCACTCGTGTTTGCCTAGTAACTAAGCAAGCGGAATACACAAGTAAGAATAAGAATCAAAGTGCACAACAAGCTTTATAGGAACTCTTTCCCAACCTTTATTGATCTCGTAAACAAAGGGAACTATACACAAATCCATATGTGTGCTATGCACAAAGATTGCATGCTACACCAAGCTACGTCTAACTAGTGCTCTACATGTTCTTGCATGCCCCTACATGCTGAACATTCCCCACGCATGCTGCTGCATTCCCATACATGCCGCCCCCTCAACCAAAGCTACAACAAGTATTTATATACAAGCATTTACAAGGCACACCCCCCATTCCTACTTTTAAGGAAGTAGTGGGACACTATCTCACCCATGTTCACCCATGAACATAGTGTCCCCATTATTTACCAAGTAGTGGGAAGTTTTCCCCTCATGATCCCCCATGATCTTAGTGGGTTGAGAGCAACCCCTGGTTAGCCCCCATGTTCAGCCCTCATGATCCCATGATCTTGGATATCCATAACTGCCACTACCCACGTTCTGCATGCCCACCTGGCAGCCCCTTCTGCCAGCTCTTACTGCGTCATCTGTTAAGTCACTCACATGCCTTGGACAGTCCTTCGTCCAAGTTTCAAATCGTGCCAAGTCGAGCCCCTGACATGCACAAGCTGCTGCGCGCTGTCGAATTCGCATCTGCGTGCAGGCTGCCAATTCCTGCGCTGCCGAATTCACATCTGCGTGCAGGCTGCCAATGTCTTCGCTACCGAATTCCTCGACAGCCCTTGTTCTCGTCAGCCTCTGCCCCTGACGAGTTTTCCTGCCTGGCTTGGACATTCCATCGTCAAGCCCATGTTCATCAATAATCTGCGCTGCCGATTTTCCTTTGACAAACCTACAGCCGCATAAATCTGCGCTGCCGATTTCTCCCACTGTTGCATAGCTGCCAGCACCCTTAGGCCCTGTTTTGGACAGCCTGCTGAAGTGTGCAACTCGTGCACGTTTAACACTGTTACACATTGTCTCTTTCACCACTAGCTACTTGCTTTACGTACGGGATCCCTAGCAATACCCTTGCATCTATAGATACATGTACATTTAGTTTAAAATTTATGGATATGTAGTGCAAACACACCATTAATTGTCCCTTGTTGCCTTATGAAAAGAGAAATGATACTGAACTTTATCTAAACTCTATTAAGTGCCCATATCAACTATGATGTATGTTACTTACCTAGGCATGTACCTGCAGGTCTGTAACGGTAACATCTCAATATAATTAGTCTCAGCTCAACGCTATATTAATGCAGCGGGAAAAAAATAGAACTGAAAATCATTTTTCATCAGTGGTACTGGATCCTTGTTGGAAAAAGGATGAGTACAGTAGAATCTCAAAAATAATAATACAAAGTTTAAAACTCAAGAATAAAAAAAAATGAAGAGAAAAACATATTTTTATTAAGTATTTTTCTCTACGCTCTCTTAGATATTCTTTTTCTTTTATGCTTCTTTATAATATTGAATTACAAGCCTTTTTATAGGTATAAGGTCCTAGATAATCAAAGAATTAAACTAATAAAAGAAAATTCTTATATGAACATGAATTGTATTATGCCGACTAAACTAATTGACTAATTCAACTCATTCCAGTCGGTCGACTGGTTCTTAACCAATACGTAGACCGGTTCCTCTACTTTTCATAACCAAAATCTGGTTTACTTTCAACATCCCCCCTTAAACTTGATTTCTTTATAACTCCCTACATGTCTCTCATCTTGATAAAAACATCATATTTGAGTGGCTTTGTGAAAATATTCGTGACTTGATCTTATGTCTTCTCATGCTTGACATCAACTTTCGTATTTGCAATGCAATCTCATAGGTAATGAAATCTTGTATTAATATACTTACTTCTATCACGAAATAATGGATTCTTTGCTAATGCAATAACTGATGAGTTCATATAAATTTCAGTAGGCTTCTCTTATGACATTCACAATTCCTTCAATAATCTCCTTAGCTATATGCAATGACAAACAAATAATGTAGTAGCTGCATGTTCAGCTTCACATGTTGACAAAGTGATTGTAGATACTTTTATGAATTCCATGTGAATGTTGTGTCTCCCATATAGAGAATAAAACTTGTAGTGCTCTTTCTATTATCCATATCTATAGCCCAATTACTATCACTATAACCCACAAGTTCAAAGCTACTAGAATAATCATAGAACAAGCAAAAATCAATAATAGCTTTAATATACCGAAGAATTCCCTGCAATGCTTTGAAGTGTCATAATTGGTGTCTTCATAAATCTATTCACAAATTCTACTCCAAAAAGAATATCTAGATGAGTGCATGACAAATATCTCAAACTCCCAACTAAGCTCTTAAATGTTGTAAAATTTATCTTCTGTCCTTCATCATTCTTTAACATCTTTACTCCATACTCAACCTGAGTATTTACGTTTACACAATCCTCCATTTTGAACTTCTTGAGAACATCCTTTGCAAACTTCTCGAATGGTCTCCAATCTAGCAACGAGAGCAAAAACCTCATCATAGTCAATCCCAAGCTTTTGACTATAGCTTTTTACCACTAACCTTACCTTGTATCTCTTCACCTCTCCTTTGGCATTCTTGTTTTCTTTGTAAATCTACTTAACATCTATTGGCTTTTTTCCTCTTGGTCTAGGAACCAACTTCCATGTGTCATTCTTCTTAATTAATGCAATCTCCTTATCCATAATAATTCTCCACTTTTTATCCTTTACAACTTCTTCAAAAACTATAGGATCACATGTAGCAAGTTGACAATATAGTGTAACATCATCATCAATAGGATTATGTACCTCATACAAGTCATCAAAGCTCCTTATCTTTCGTGGTGGACTAAGTGAGCTACCACTACTAGAACTTTCACTAGAAGAAGAAGAAGATAAAGGTAGATTTGAGTTAATTGGTGATTGTGGAGGTGTAATTATAGGTTCTAGATGATCTTTATATATCTTCTTGTCTTCATCAAGAACTTGTAGAAATTCATATTTCTCATCCATCATCTACCTTCCAATCTATGTTACTTCTTCATTAAATTCAACATCTTTACTAATCACTGTCTTTTTTCGTTAGGATTGTAAAACTTGTATCCTTTGGGATTTTGATCATAACCCACAAAGATTATCTTTTTGCTCTTGTCATCTAGTTTAGTCCTTACTTGATCATCTACATGCATATAACCAATGCTTCCAAATACTTTCAAGTGAGTAGCACTTGGCTTTCTTCCATTCCATACCTCTTGTGGAGTCTTGCAATTCAAACCTTTAGTTGGAAACCTATTTGGCAACTAGATAGGACAATCTAAAGCTTCAACCCAAAACTTTTTAGTCATTTTCTTGGTTCTGAGAATGTTTTTTTCCATGTTAGGGATGCTTCTATTTTTTCTCTCCGCCACACCATTTTTTTATGGGAATCTAAGCACCATGCAAAAAGCACGAAGAAAGGATCAACAAGCACTCATAATCATCCACCAATTTCAGGATGATACAACTTTTGAGATAGTGGTCAACGCAACTACCGTCAAGCAAACATAAGAAGTTTTGCAAGAATCAAAATAAGGAGCTAACAATGTAAGAAATGTACTTCTATAAAAAGTTATGAGGTGACTTTGAACAATTACATATGCTGGAATCAGAGAATATTTCAGAATTACTTTACTAGCGTATTGGCTATATACAATCAAATGAAAAGATATGGGGAGAAGATGGAAGAAACACGTGTGGTAAAGAAGATTCTATGCTCGCTGAAAAAGAAGTTTTATTATGTTGTAGTTGCAATAGAGGAGTCACGAAATATGGATTTTCTTACAATTCAAGGTCTCATGCAAAAATTACAAGCCCATGAGGAAAGAGTCAATGAAATTCAATAAGATATGGATGCATAATCACTTTTTTCAAAGCAAGATGACCTTGGATATACCCAAGAGGGTAAAGGACGTGGACAATGTAGAAGAAGATGAGGAAAATGCAGATTTGGAAGAGAAGGTCATGGCAGCCTCAACAAGTCAACTGGTCGACCATATGAAGCAAACTAGTCGATCGGCTACACTGACAATGGCAATCCAAAATCCAAGTTTGATGAAACAAAGGTTAAATGCTATAATTGTTAAAAGGTAGGCCATTATATCAGGGATTGTTGGAATCCAACTAGAAAGGTTGAGGAGAATGTCAATCTTGTTATAGAAGTGGAGAAAGAAGCCACTGTATTATTAGTCCATGATGAATGAATGCAAGCTAAATAGAACATGTGTTATCTAGATAATGGTGTCAGTAATCACATGTGTGGAGATAGAGACAAGTTTATGGAGCTTGATAAATCAATTAAAGGTAATGTCATCTTTGCAGATCATTCAAAGGTTCCCATAAAAAAAGGTACGATTCTCATAAAATTAAAAAATGGAAGTCGTCAATTTATTAATGATGTCTATTATATCCTTACTATAAAAAGCAATATATTGAGTTTAGGAAAATTATTGGAGGAGAGTTATGAGATTAAGATGAAAGATCGTACCTTTGCATTACTTGATACTCATGGAGCTATGATTGCAAATGTAACCATGACAAAGAACAAAATGTTTTTGCTAAACATAAAGACGGATGTGCCTAAATGCTTAAAGGCATGTGTGAAAGATGAAACTTGGCTTTGACATATGAGACTTAGGCATGTAAACTATGATAACTTGAAGATGATGGCATAAAAAGAGATGTTGAAGGAACTACCATTTATTATACATCCAAGTTAGTTATGTGAATGATTTTTAGTGGGCAAGCAACTCCGCAAGAGCTTTCCAAAGGGGTCTACATCTAGAGCAACTCAACTTCTTTAAGAGATACATACAGATGTTTGTGGTCCTATCAAACCATGTTTGTTTGGTTAAAATTTGTTTTTTGTACTCTTTATTGATGATTATAGTAGAAAAACTTGGGTATGCTTTTTAAAAGAAAAGTCTAATGTGTTTAGTTGTTTTAAAAAGTTTAAAGCATTAGTTGACAAAAAAAAGTGGTTATTCTATAAAATCATATAGGACAAATGGGGGTGAATTTGTTTTGTAATGATTTTAATGAGTTTTGTGAAGTTCATGATATAAAAAGACTCTTAATAGTGCCTAGATCACCATAACAAAATGGTGTGGTGGAGAGAGAATAAAAACATCTTTAATATGGCGAGAAACATGCTCAAAACTAAGAATATGCCAAAGGATTTTTAGGCTGAAGTTTAGATTGTGTTATCTAGTTGTCAAATAGGTTTCTAACTAAAGGTTTGAATGGCATGACTCTATAAAAGACATGAAATGAAAGAAAGCCAAGTGCTACCCACTTGAAAGTATTGGCTATATGTATGTAGATGATCAAGTAAGGATCAAGTTAGATGACAAGAGCAAAAAGATTTTGTGGGCTATGATCAAAAGTCTAAATGATACAAGCTTTACATTCCTAATGAAGGAAATATAGTGATTAATAGAATTGTTGAATTTAATTAAAAAAAATGCATTGAATTGAAAGGTAGATGATAGTAGGAAATATGATTTTCTACCAATTCTTGATGAAGAGGAAAAGATATATAAAGATCATCTAGAACCTATAGTTACACCTCCATAATCACCAATGAACTCAAATTCACATTTATCTTCTTCTTTTAGTGGCAGTTCTAGTAGTGGCAACCCACGTCCACCAAGAAAGATAAGGAGCATTGATAACTTGTATGAGGTAACTAATTCTATTGATGATGATGTAACACTGTATTGTCAACTTGCTACATGTGATCCTATAGTGTTTCAAGAAAATATAAAGGATAAAAAGTGGAGAATTGTTATGGATGAAGAGATTGCATCAATTAAGAAGAATGACATATAAAAGTTGGTTCCTAGACTAAGAGGAAAGAAGTCATTAGGTTCCAAGTGGATCTATAAAGAAAACAAGAATTCCAAAGGAGAGGTGAAGAGATATAAGGCAAGGTTAGTGGTAAAAGACTATAGTTAAAAGCTTGGGATTGACTATGATAAGGATTTTGCTCCTATTGCTAGATTGGAGACCATTCGATTAATAATTGCCACTGTTGCCAAACATAGATAAAGAATCTATCAAATGGATGTCAAATCAGCCTTTTTTTAAATCAATTCCTTGAAGAGAAGGTCTACATTGAGCAACCTATGAGATATGAAGTGAAGGGACATAAAGACGAGGTATTAAAGGTGAACAAAGCCTTGTATGGATTGAAGCAAGCCCAAGAGCGCGGTGTAATCACATTGATGGCTATTTCTTAAAAAATGGATTTGTTAAATGCCCCTATGAATAAACTATATATGTAAAGATCAAAGAGAGTGGTGATACTCTTATTATATGTTTGTATATGGATGACTTGATCTTTACAGGAAATAATCCAAAGATGTTTGAAGACTTCAAGAAAGCAATAATCAAAGAGTTTAAGATGACAAATATTAGTCTCATATCTTACTACTTGGGGATTGAGATCAAACAAGAAGAAGATGAATCTTTGTGAATTAAGAGAAGTTTGCAAGGGATGTTCTCAAGAAGTTTAATATGAAGGATTGTGCAAAACTAAATACTCTGGTTGAGTGTGGAGTAAAGATGTCAAAGAATGATGAAGGAGAGAAGATAAACTTCACAACATTTAAAAGCTTAGTTAGGAGTTTGAGATATTTGGCATGCACTTGTTCAGATATTCTTTTTGGAGTAGGACTTGTGAGTAGATTTATAGAGACACCAACTATGACACACTTCAAAGCATTGAAGCGAATTCTTTGGTATATCAAAGGTATTGTTGATTTTAGCTTGTTCTACGATTATTCTAATAGTTTTGAACTTATGAGTTATAGTGATAATGATTGAGCTGGAGATATGGATGATAGAAAGAGCACTACGAGTTTTGTTTTCTATATAGGAAACACAACATCCACATGGAGTTCAAAAAAGCAATCTATAGTCTTTTTGTCAACATGTGAAGCTGAATATGTAGCTGCTACATCATGTTTGTCATTGCATATGGCTAAGGAGATTATTGAAGGAATTGTAAATGCCACAAGAGATGCCTACTGAAATTTATATGGACAACTCATCAGCCATTGCATTAGCAAATAATCTAGTATTTCATTATAGAAGTAAGCATATTAACACAAGATTTTATTACCTATGAGATTGCATTGCAAACAAGGAAATTGAAGTCAAGTATGTGAAGACACAAGACCAATTCGCGGATATCTTCACAAAGCCACTCAAATATGATGTTTTTATCGAGATGAGAGATATGTTAGGAGTCATGAAGAAATCAAGTTTAAGGGAGGTATTGAAAGTAAACTGATTTCTGGAAATAGTTGACCCGATCGACTGGTTCAGTAAGAAGAGAACAATTCCTATTTAGATTAGGATTTTCTTATATTAGTTTAATTCTTTGATTTTTTAGGACTTTATGCCCATTAAAAAGCTTATAATTCAGCATTATTAAGCAATACAAAGAGAGAATATTTAAGAAAGTTTAGAAAAATAACAATCAATCTTCTTTTTGTTCTTGAGTTTTTGACTTTGCACTTTTTTTTATCTTCTACCATACCTATCCTTCTTCCAACAGAATTGCCATCACCTGCTAACTGAAACTGCTTTGGGGTAAGAGTTGTCTACCCACATCACACACTGAAGGTGAATGGTGATAAATGCTCTTTAAGTAGGGAACACAACTTCAGGAGGCTTGTCCAATGAGATGATAGACTTAAATGATGCTAAGGTTGGAATCACTCTGGTGCCATCTTCAACCATACTTCTCTAGATAACATGTTGTAATGTTTGTTAAGGATTACTTTTATAGATTTTGTTTAATCATACTTATCATACATGATCAAAACATACAGATTGTATTGGAAAATACTGTCTCTTCTATTATTGTAAGCATCAACTTAGTCTGAACCCATTACTTATGCCTAAAGGAACAGATTCTGCTTTAAACTGCTCTCATGGAAGTCTTCATCTTATCCCCATCTAAATATGTGGCACAAAATAGGTCGTGTAAGACCACCAGGCTAAAGCAGGTCCAATATTTTAGTAACATCTGATATAGATGGGTCATTTAGTAAGGAGAGCATCTACAGCAACTGTTCAACAATGGTCCCCTGAAATTATTGCTTGCCACTCAAATTTGTTTTGACAACTGATAATTTTACAGTGAGACTGCTTCGTACATTAGTCGTGCAAAGAAAGTGGTGATGGAGACTTGAGTAGGGAAAATCTAGTCTGGAAAGTTGACGCATTCAATTAACATAAAACGAAGAAAGTGAAATGTCATTTCTTATTGTAGAATTGACATGTCAAATGTAATGAATGGAGTATCAAATTTCATATTTCCTTTATCTTCATCCTGTTAAGCATTTCAGCTCGCATTCATTTCAGCTTCGCACACAAATTGTTTGTTCATGAAAAGAGAAATACTGCAGAACTGATGATCACAAATTGAAACTCATACAACTATGACCACGAAGCCAGTCTTGGCTGATTGTTAGTTCTAGGCAATCCTATGGGACGTAAGTGATCACATTTGGAACAACAGTAAAAGGAAACCTCTTGAAAATGATCACTCATCTATCATATATAGAGACTGTTGTTGGTGATTGCTCCTCAAAGGAAAAGCATCTCCGTACGATGATATATTGAGGTGGCTATTCATCATTACTGGCAGTAGGGCAAGGTCATGTGAACTTCATGGTGTCCGGTCGAGCAAGTCCGCTCCTCAAAGTAAAAGCATGTCCGTACGATGATATATTGAGGTGGCTAATCATCAGTACTGGCAGTAGGGCGAGGCCATGTGAACTTCATGGTGTCCGGTCCAGCAAGTCTATTCATTGATATGAAAATTAGTGAGTCAGATATGATATGGTTGTAAGTTGCTACACAAGTTCTGCTATAGATGAATTTTCTCTTACCTGTAGAAAAGGTTCTTAGCTATCACTTTCTGGTTCTATATCACTTATTGCAGGAAACCTGACTTGGTTGTATAGACTGTGAATTGAGGATGTCAGCTAATTTCCACGAAATTTTACTTTAATTTTTTTTTTTTTTACAGGCTTATCTCACATCTTTGAATTTGATAAATATGTGATAATATGAATAGAAGAAATTCAGTGGACATGTTGTCTGAATATTATAAAAGAAATAGCAGATGACTTAAGCAGGTCTCTGATATGACAAAAAAAAAAAAAAACTATCAGTCTATTGTGATTTGGATAATTAGTGTTATCCTCTTTAAATAACTTCAAATTTAACTACAACTTTATAGTTAATAGAGCAGTGGGGTCATAATGTTTCATAGAAATTAATAATGGTCAGTCAGGCCTGTATTCTTGATAATTAGGTTGAAGACAGAACCATGTGATGGCTCGAGCTCATTTCTTGACTAGACCACATCCAAGGGCTTCTTGACGACCGGCTTCTTGCATAAGGGGATTTCTATCTTGTAAATCTTCACATATATAAATACCAACATGTTTAGGTTCACAAGCAACTCAAACCTTCACATCCTTGAGAATCAAAATTCCTCTGTGCAATAAGTCTGCTTAGATTTCTTTTCCTTGCTCATATCCATTTGAAATAATGGGTTTCCGTTTGTCTGCTATTGTACGTGCTAAGCAAATGCTCCAGCTATCACCATCAGCTTCAAGTGTGCCAAAGGGCTGCCTGGCAGTTTATGTTGGAGAAACACAAAAGAAGAGATTTGTAATTCCAGTATCATACTTGAACCAAGCTATATTTCAAGACTTGCTAAGTCAAGCTGAAGAAAAATTCGGCTATGATCATCCAATGGGCGGTCTCACTATTCCATGCAGAGAAGAGATTTTCATGGATGTCATTTCTTGCTTAAGTTAATCATAAAAGCAGAGAGTAAGATAGATCAACTCTAACACAGTTCTGTAAAGAAGACACTTATGAGTACCATGTACAGACCTTTTCTCGGATACCTTTTTCCTTCAAGGAAATGAACATGCTTCACAGCATTATTGCTGTTTTGTCAAATTGTATTTCAATTTAGAAAGCACAAGCATTAATCAATGAGTACTTTTTCTCATATATTATATACTTTCCTCTTAGAAACTTCGCTTGTGAGTTCTTACTTTTGTTAAATGCGCTACGCCATGATCATTACTCGAATTGTGTTCCTCCAGCACCAGAAATGGAAATTCTTCATCTGAAAATGGATTTTAATTAACAACTAATTAGTAAGCATCTTTTATGGTGTCAGCATCAGCTCATCATAGACAAAGGCCTAGATAAGTCAAGTTCTTTTTTGCTTGTATAATGTTAAAAATCAAAAACTTGCGTCCATCCCTGTATAGTTCAAAACCAAGTAAGGAAAATTTACTGTCAGGGAAAGAGTAGCTGTAAATCTCTGTTCCTCCAGTTGTTACAATTCTTATAGAAAAGATGTTGAGGCTAATTACTTGAAAACGATCATCTGCTATGATGATCATTGCCAAGGCACATGATGTGCTTAAACATGAACTTCCAGTCTTCAACATTTTCAGTTAAATATCTTAATCTCATTCAGAGTTTTGGACTTTTGACCAATTACCAATTCAGGTTCTTTGAAAACATCTCGATCCGATTAAGGTATCTTAATATTCTTTCTAATTTATATTTCGACTTTATTTCTAAATTTTTTGAAATTTTTTTGTAAAATGATTCGTGATTATGAATTTCTTCAATTTAACCCTTAAATAACCTCAAAATTTTGATTTTCTTGCAATTTTACCCCTCATTTGAACCAATTAACTTGGTAAAAAATAAATTTGGTCTCCTAAAATTTCAATCTTCTCAATTAAGCCCAAATTGGGCCCCAAACTTAATTTTTCACCAATTAAGCCCCTAATAAAATTAATTTAACCCATTTAAAGTATAATTAAGTCCTTGCACCTAATTAAACCATTTAATTGGACCAAAAAAAATTCTTAAACATAATTAAACTTTAATTTGGCCCATGATTAAATCAAATTGATCTATTAAAAATGTAATTATGTCCCTAGGCTTAATTTTTATGCATATTCGTCCAATAATCATGTAACTTGACCTTGAATTTATTTTGTCTCTCTAGTTTTGGGTAAAATGGAGTACAATTAGGCTTCTGATTCCATTCAAAATTGCAGCTTGATTTTTTCCATATGTGAAATCCTCCCAGCTTGCTTTTGCTAAAATATCAATCTTTATTTTATATTTTGATTTTTTTTTATTTTGAAAAGAAAAAAGATGAATTTGGAGTAACCCATAAATGAGTTATGATATAAGGGATGGATTAAATATATTAGAAGAAACAATTTTGTAGCATACATTACCCAACATGTACAGAATTTATTCTCTCTCAATTTGGTCGCATTACATAAGCAAATTACTGAAGTTTTCATAGATATTAATTATATGCATAGATAAAACAGGATTTGTTATATTTGTTTTGTTACAATGTCGTGGCAAAAACTCAACATCAAGAAATTTACTGCTTCAAGGACTTTTTCGAGGGCAAAGCAATTTTAGTCTCAGTGTCCTATCCGAGCAAGCTTTCAATATCTCAAGCTAGGCTAAGTAAAGCTGAAGAGGAGTTTGGTTTTTGTTCATCCAATGGGTGGTTTGACCATTCCTTTTAGAGTGTAGTTTCCTCCTTTTTATTGAACCTGAATTTTCAATACAGTATCATTATTATGATATAGTTGATGCAACGACACTGTTGCTAGACACTCCAAAAATGTAGTTCCTCTGTATTGTGTATAAGCTGCTGAGATTTTGTTGCAGTGATTTTCTGCAGAAATTATGGGTTGTGTACTGACATAAGTTGAGGGGTAGGATGTATGTATTAGGTGAGTTTAGGTGAAGTGTATCTCCATGAAACTTCTAGTATTTCTAGCTCTATATATATACACACTTGTATTCAGTATCTGAAATGATCAAAATTAGTTCCAAAAAGCCTCTTTGCTGGGAAATTTTTACCTGCGCAGTTTTAAAATCAACAGATATCCCAGTAATAATTTAATTGACTGATTTCAGTGGCCAAAATCATCAAATGAAATTGATTTCACCTTATCTCCTATGTACAGTAAGTCACTGTGTTCTATGACTACAAGAAAAGAAAGTAGATATCAGGATATTCCATTGGAACCACTTCGTTGTGAATACCTGCAAGTTTAGCTAAAACATCAGCTGCCAAACTGCTGTTTTTCCAGCATATAAAATACTGCAATCATGGTCTATTCAACTATAAGGTTGCAAATGAATATTCTTCTTTCATTTATTTTTTTCAGCTGAGCATACACGCCTCGCCCTTTTCATTCCTTCTTTCACTTTATGTTTTTTTCACCTTGGTTGATTTTTCTTTAACACTGTTCACGAAATGCATAAAATAAATGGAGATTTTGCTTTGCCAAAGTGAATAAATAAAAGGCCTCGCAACATATTTGGCCTCACAGGTTGAAATCTTCCTGAGGATAGCATTGATGCTCTTTTTCTGTTCCTGTGGCACCCACATTTCAAATTCAAGGGCTGGAAACAATTACCGACATTAACTTCGTCATTTGCAGTTGCATCAAGATATTCTGAAATGCAGGATAGGTTCTAAAAAGGGTGAAGCAGTGTCACGCACTTCATATGCACTTCACATGGTTTTGTCTAGCAAGTTTTTGTCCCTTTTACTTTTCCTGGTGATACATGTTCGAATATATTGCTAGAGCAATAAATGCTGATAAGCCATGTTCATACTGCTGATTTAGAAAAGCTTTATAATTTACAAGACAAATGTGGTCCATAAGACCTCTACCCATCATTACAACAACAAAAAAAAGAAGTTAGACGTCTGAAGCATGCCCTGAACTCTAAGAGGTCGTCCACAGAAATGATCCTTCTATATCGTACAACTCTAATTCAAGAGGGTAGATGTCTCAAGGTTGTCTGCAGTGTTCAAGTGGTCACAACTTAAGATAGACTTCCTAATAGCTAACTCCTTGAATTTCAAGTGGGTCCTGAGTAGATTGTTTTTCTCAAAAAATGCTGGGGACATTATGTTATCAGTCTTGCTTTTGAGACAATACCATGTGATCCTTCACTACTTCATGTCTCTCATTAGACCCCATCCAAATGACCATACACCAGTAGATCCATTATCCACAATGGTGCTCTTCTTTTGTTTTTGTGATCTTTCCTCTATATATACAGCACACAATTACCTTGTCAATCCAACTCAAGCCTTCACATTCTCATCAAGAATCAGAGTTCTCAGTTCTTTAATAAAATCCTAACAATCTTCTTGTTGTTCTTACATTTACATCCAAGCAAAATGATGGCTATTCGCTTGCCTCGTATTCTTCAAGCTAAGCAACATCTTCTTCGAGGATCATCTCCAGCTAGGGATGTTCGAAAAGGCTATATTGCAGTATATGTTGGAGAAGAAGAGAAGAAAAGATTTGTGATTCCAGTATCACACTTGAACCAGCCTTCATTTCAAGAGCTGCTAAGTAAAGCTGAAGAGGAATATGGATTTGATCATCAAATGGGTGGTCTCACAATTCCTTGTCGGGAAGACATCTTCATCGATCTCACTTCTCGCTTAAATGCGTCATAAAAGCGACAGATTAACATATATTAGAGAAAACAATTTTGTAGCATACTTTACATATCATGTACAGATTGTAAGCAGTGTCTCAAGAGATTATTTATTATGAAATCTTTTAAACTTTCACAAATCTTTTCATTTTCTTCGATTTGTTTCATTTAGTTTCCACGATTTCATGGCTAAGCTTACTATATATCAAGAAATTAAATTTACAGCTTTAAAGATTATCACCGAAGAAAAAAAGAAAATAAGTTCAAAGAAAACACTGCCAAGCACTTGTATCATGGGTCATTAACATATGTGGGCAAAAATTAACTTTTGCCGCTTCCACGTCCACCACCGCATCCACCTCTGCGCCGACACTGCAGCCTCCCCCATTATGATGAAACTTCCGTAGTGACGGTGATGGTTTTCACTGACACCACCAGGTTCACTCACGAAGGCAACCCACTGACTACATGATTCATAAATGATTTCTTTTGATTAAAAGCAATATTTGACTTCTTACAAAAATGCGTTCTTACAAAAAAATTCATATTTTGAGCATGTTAAATAAAATACAACACAATAAAGTAATTGATCTAAATTAAATCATAAAAATACCACATCACCCAGGATTTCTTTTCCCGCATCATTGTCATTCTAATGAGCAATATTCAATTCATTCAATTCGATCTTAAGAGTATATTAGATAATATGAGGAAAAGATTATGGAACCTTTTGAATAATCTAGAGGATAAAATATCAACTATTAAGAATAATTATGGAGCAATCAAATATTTAATAAATATTAAATCTATAGAATTTGATTTTCTTTGTCACCTTTATTATCTTCTTGATTTATCCTTTGCTTTGATGTGATGAAAGAATGAAAAAACAGTTCACATGAAATGATTTTTATCATCAATCTTTTTTATATTAGTACAAAATTTATTTAGATTGAATCGGCAATGCCTACTCGCTAGACAAAACTGCACTAATGGCTAATTGAAGCGCTCTTTGTCTTGTTATATATCTTTTTAGATAAAAACATCAAAATTTCTCATCATTAATGGAAACAAAATAAAAATTCATAATAAGTATTATTGCATTAAATAAATTTCAATCTTTGAAATAAAAGTCCAAACTTGAATAAAAACAGTGTAATAATAGAGTGTCTAAGACATCAAATCAAAAGAAATAAAAAGAAATGCCTCCCATAAGCAAATAAGGCATACCAATAAATAAAGTAGCAGGAACTCTCATCTAAAAATCAACCTGCTAACAAAAGGTAAGAATCTGAAAATAATATTAGAATAGAGGGGTGAGTTTAACCAACTCGGTGAAGAAATATCATTTAATATATATTATAGATATTTATAAGTTAGAGACCATAAATTGTGATATAATAGAAGTATAAGAACCGAAACATATATTTATATCAGAAAAGGTTTACGATCTCGATAACTATGGGATGATTAATCATTACAGTCTGGTGTCTCTCTCACTAACTAGATATACAAACTATTAAGTGTATATAGACTAACTACTCTCCATTAGTATGAAATTTCTAACAAGTATCCCGATATTCAGATAAAACAAATATTCACATATATATGTATATCAAAGCAAACGAATAATATACCAAATAGAATTCAATCAATAGAATGCGAATACAAATTTGTACCTAGAAAATAAATCAACTTATATAGACATTTAAGAATGTCATTTGTACTCATCATATAATCAACATATATAAATTTTTTATATTACATGCCTATTAAAAATTATCTCACTCGCCTGGAAAACAGAAGCAAGAGACAAACAAATGTAAAACTGGAGATTACTAAAGATTACTAGGGAGAATGTCAATAGAACCTATAACGAATACAGAAAATACTTAAAACAACTTGAAACAGATAACACAACAAATTATAATTATAAGATTAGAAACCATTATAAGATTAGAAACCAAAATGTAATTATAAAACCAAAACAGATCCACCTAATCAATCCCAAACATTTCCCAAACTAACCAAACCTAAAAGAACAAATCAACTCTCACTGCTTGGTCAACCGGTCAACCAAAATTTATCAACCACTCAACCGATATCATCAGGCCAATTGGTCAATCAATTCGAACATACAGGTTGACTGGTCGATCAGGATTTCAAAATCCTGATTTGTTAGTCTTTCAAAATTGTAAATCCTTAAAACTCAACGTGTTCCTCAAAAACCCATAACTCCAGTCCTCAAATCAGTTCGCTTTAAGCCAAATTAATACCCTAAAATATTAATTAAACATCTTAAATCATCAAATTACCAAATCAACATATCCGAAAACACTTCTTTAATCCACAAACTATTAAAATCACCCTAGAACATGTTTCTTATGAATCGATTCAGATTGCCTTTAACCCCTATGCTATCATCCATATTCTGATTATTCACTCATTCAAGAGCTACTGGAGATATGATGTTTAATCACCATTCAAAAACAACAGAATAGTGAGTCATGATACTTGTTTCTTCAAATCCTTCTTAAAACCAAAAACTTTAAGTTTAGATATAGTTGAATTCTTTAGTATATTTGGGAGAAAAGTTATCGCAAGGGAGAGAAAAAGAGAAGAAGGGAAAACCAATTCTCTAGAAACAAAAATCTCTTAAAATATATAGGTCAGGTTGGGTTCTTGGGTTTAGGTTTAATGGGCTAAAACATGGGTTTTACAACATCCCCTCCGTTATACAAAACTCATCCTTGAATTTAAACTTTAAGAGCAAAAATCTTCCCATCATGATCGAACAAGTACGAATACTTGCCACTCATTTCCTACTCAAGCTCCCACGTTGCCTCTTTGCATGGAATTTCGTTTCACACAACCTTAAATGATGCAATTTCCTTCTACCAAAGCTTTCTAACTTGTTGATCCACTACTCCTATTGATTGTACTTCATATGACATATCCTTCCTCACCTAAACTAGTTGAACTTCTGGAACATGAGATGGATCTTGCAATTACTCCCTCAACATCGAAACATGGAACACCGGATGTATGAAGGACAAATTAGGAGAGAGAAAACAGTATGTATGCCATTGCCCCTACTCTTTCCAAAATCTCAAAGGGCCCTATAAGACGAGGAATTAATTTTTCTTTATTCCAAAATCTGAATATTCTTTTTGTTGGAAAAGACTTTCAGGAACACATTGTCACCCACTGAAAACTCTAAATTATACCTCCTCCAACCCATGTAATTTGCATACTCTAAGCTATTCAAAGTTTATCTCAGATCACCTTGATCTTATCCAAAGTAATTTGTATTAACTCAGGATCCATCAATCTTTTCTCACCAACCTTATACCAATATATGAGTGATCTAGACTTTCGACCATACAAAGCCTCATATAAAGCCATATCAATACTTATGTGATAACTATTGTTATATGCAAACTCTACCACAGACAAATACTTGCTCCATCCGACCTTAAAATCAACCACACAAGCTCTCAGCATATCCTCAAAAATTTGTATAGTCGTATCAGACTGTTCATTGGTCTGATGATGAAAAGCAGTGCTTAACTTAACCTTAATCCTCATTGCTTCATGAAAGTTCACCCAAAATCGAGAAGTGAACTATAGACCTATATCAGACACAGTGGAGATCAACACATCATATAACCTCATAATCTCATTAACATATATTTTTGCAAACCCATGTGTTATCTTTATTGGAAAGAAATGAGTTGACTTAGTCAGATCAATTATCATCCAAGCCGAATCATAACCCTCCTAACTTTGTGGTAATCTTGACATAAAATTGATAGTGATCCTCTCCTATTTCCAGGTAGGAATCTATAATGACTGCAAAATCCTTGGTGGCTTCTGATACTCACCTTTAATCCTTTAACAGGTCAAGCATCGAAATACAAACTCTATAATGTCTTTCTCTATTCCATTCCACCAGTAACACCCTCTCAAGTCCACATCTTGTTAGAACTAGGATGTATGGTATAGGCAATTTGGTGTGCTTCTATCACATATCTCTTTTCAGATCATCCACCTCAGACACACATAGCCTAGAACCAATCTCAACACATTATCCTTACTAACAACAAAACTAGATGTTTTTCTTAATTCCAACTCATCTTGAATCTTGCATAGTGACTCATTTTTCATCTAAGCTACTTTAATTTGGTCTATCAAGTCTGATATAGTTTGAAAGTGAACCAACAATGCTTATGATTCACCCATATCAAAATTGACATTTTCATCCAACAACTCGTGTAACTCTCTAATTAAAGGTCTCCTTACCTCTTTAATATGAGCCAAACTACCCATAAATGTTTTGTTTAAGGCATCGGCAACAACATGCACCTTGTTCAGGTGATACTAAATCGAGCAATCATAATCACTTAACAGTTCTATCTACCTTCTTTGTCTCAAATTCAGATCCTACTGCTGGAAGATATACTGGAGACTCTTATGATCTGAAAATATCTCTCATGTCTCCCTATGCAAGTAGTGCCTCCAAATCTTAAGAGTAATTCATGAAAAGTTCTCCCCATTCAAGTAGTGCATCCAATTTTGATGGAGGGGTGAGTTCAACCAAATCAGTGAGGAAATATCATTTAATATACATTATTGAGAAACAAATAAAGTAGCAAAAACTCTCAAGCGAAGGTCAACTTATTAATAAAAGCTAAGAACCTGAAAATAATGTTAGAATGGAGGGGTGGGTTTAACCAACTTAATGATGAAATATCATTTAATATACATTATATATATTTATAAGTTATAAGCCATAAATTATGATGTAATAGAAGTATAAGAACTGAAATACACACGCACATAAATTAAGTATAACAGTAGTATGGTAGTGGTATACATGTTAGACATCAGACTAAGTCATAGGCTCAAGTAACAAAAAAAAAAAAACCTTAAGGTTCAGTCTTTACAGGTTGGTGTCTCTTTCACCAACAAGGTATATAAACTATTATGTGCATATTAACTAACTACTCTCTGTTAGTATGGAGTTTCTAACACGTATCCTATTTTAGAATATAACTATATACGAAATATTATAGTCATACTCTTGTGTGGTAATCTCTACCATTACTATTGTATATTGCCCTACACATATATATAAAAAGGGTTGGCTAACCAATAGGTTAAACCTCCTAATTATTCTCAACTTATCCTGATATCCAGACATAATAGATATTCGAATATATATGTATATCAAAGCACACAAACAATGCACCGAATAAAATTAAATCGACAAAATACAAATACAAATTCAAGAAAATAATGAGTACCTGGAAAATAAACCAACATATATGGATATTCAAGAATGTCATATGTACTCATCATATAATCAACATTTATAAATTATTTATATTACATGCATATTAAAAATTATCTCACTCACCTAAAAAATAAAGGCATAAGACAAATAGATGTAGAATTGGAGACTACTAAGGATCGCTAGAAGAAATGTCAGCAAAACCTATAACGAATGCATAAAATACTAAAAAAAAACTCGAAATAGATAACATAAAAGATTACAATCTAAGACTAGAGACCAAAACATAATTATAAAACCAAAACATATCCATCAAATCGATCCCAAACATTTTCCAAACTGAACAAACCTAAAAGAACCGATCAATCTCCACTGTTTGGTCAACTAGTTGACCGAAATTGACCAACCACTCAACCGATACCATCAGGTCAACCAATTGATCGGTTCAAACAAACCAGTTGACTGACTGATCAGGATTTCAGAATCTTGATATATTAGTTTTCCAAAATGCAAACCCTTAAAATTCAATCTTTTCCTCCAAAACTCATAACTCCAGTTCTAATATTAGTTTCTTTTAAGATAAATTAACACCCTAAAACATTAATTAAATATCTCAAACCATCCAATTATCAAATTAACATATTAAACATCATAAAATCCCAAAACACTTTTTTAATCCACAAACTATCAAAATCATCCTAGAACATGCTTCTTATGAATCGATTCAGATTGTCTTTAACCCACATGTTATCATCCATATACTGATTATTTACCTACTCAAAAGCTACTAAATATATAATGTTTAATCACTATTCAAAAACAATAAAAGAGGGAGTCATGATACTTGTTTCTTCAAACCTTCTTAAAACCCAAAAGCTTAAGTTTAGATAAAGCTGAATTCTTTAGTATATTTGGGAGAAAAGTTACGATAGGGGAGGGAAAAGGAGAAGGGAAAATCAGTTATCTGGCAAAATTATCTTTCAATACACATAGGCTAGGTTGGGTTCTTAGATTTAGGCTACACTTGGATTTAGGTCTGATATGCCAAAACATGGGTCTTACAAAAACAAGTGACTAACTAAGCTTTAATTGAATATATCAAACATTGGCTGTCCCTAGCATGTCCCTCGAGCATGTACCTAATCCAAAAATCAGTTTTCCATGTGTCTCAAGATTGAATTTTCCAACCTTTCAACTTACTATCTTTTATGTGGTCATAGGGAATGCTAGCGCTTAGACAAGTAGACATGGTAGGAGGGGATATGAATCCTCACTACCTTACATTTGCTGATTAGTTAGAAGGTAAGGCCACATGATTCTCTACTGAGAATCTGAGATGTCCTAAGCAGACCTCAGCGAATGGATTTTGGCCACTCACTTCAAATAGTACAGGATTTCTTTTCTACCTGCTATTCTTCTATATATATCAAGTTATTGGAATCACAAGGCACAACCAACATAAGTCAGCTCATTCTCACTCGTATCCTTTCCTTAAGTAACAAAATATCTTTTCTTTCTATTAATCATCTTCAACAGAGATACAACAACACTCAACATAAACACCATGGCCAGACATTTTCATGCTATTCTTGCCAAACAAATTCTATGCCGATCTGTGTGGATTACAAATAAATCAGCTTCAAGATCTTCAGATGTACCAAAAGGTTTCTTAGCTGTATACGTTGGCGAAATGGATAAGAAACGATTTGTAGTTCCAGTATCCTATCTGAATGAGCCTTCATTTCAAGATTTGCTAAGTAAAGCTGAAGAGGAGTTCGGTTTTAATCATCCAATGGGTGGTTTGACAATTCCCTGCAGAGAAGATACTTTCATTGACATTCTTTCTAGCTTGAGTAGATCATAAGTCGACTTCACAACCATATTAATCTGAGAAAACAATTTTGTATGGCCAAAACTGCCAATTGAATGTAAATATTTCTCTTCTCTGTTATAATATCGAACAGTTTCAGCAAACGAAAAATCTTCTTACACATGCAAGCAATACTCTGTAGTTTTCCCCACTCTTTTTTATGAAGCTGTTTTTTTTTTTTTTTTTTTCAATTCAACAGCATTATCATACTATAATCTAAGCAAACTAATTTTACCCTTTCTCTTATGCGCAATTCATAGTGTTACTACGATGTAAGTAAAAAATAAAAAGTACAATAGCAATTAGCAGGATAATTCCATTTAAACCAACATATTCAGCTAAAACATCTGTTATGATGTGGATTGAATCTATTAGAGGGTGCTACTTGTATCGTAGCAACTCTTTTGTTATAGTCGGCAGTATAAGAATTAATGCTAACCTACTACATGCATTCCTAAGGTCGGTGTTGTATATGTCTATATTTGAATAATTGGAGAGTCAAGCATTTTGTATGAATATTTAGAGGTATTTTTTTATAATATTGACAAGTATTTATTTATTTTTTGATTAGTCATTATTATTTTTTAATATTATTGGCTTTTTTATAATCATATTATTAAATTAATTGATTCATTCATATAAATGATCCGGATCCTAATCCTAGATTCTTCTTGCTCAATTTAAAAATTGCTATCATTGTCTGAATATGAATATTTTATTATGTTTGGAAAAATTTGATGTGATTCAGATTGTCCATCCAATCATTTGATACAATCATCAGAGAAGTACAGTAATAGTGGTATTCAGTTAAATATTGAGAGGAAACTGAAGCAATGCTTTGTCTAGTGACCACAAAAAAAATTGTTCGCATGAAATGATTTTTCATTTAGCAAACTTGTTTTGTTCTCCATAACGAAAGTATATATATTTACATGGGACTGGCAATGTCTGGCCTACAAAATTGTTTTCGGTTATTATTTCCTGAAGCTAGAAGTTTCTTCATTGCAAGGAAGGGTCAAACCACCCATTGAATGGTCAAAACCGAACTCTTCTTCTGCTTTACTTGGTAAATCTTGAAACAAAGGCTGGTTCAAGTAGGATATGGGAACAACAAATGGCTTCTTCTTGGACTCTCCAACATAAACTGTCAAGGAACCTTTTGGAACATCCAATGATGTGGAAGCTGTAGATTGTCAAGGAACTCGCTTAGCGGTAACAGTAGGCAAGCGAACACCCATGGTCTTCTTGCTGAGGTATTTTTTCAGAAGAAACGTAACTATGTAAGAGTTAGGGAATTGATATCAATATACAATGCGAATGCTTGAGCTGTTGTGATAAAATGTGCTGGTATATATATAGAGGAAAACTTTTGTACAAAATCCTGTAAATAATATGGCGAGTACACAGTAATCATTTGCCGGGGGCTGCTCATGATATAGCTTAAGAGCATCACATGGTCTGGTCTTCCAACTGGTCAAGAAATATAGGGACCGATAGTGATTCATACCGTCAATATTGTTCCGACGTATTGTTGGGAAGCAAGATGACCTCCAAAAAACTAAACTGGGACCGGAAAGGGTATTTAATGCTGACTGAGATGCAAAACCAAGTGATCTCAGATTAGGTATCTGGATACAATTAGTTGAAGTTTGGTAAATCAATTAACCCTTCGATTATCAGACAAGCTGTGGACTACTAGTTAGTACATGACAAGTCACAACCATTGCTTTTTTCACTGTCTCCCACGTTATATTGAACCAATATAAACTCATCCTATTCATTTAAGGAGTTTTCCTTCTCCGTGTAGGCTGTATCTTGCTTGACTACGGCTCGTCTATAATCTTTATTTCTACACATATCATTCATTCATTGAATGTCCTGAACATGTCTCTCAAGCATATGTCCCTATTCCAAAAGTCAGTTTTGCGTTGTGTCAGCATTTAATGTCCCACCATCCAATTTACAATCTTTAGCCTGGACCTCAATCAGGCTTATCTATGTGGTCGTAGGGCATTCTGGTGTTTAGACGTGTAGACATAGTAGGAGAGAGATGAATCCTCACTACCCTATTGTTGTTGATTAATTAGAAGGCAAGGTCACATGATCCCTCATGAGATGTCCTAAGCAGACCCTAGCAAATGATTTCTAGCCACTACAAATGCTGAAGGATTTTTTTTTTATTCATGCTATTTCTTCTATATATACCTAGATACGTAATGGTGTCTCAACCAAGTCATCACATTCTCCACTGATATCTTTTCCTCAAGTGACAGACTCTCTTAAGTTCTTTTCTGAAAACATACATCAACAGTAACACCATGACTAGACATCTGGCTGCTGCTCTAGCCAAACAAATTCTACGCCGATCTGTATGGAATGCGAGTAAACCAGCTTCAAGATCTTTAGATGTACCGAAAGGTTTCTTAGCTGTCTACATTGGCGAAAGAGAGAAGAAGCGATTTGTAGTTCCAGTGTCCTATCTGAATGAGCCTTCATTTCAAGATTTGCTTACTAAAGCTGAAGAGGAGTTTGGTTTTAATCATCCAATGGGTGGTTTGACAATTCCTTGCAGAGAAGATAAATTCATTGATGTCCTTTCCAGCTTGAGCAGATCATAAATAGAGGCAATCATACTAACCAGATAGAACAAATTTGTATGGCATAAATTGCCAATTTGATTTAAATACTTTCTGTTATAGAATCAACAACAAATGAGAAACCTTCTTTGATTCCCCAGTTTCTTTTAATAGAACTTATATACACCATCAATCCAATATCATTGAATGTTATC
Source organism: Populus trichocarpa (assembly GCF_000002775.5). Classification (NCBI taxonomy): domain Eukaryota; kingdom Viridiplantae; phylum Streptophyta; class Magnoliopsida; order Malpighiales; family Salicaceae; genus Populus; species Populus trichocarpa. The sequence goes on along the minus strand of NC_037288.2, from coordinate 18,438,306 downwards.
AATATGACGATTGCATTAACTGATAGAAATGGCCCGAAAATATTAAATCAAATATTTATTTGGTTTGACCTATAAGATTCCATGTCGCCATTGACTGTTTAAACTCTGCCTTGCCCTTCTCACTGTTTGTCTTCTGAAGGTATTGAGAAGAAAATTGTATTCAAGTTTGCAGAGAAGATTGAGAAGAAATTCTTATGGTTTTTCTATATTTCATTAATGCAGCAAACTCTGCTTTTATACACATTGCATGTAACTGATTCCATTATTTTAGGAATCAAAATCATCTCATCTATCCAATAATGGAGGGTCACAATTCTTACACATGTAAGAAACGGTTTGTAACTGATTTGTAACAGTAAAAACAACTATAACTACCATAACGGTTTTAACTGCCTCCTTAACCGATTTAACAGAATTTCTTCCATTTCTTCATTCTTCTTGCTACAGTCTGCGTAGTCTTCTTCCAAGGCTTCAGCCACAAGTAATCAGCTTAGCTTTCAACAGCCTCTCCTAAGCTATTTACTGGTTTAACTCCAAGCTTCAGCCTTAGTTGCTTGAATCTATCTTTAGGCAGTGCTTTTGTGAAGATGTCTGCAAGTTGTTCTTCACTTCTGCAGAAATTCACATTAATTACTCCTTCTTGCAGAGCCTCCCTTATGAAATGATACTTCCTGTTTATGTGTCTTGTTCTTTGATGGAAAACAGGATTTTTGGCCATTGAAATTGCTGATATGTTATCACAAAACAAGGGTGTTGCCTCAGCTTGCATTTCACCAAAATCATCAAGAACAAACCGTAACCAAATGGCCTCAGCAGTTGCTTCAGATGCTGAGACATACTCAGCTTCTGCAGTTGATAATGCTACTGTGTTCTGTTTCACAGAGGACCAGGAGAATGCTCCACTTCCAAAGCTGAATGCATAGCCCGAAATGCTCCTGCTATCATCTTCACTTCCTGCCCAATCTGCATCACAAAATCCAATAAGAGTTGTTGATTGATCCTTTACGTATTCAATCTCATAGTTGAGAGTTCCTTGCACATATCTTAGGACTCTTTTTGCAGCTCCCATGTGAATCTTGGTAGGTCCAATCATGAACCATGATAGTAAGCTTGCAGCATACATTAGATCAGGTCTTGTTGTTGTCAAATATAGTAAACTTCCTACTATTTTTCTATAAAGTCCTTCATCAGCCAACTCACTCCCATCCACCTTCTTCAGTTTCTCACCAGTGGCCAAGGGAATGGAGACTGGTTTGCAGTCACCAAGTCCAAACTTACTAAGCAAGGATTTGGCATATTTGCCTTGATGAATAAATACCCCTTGATCGGTTTACAGTATTCCCATGCCAAGAAAATGATGAAGGAGCCCAAGATCAGACATCTCATACCTCTGCATCATTTCTATTTTAAATTCACTAAGCAGCCTTTCAGTGTTGTCAGTGTACACAATGTCATCAACATAGATTGAGACAATGATCAAATTACCTTCCAGGTCTGACCTTGTATACAAAGTAGCTTCACTTGTGCTCCTTTTGAATTTGCACATAGAGAGGTATGCATCAATTTCACTGTACCAGGCCCTCGGTGCCTGCTTTAGTCCATACAAGGCCTTCTTTAGTTTGTAAACTTTGTGTCCTACATTCTTTAACTTCAAACCCTTCAGGCTGCTCAACATATACTTCTTCTTTGAGGATACCATTTAGGAAAGTTGACTTAACATCCAACTAAAACAACTTCCATCCCTTCTGTGCTGCAAGTGCAATGAGAGTCCAAATTGTGTCCAGCCTTGCTACTGGTGCAAAGGTTTCATTGTAATCAATTCTGGATTTCTGTGCATATCCTTTTACTACAAGGCGAGCCTTGTGTTTTTGTACTGTTCCATCAAGATGAAGCTTAGTTTTGTACACCCATTTCACTCCTATCACAGGTTTATCAATCGGTCTCTCCACCAAATCCCAAGTATTGTTCTTCTCTATCACTTCCAATTCTTCCTTCATAGCCTCCTGCCAGGCTTTATCTCCAAAAGCTTCTTGATAGTTCTCAGGTTCTATGATGCAAATGTGAAACCTTGCATATATATCTTCCAAGGTTTTTAATTTTACTGGAGTAGAGCTAGGTGAAGATTGTTGATTGTTATCACTGTCAATATTCTCAACTAACTCTCCAACTATAGAATTTTGATGGCAGTGTTCAACTTCACCTCCTTCAAGATTGAGAGACAAGTGGTTTTGGTTCATCAGATTTCTTTCTTAATTCCATGCTCTATCTTCACTGAAAATCACACTTCTTGAGAGAACAATCATCTCAGATTTCAGGTCATATACTTTATACCCCTTCTCACAGCTACCGTATCCAACAAACACTCTCTTTCCAGCTTTGTTATCCCATTTCTGCCTTAGTGATGATGGGATGTGAGTGTAGCACAAGCAACCGAACACCTTTAGATGCTTGACTCCTAGCTTTCTTCCCGTGAAGGCTTCAAATGGAGTCTTTTCAATGACTGATATTGTATAACATATGTTCTGAATATACACAACTGTATTCACAGCTTCTGCCCAGAAGATTATTGGCATTTCTTTCTCTAACAGCATGGACCTTGCCATTTCGCAAATTTTTCTGTTTCTCCTCTCTGCAACTCCATTTTGTTGAGGGGAGTATGCAACTGTCAGCTGCCTCTCCATTCCTTGTTTTTCACAGAATTCTTCAAACTCATTTGAGCTATATTCACCACCTGTCACTTCTCAGCTTCTTCAATTTATATCCACTTTGCAGCTCAACAAATGCTTTAAATTTCTTGAACACATTGAGTGCATCAGATTTGTTTCTGAGGAAGTATACCCAGCACATTCTTGAGTAATCGTCAATGAATGTGATGAAGTATATGTTCCCTCCCACAGATTCATTCTGCATTGGTCCACACAGATCAGTGTGGATTAATTCCAGTGGATAGTTTGCTCTCCACGCTTGTTTTTTGTTGAATTTCTCCCTGTGATGTTTGCCTGATGCACAGCCTGCACATACATCTTCTACTTCTGTCAAAACAGGAAGTCCACATATCATCTCTTTCTGCTGCATCTTCTTCATGCTAGCAAAGTTCAGGTGTCCCAGTCTTTTATGCCATATCCAGGAGTCCTCAGTCACTGAAGCTTTCCTTGCTGCAGGTGTGATGGACCCAAGTGAAAGTGGAAAGCATCGATTTCCTCCCATGATCACTATTGCTATAACATTGTTGAGGCTTTCATCATCAAATATCACTGCTTTGTTACCTCCAAAAAGGATATAATAACCATGCTCCATCATCTGGCCTACACTCAATAGATTTTCATCCAATCTGGGAACAAGCAATACCTCTTTTATATATCTTTTTCCATGCTGAGTTTCCACAACCAATGTGCCTTTTCCAGTTGCTTGCACAAGATCTCCTGAGCCCATCTTTACTTTGCAGGTCACTGTTCTATCTATGTTGATTAGTTCAGATTCTTTAGAGGTCATGTGGTTGCTGCAGGCACTATCCACAAACCATATCTTTCTATCTTGCAAGCTTGCGGAATGGCAAGCATAAAACATGGTTCCAGTGGATACTCTCTCTTCTTTTGCATAATTTGCTAGTTGTTTGTGACTGTGACTTTCACAGTCTTTTGCAATATGGCCAAACCGATTGCATCTTCCACATCTTGGTTTTCCTTTGTGTCTGCACAATCCAAAGTGTTGCTTCTGGCAGACTTGACACTGTGGCTTTACACTCACTTGACTACTTCCCCAAGCAGTGTTGTTCCGGTTTGAATTGTTGTAGTTGTTTAAGTTTCTGTTTGGAAATGAATTTGATCCCCTACTGTCTTGTGATTGTCATATTTAAGAAGGTCTGCTTTGGAAACCCTTGTGTGAGTTGTAGGCTTGATTGTTTCCAACCTTTAAACTGCTAAAGGCTTTCTCTGTTCCTGTTAGCTTATCCCTATTATCATGTAGATCCTCCCTCTTATCATAGACTTTAACAGAAGCAATGACTTCTTCTGCTCTCAGAACATCAAGATCTCGTGTCTCCTCAATGATTGACACAATGGACTTATATCTTCTGCTTAGACTCATTAGCAGTTTCTGTACAATTCTGTTTTCTGACACATCTTCTCCTAACGATTTCAGGTTATTCACAGTTGCAAAGAATTTAGCTAGTTATCCATCTAAGCTTTCACTTTTTGACATTCTCAAGTATTCAAAGTCAGCTCTCACTGCTTGAAGTTATACAGCTCTAACCTTTTTATCTCCTCTGAATTCTCTGCTCAAAATGTCCCAAGCTCCCTTTGCAGTCTTCTCATTTCTTATACGTGGAAAAAGGTCATCTGTTAATTCTCCTTGTATGAGGCTTAATGCCTTTGCATTCTTGATTTTGTCTTCTCTGGATGTAGTGGGTGTTTGCAATGTAGTTTGCTCAGCTTCACTCTCTTCATCGCCTGATCCATTTGCAACCTCAGGTGATTGATGAGATTGTATTCCAACTTCTATTACGTCCCATAGATCAAATGCTATGAGGAGTGTCTCCATCTTTACAACCCAAAAGTCGTAATTTGTGCCATTGAACTGTGGAGTTCTTAAATCTCCTCCAGCAAAGCTTGATCCTACCATTTTTTGAGTAATTAACAGTTTAATCAATCTGTTTTTTACAGTTTACGCCCCTCTTAGGAATCAGTTTGTGAGCTCTAATACCATGTTTGTCTTCTGGAGGTATTGAGAAGAAAATTGTATTCAAGTTTGCAGAGAAGATTGAGAAGAAATTCTTATGGTTTTTCTATATTTCATTAATGCAGCAAACTCTGCTTTTATACACATTTGCATGTAACTAATTCCATTATTTTAGGAATCAAAATCATCTCATCCATCCAATAATGGAGGGTCACGATTCTTACACATGTAAGAAACGGTTTGTAACTGATTTGTAACAGTAAAAACAACTATAACTACCATAATGGTTTTAACTGCCTCCTTAACCGATTTAACAGAATTTATTCCATTTCTTCATTCTTCTTGCTACAGTATGCGTAGTCTTCTTCCAAGGCTTCAGCCACAAGTAATCAGCTTAGCTTTCAACACTCACGCCCTTTTTTATTTATGTTTGTTTAACCTTGGTTAGTCTTTCTCTAACACTGTTCAGAAGTTCATGTTTAAATAGATATGGCCAATACCACAACGAATACACAACAAGGCTCAACATATTTGGCCAAATAAATCTTCCTGGGGTTAGCGTTGTTGCTTTCTGTCAACATACAGGAAAAAGTTTCTCTCTTGGTGGCAACCACATTTCTTTTTTCTTTTTTTCTTTTTTTTTTTTATGATAGTTGATGGCTAGAAACAATTATATTGTCAATGACCGGCATTAATTTAATCATCTGCAGCGCCAACAAGATTTCTGAAATGTGGGTTAGGTTCTAAAAGGAAGGGGCATTGCCACCGGCTTCACATGCTCTTCACAAGGCCTTGTCTAGCAAGATTTTGTTTTTATTTTTTTCCTTTTGTTTTTCTGGTGATCCATGTATGAGTTTTTGCTAAAGCAATAAATGCTGGTGAAGGTTGCAGATTTATCAAGGCAAACCTTTCTGTTTTTAACCACACATCTCAATGGAAATTTCTAACAAGACAAATTCGGTCCAGGGGACCCCTTCACATCATTACCAACAATAACAAACTAGATGTCTGAAGCATGTCCTGCATTCTAATTTCTTCCACAGAAAAAATCCTCTTTCTGCAATTTATGAATTTGAAGTGGGGCACTCTTTTATGATTGTCTCCAATAACTGCTTAGCCATAATGTGTACCAACAAAGTATACTGATTTAATTCACTATAATTTTCTTGATGATGAGTTGCAAGACAGGACCATGTGATCCTTCAGCTGCTTATGTCTCTAAGCAAACCCCACTTAGGCTGCTTCTCCTCTCATCCACACTTCATAGATTTTCCACGTACTAAATCCATCTATATATATAAATGCATCTCCCCACAACCATATCAAGTCCTCACATTCTCTCATAGAAAGCAAATCCTCCTCCACATTACTCTAAGATCATCTTTTTCTAGCCGAAGAACACAGAGCACACAATGGCCATCCTTCTTAAGGGCATCATGAATGCTAAGCAAATTCTCCGTCGATCAAATTTGCTTGCTAACCAAGCAACCGAAGTTCCTAAAGGCTACTTTGCGGTCTATGTTGGAGAGAGCCAAAAGAAAAGATTCACAGTTCCAATTTCATTCTTGAATCAACCTTCATTCCAAGAATTGCTAAGAAAAGCCGAAGAAGAATTCGGATATAGTCATCCGATGGGCGGTCTTACACTTCCTTGCCGAGAAGATACCTTTATTGACATCATTTCAGGCTTGAATTTATCATAACACAGAGCAGGAATTAATTTGCTTCAAAACTTTTGTACATCATTTACTTTTGGTAGAGACAAATGGGATGGGAAATGTCCACCCATAAGAGAATTTATTAATACAGATCTGCAGAGTTGCTCTCACTTTCTCAATATCATTATTCAAAATTAGAAAATTGTCTCAAAGATCTATGATCCTGACTTAAAAATCTTGATACCTATGCTGAAAAAACTATAAGACCACTCATAAATTAAAACAAATGGATAATCCATCATTAGAATAAAAATTGCTCGGTAATTAGTAAATTGTTAAATAAATTCACTTAAAATCAGGTAAAACCACGATTTTATGGTAGATTTTATGATTTTATATGAAATATAAATACTACCAGTTGAAGAGAAATTGAAAACTTCACATATTAGTTAGCCAACATTTCTTATTAATTTATACATGTAGGACAATATACAATGGTTAATCTTGAGATTACATCACTAGATTAATCCAATAATATTTCATAGATATATATAGTCTATATTATGCCCCTTAAAACTGAGGGTGGAGGATCGACCCTCAGCTTTTATATTTTACTATGGATTCACTATTTAAAAAAAAAAAAGTTGAATAGTGAATCCATAATAAAATGTGAGAGGTTAAACAATGCAAGTGGATAGTGTTTTGTACACACCTCTTATATCTTTACTAGTCATTTAACCCACGCTTTACTGCAAGTTATAAATTTTTAAAAAACAAATAACGGGTATGTAGGTTGCTTTAATGTTTTTTTTACATAAAAAATTCAAAGTGTAAATTGAAAAGGTTATGCAAGCAAGATCAAGATATTCCATAACATAAAATGAGACATGTATCCGATTGTGTTTACTGAACTTATTTATTTAAATAAATAAAAGATAAATTCACATTTCACACCCTAAAAAAACTCACGACTTAAAAAATAAATGCAAATAAAACTAACTGGATAAACTCATGCCATAAAAAATATTACACAAGGCCGAACACATCAGCAATATAATTTAAAAATGAATATTTTTAATTTAAAAAAAAAATAAACTTCATTTGTATTAAAAAAAATTATAGATGAATTAGAATAATACCTTGAAAAATGAAATAGAAATGGAAAAACTAAAAAAAACTTATATTAAAAAAAGGCATGCAAAAATTGTGACCTAGGTCATGAGACCAGGATAAACTTATAGAAAAAACTTGAAAATAATCACAAAACCAATATTAAAAAAAACTAATGTTGAACAATAAGATCATACGAAGTTGAATTCCTAATAAATTAAATGTTGAAAGATGAAATAAGAAAAAAAATTACACAAAAGGATTGAAAAAAACGAGGGTGAGAAAAAGTACTAATTTGATAGATAAAAATTTTCAATTGGAGGGTTTAATTGAATTAAAAAATAGCTTTAATAAAAGAAAAAAATCAAAAGAATGACAATCAAACTGAAAAAAAATAACAAAAAAATTGATTGAATGATAAAATTGAAAGAAAAAAAACTTCAACAAAAGTGCCAAAGAAAAAATTAAAAATTAAAAAAAAATAAGGATCGAAATGAAAAACCAAACATATGATCAGAAATTGCAATCAAATGAATAAATTGAAAATAATAAAAACTTCCATAAATGGAAAATGAATGAAATAAGAAATTAATAAAATGAGAACTGAAATTGAAAAGTAAAAAACAAAGAAGACAATGGTATACATTACCTGTTAGGAGAGAGAAAAGAAAATCAAATGATCATCGGCGACAATCCAATCACCATAAGCTGCCACACACCACTCCAAATAAAAGAGGACACAATGATGTATCTAGGAAGACGGCGGAAGAGTGTGAGAACACCAATCACAGCATATCCTTCAAACAAAGAGTCATATAGATTAAGATCACGTTTGGTAATAATTGTTTTTAAAGTATTTTTTGTTTGAAAATATATTGAAATAATATTTTTTTTATTTTTTAAATTTTATTTTTGACATCATCGTATCAAAACGATCTTAAAACACAAAAAAATTAATTTGAAAAAAAAATTATTTTTTTAAAATATTTTTAGAATGCAAAAACAAATAGACTCTAAGAGGTGAGAGCATCAACTAATTATCCTGAGCATTTTATTATCACTTAGTTTCAAATCATTATAAACATTGATATTCAACGTGAAAGTGCATATAAGTTGTTGTTCACAATGGCCGTCGAGAACCCAGGAACAGCTGCAGAAAATCAAAGGTTATATTTTGTTTTGTTTTGTTACAGTTGCATGGCTTTTTTGTTTGATTTTCATGTTTCTCTAGAAGAGTTTGTAGAGGAGTTTTGCAGAGAAGATGAGAAGAAATTCTTGTAGTTATTTTTCTCTTAATTTTCCAATGCAGGAATCCTGCTTTTATACACGTTACATGTAATTAATAACAGACTCCTAGATTTTAGGAATCAATTCATCTCAACCTTTCATCAATTGAGGGCTACGATTCGGTTTGTAACAGAAATTAACAGAAAAAACTGCTATAACTGCTATAACTGCTTTAACTGTTTTCTTTAACTGCTGTAACTGCTTCAAACAGAAACTTCTTCCATTACTTCATTCTTCTTTCTTCACGTTATAACTTCAGGATTTACTTCTGAAGCTTTAAAGACAAGTAACCAGCTTAACTTTCAACAGCCTCTCCTAAGCTGCTTACTGGTTTAACTCCAAGATTCAATCTTAGTTGCTTGAATCTGTCTTTGGGCAATGCTTTCTTGAAGATGTCTGCAAGTTGCTCTTCACTTCTGCAGAATTTCATATTTATCACTCCCTCTTGCAGAGCTTCTCTTATGAAATGATACTTCCTGTTTATGTGTCTTGTTCTTTGATGAAAAACAGGATTCTTGGCCATTGAAATTGCTGACATATTATCACAGAACAAAGGTGTTGCTTCAGCTTGCATTTCACCAAAATCATCAAGAACAAATCTTAGCCAAATTGCCTGAGCTGTTGCTTCAGATGCTGAGACATACTCAGCTTCTGCAGTTGATAATGCTACTGTGTTCTGTTTCACAGAAGCCCAAGAGAATGCTCCACTTCCAAAACTGAATGCATAACCAGAGGTGCTTCTGCTGTCATCTTCACTTCCTGCCCAATCTGCATCACAAAATCCAATAAGAGTTGTTGACTGGTTTCTCACATATTCAATGCCATAGCTGAGAGTTCCTTGCACATATCTTTGAACCCTTTTTGCAGCTCCCATATGAATTTTGGTAGGTCCATTCATGAACCGTGACAGCAAACTTGTAGCATACATCAGATCAGGTCTTGTTGCTGTCAAATATAGTAAACTTCCTACTATTTTTCTGTAAAGACCTTCATCAGCCAACTCACTCCCATCCACCTTCTTCAATTTCTCACCAGTGGCCAAAGGGATAGAGACTGGTTTGCAGTCTTCAAGTCCAAACCTGCTAAGCAAGGATTTGGCATACTTGCTTTGATGAATGAATACTCCTTGATCGGTTTGCAGTATTCCCATGCCAAGAAAATGGTGAAGAAGTCCAAGATCAGTCATCTCATATCTCTGCATCATTTCTCTTTTGAACTCACTCAGCATCCTCTCACTACTACCAGTGTATACAATGTCATCAACATAAATTGAGACAATGATCAAATTACCTTCACGATCAAACCTTGTATACAAAGTAGCTTCACTTGTGCTCCTTTTGAATTTGCACATGGAGAGGTACGCATCAATCTCACTGTACCATGCCCTTGGTGCCTGCTTTAATCCATATAAAGCCTTCCTGAGTTTGTAGATTTTGTGTCCAGCATTCTTTACTTCAAACCCCTCAGGCTGCTCTACATACACATCTTCTTTAAGCACACCATTTAAGAATGCTGACTTGACATCCAGCTGAAACAGCTTCCATCCCTTCTGTGCTGCAAGTGCAATGAGAGTCCGGATTGTGTCCAGCCTTGCTACTGGTGCAAAAGTTTCATTGTAATCAATTCCGGATTTCTGTGCATATCCTTTTGCTACAAGGCGAGCCTTGTGTTTCTGTACTGTTCCACCAAGATGAAGCTTGGTTTTGTACACCCATTTCACTCCTATCACAGGTTTATCAGTCGGTCTCTCCACCAATTCCCAAGTATTGTTCTTTTCTATCATTTCCAGTTCTTCCTTCATAGCCTCCTGCCAGGCTTTATCTCCAGCTGCTTCTTGATAGCTCTCAGGTTCTATGATGCACATGTGGCACCTAGCATATATATCTTCCAAGGATTTTAACTTTACTGGAGTAGAGCTAGGTGTTGATTGTTGACTGTTATCACTGTCAGTATTCTCAACTAACTCTTCAACTGTAGAGTTTGGATAAGAACATTCAACATTATCGGGTTGAATTGCAGTAGAATGTTCTTCAGGATTTTCACCTTCAGCTTCATCTCCTTCAAGGTTGAGAGGCATTTGCATTTGATTCATCTGATTTCTTCCTCAATTCCATGACTTGTCCTCACTGAAAATCACACTTCTTGAGAGTACAATCTTCTCAGATTTCAGATCATACACTCTATATCGCTTTTCACAACTGCCATATCCAACAAAGACTCCTTTTCCAGCTTTGCTATCCCATTTCTGCCTTAGGGATGATGGGATATGTGTGTAACATAAATATCCGAACACTTTCAGGTGCTTGACTCCTGGCTTTCTTCCTGTGAAGGCTTCAAATGGTGTTTTTTCCATAACTGATGTTGTATAACATCTGTTTTGAAGATACACGGCTGTACTCAAAGCTTCTGCCCAGAATCTTACTGGCATTTCTTTCTTTATCAACATGGACCTTGCCATCTCACAGATTGTCCTGTTTCTCCTCTCTGCAACTCCATTCTGTTGAGGAGAGTATGCAATTGTCAGCTGCCTCTCCATTCCTTGTTTTACACAGAATTCTTGAAACTCATTTGAGGTATATTCACCACCTCTGTCACTCCTCAACTTCTTTAGTTTATACCCACTTTGCAATTCAACAAGAGCTTTAAATTTCTTGAACACATTAAGTGTCTCAGATTTATTTCGGAGGAAGTATACCCAGCACATTCTTGAGTAGTCGTCAATGAATGTGATGAAGTATCTGTTCCCCCCAACTGATTCGTTCTGCATTGGTCCACACAGGTCTGTGTGCATCAGCTCCAGTGGATAGCTTGCTCTCCATGTTTGTTCTTTGTTGAATTTCTCCCTGTGATGTTTTCCTGAAGCACAGCCTGCACACACATCTTCCACTTCTGTCAACACAGGAAGTCCACATACCATCTCCTTCTGCTGCATCTTTTTCATGCTAGCAAAGTTCAAATGTCCCAGTCTTCTATGCCATATCCAGGAATCTTCAATCACTGATGCTTTCCTTGCTGCAGGTGTCATAGACTCAAGTGAAAGGGGAAAGCAGCGATTTCCTCCCATGGTTACTATTGCTACAATATTATTGAGGCTTTCATCATCAAATATCACTGCTTTGTTCCCTCCAAACAGGATATAATACCCATGCTCCATCATCTGGCCTACACTCAATAAGTTTTCATCCAATCCTGGAACAAGTAGCACCTCTTGTATGTATCTCTTTCCATGCTGAGTCTTCACCACAAGTGTGCCTTTTCCAGTTGCTTGCACAAGGTCTCCAGAGCCCATCTTTACTTTGCAGGTTACAGTTCTATCAATGTTGATAAGTTCAGATTCTTGATATGTCATATGGTTGTTGCAGGCACTGTCCACAAACCATATATTTCTATCTTGCAGACTTGCAGAATGACAAGCATAGAACATGGTTCCTGTGGTTACTCCTTCTTCCTTTGCATAGTTGGCTAATTGTTTGTGACTGTGACTATCACAGTCCTTTGCAATATGGCCAAATCGATTGCATCTTCCACATCTTGGTTTTCCTTTGTGCCTGCACAATCCAAAATGATGCTTCTGGCATACCTGACACTGTGGTTTCACACCTGCTTGACTGCCCCCCCAGTATTGTTATTCCAGCTTGTGTTGTTATAGCTGTTCAGGTTTCTGTTTGGAGTCCAATTTGATCCCCTCCTGTCTTGTGATTGCCATTTTTGAGTAGATCTGCCTTGGAAGCCCTTATGTGAGCTGTAGACTTGATAGCTTCCAACCTTTAGACTGCTAAAGGCTTTTTCTGTTCCTGTTAACTTGTCCCTTTCATCATGCAAATCCTCCCTCTTATCATAGACTTTGACAGACGCAATGACCTCTTCTGCTCTTAGAACATCAAGGTCTCGTGTCTCTTCAATAATAGACACAATGGACTTATATCTTCTACTTAAACTCATCAGCAATTTTTGCACAATTTTGGTTTCTGATACATCTTCTCCTAATGATTTCAGATTATTCACAGTTGCAAAGAATTTTGTTAGATAACCATCTAAACTTTCACCTTCTGACATTCTTATGTATTCAAAATCTGCTCTAATTGCTTGAAGTTTCACAGCTCTAACCTTTTTATCTCCTCTGAATTCTCTGCTCAAAATGTCCCAAGCTCCTTTTGCAGTCTTCTCGTTTCTTATGCGTGGGAAAAGGTCATCTGTTAATGCTCCTTGTATGAGGCTTAATGCCTTTGCATTCTTGATTTTGTTTTCTCTGGAGATAGTGGATGTTGGCAATGTAGTTTGCTCTGCTTCACTCTCTTCATCGCCTGATCCAGTTGCAACTTCGGGTGATTGATGAGATTGTAGTCCACCTTCTATTACGTCCCATAGATCGAATGCTATGAGGATTGTCTCCATTTTTACAGCCCAAAAATCATAATTTGTGCCATTGAACTGTGGAGTTCTTAGATCTCCTCCAGCAGAGTTTGATCCTACCATTTTGAGTAAGCAACAGTTTAATCAAGCTGTTTTCACAGTTTACGCCCCTCTTAGGAATCAGTTTTCAACAGCTCTGATACCATGTTTGATTTTCATGTTTCTCTAGAAGAGTTTGTAGAGGAGTTTTGCAGAGAAGATGAGAAGAAATTCTTGTAGTTATTTTTCTCTTAATTTTCCAATGCAGGAATCCTGCTTTTATACACGTTACATGTAATTAATAACAGACTCCTAGATTTTAGGAATCAATTCATCTCAACCTTTCATCAATTGAGGGCTACAATTCTTACACATGTAAGAATCGGTTTGTAACAGAAATTAACAGAAAAAACTGCTATAACTGCTATAACTGCTTTAACTGTTTTCTTTAACTGCTGTAACTGCTTCAAACAGAAACTTCTTCCATTACTTCATTCTTCTTTCTTCACGTTATAACTTCAGGATTTACTTCTGAAGCTTTAAAGACAAGTAACCAGCTTAACTTTCAACATTTTTATCAGTAATTCATAAAAATATTTTTGCAAAATTTCCCTTTTTAAAAATTGTCTCTAATACTTGCCAGGGGTGGATTCTATTACCATCGACACCGCAAAAGATTTGGTAATGCTTTCGGGCAGCGTAGAGCCTTAGGTAATTCTAGAGAAGTTTACTAAGTGGGGCAAAAGGGCAGAACTTCTATCCTCCCGAAAAGAATTCATGGAGAGTGACGACGAGGATAACACTGTTTTGAATAAAAATTATTATAGGAAGAGAGATTCAGATCGCGGCGCACCCGCCAACGGGTTTCTGGATTATAACTCTAATAAGTACGTCCCAAGAGACAACAAGAAGGGTAACTGGTGCAGTTGGCTTGGTAAAAAACTTCTTGGAAACAAGCAGAGGCCTAGATATCTCTGGCTCGAAAAGCTCCTGTTGACAATAAGTGGCAGTTTCCAAGGACACCTGTGAATGAATTCGGGTCATAAAATAAGCCAATTTATGGAAACCAATTAGCTATGCAAGAATTTGGATCATCGATGCCATTTTATGGAAGCCAAGTGGTTATGAATGGATTTGGATACATGAGGCCATTTAATGGAGGTCACTTCCTTATACCATCGATGTATGGAACCTGTACCTCCTTATCCTATGCATATGCCAAGGCCACCGATGTTGCCCCCATATGGGACGTCATTGCCAGCTCCACCATCGCATCCGGTTAATCCCATGATCCACTATAATAGTTATGATGATAATTATCGCCCTTGTTGATCTGTATTATAACATGCAAGATGTACAAACATGCACAGACTTGAAGTTCATATGCCGTCAGAAGGATTGCTGTATTTTTAATGTTTGCTAATGCTTTGCTTTTTTATAGACAAATGTCATTAGCCAATTGTTCATTCTCGTACTTAAATTTATGATATGTAAGCTGGTGACTTTTGTTCCTGTTGAAGATTCTCTTCTTGGTAATTTCGGTCCGAGTTAATTTCTCAAAATGAATATCTGTCAATGTTTGAAAACTAGAATCTTTGTTCATAGGGATTCAAATTATTCCAAGTGGAGAAACAAGACGTTATTCTGCATTAATTCCAGTAGGGAATTAAATGATTGAACAAAAAGGTTAATTTTAGCTTTGGGGAGAGGGACATTGGTGACAGGCTGATCATTTCCTTGAACCTAGTAATTATTTGGTCAAAAGAAAGCTCTGCTAATGATGCATTCCGTTTTGGACTTATTTTGACAGGTTGAAAGCTTATTTCCATTCAATTGGATCACAATACTATATGCTACAACTTCTAGCAATTCAACCTTTTTCCTCTTGCTAATTTTTGCTTGTACAACTACTAGGTTCTATAGCAACATCTTACATCTAGTTTCTCTAATCTGCGTCCCATCTGATTACGAGCTATAAATTAATTGTTGCAAGCATGTCTCTAATCGCAGAATCAAGCAGGTTGCAGCAAGTTTCTTCTTCCTTAGATACGTCAACAAAGCGACAATGGCTATTCGTTTGCCCATTGCTCCTGCTAAACAAAGTCTCCCTCGGTCTGTTTCCGGCGCCTATAAAGCTGCTTCAAGGTCCTTAGATGTTCCAAAAGGTTTCCTGGCAGTTTACGTTGGGGAACCTGAGAAGAAGCGATTTGTGGTTCCCACATCCTATTTGAAACAGCCTTCATTTCAAGATTTGCTACATGGAGCTGAAGAGGAGTTCGGCTTTGATCATCCAATGGGAGGATTGACGATTCCCCGCGCAGAAGATACTTTCCTTGATGTCACTACTAGCTTGAGTAGATAATAAGATGCAACAAAACTAACCAAAGAAAAAAAAATCTGTATAGGCAGGAATTGCCGATTCAGTGTAAATATTTTTTGACTACATATTACCAAATGAAAAATATTTTTACACAGAAGTTGTTGCTTCAACTCTCATATTCTGCAATGCTCTGTCACAAAGTGAATGACCTATTTAGTTTCCTATTCCCCTCCTATGAAAAAACTTGTTCTTAATCCCTAATTAAATTGCAGTCTTATAGTGTTCTAAATAGAATATTCTTATACCTGTTCAGTTATATATATATATATATATCTGTTAAAAGAAGAAAAGAAAGAAGTTCTGCTTTAATTTCAAGTTGTATGATCAATCTGGATATTAGAGATCCTTCACTCCATCTCCATATATATAGTGGAGAAAATGCTGAGGAAGAATTTGGGTTTAATCCAGTGGGCGGTGTTACACGATTACACTTCCTTGCAGAGAAGATATCTTCATTAATATTATATCCCAGTTGAGGGGATCATAATACACCAACCTAAATTTGACAAGTCCTGACAATTTTGTAAATTAATGTGCAATGTCTGCTGGAACTTATGGCAGAGGCAGAGATGGTTTGGGAAATTAAGAATAGAAATTAATACTTTTTTCCAATCTTCCTGTCAAATCTTCAAATTAAAAATACTCGGTTCAGGTTTCGCTTTACTTTGTATTGCTAGACTAGACCCCACTTGGTGTTGCCTTTATACTAGAATTTCAATAAAAATTAATTTATTTGTTTAAAATTAATTTTTTTATTTTTTTATTATTTTGATATGAAAATATCAAAAATAACTTTTAAAAATTAAAAATATATATTATTTTAATATATTTGTAATTAAAATATATTTTAAAAAATAATTATTATCACTTCTCATACACCTCATTACTAATCACTTGGTCGTGAAAATCCTCACTGTACAAGGAGAATTGGGGGATTGATAATGTGACGGTTTTGCGTAAAATTTTCCCTTAGAGATCCTCCAACTCTGACTTTTGAGATGTCGGAACTATTTTTATATTCTATGCCATGTTTAAGCTGTAAAATGAGAAAGAAAATTTTGAGAGGATATAAAACTTTGTAATTTGTTAGGATCAGATCATAAATCAAAACTAAATAGGAAATAACTTGGAAAAGAATTTTAAAAAAAAAAAACCGTGTATATGCCGGCCAGTTTGTGCATCACATCCAATTGCTTGATTTTTCTTCCTTCTTCTGAGAGCACACCCTTGTTCAGTTGTCCAAAGCATGTCCCTAATCCTAGAGAGACTAACTTGTTATCTCACAGGCTGATCGTCTCAAACATGTCCATATCCAATGGGGTCACTTAGTTTTTGCTTTTATATCAGCATTGATATCTAAATCCAACTGTCTATTTCCATTTTTTAGGTAGTCCTCGATTAGCCTAACTCTGTACATGTAGGGCAAGTTGTTTTTATAAAAAATTTCTATATTCATCAAGTAGTTGGAAGACAGAACCATGTGATATTACATGAACTATGTCTGAAGGAAAGCCCTGCTGATGATTCTTGGCCATAAAATTATGTTTAAAAATTACGGTTTTGGTTTAAGGGCCAAAAAAAATTATTACTAGAAACAAAAGGTTCAGAAAGTATAAGTATTGTCTTGCACGCAGGGGGGACAATCAGAGGTTTTTCTCTTACTCGGCTCAACCTTATGTGCGCCAGCCCACTATCATTTCCTTGTTGATTATTATCTCATTTCAAAGTTTACTATATAAACACTAGATGAAGGTCTTATTTTTTTATGTGGAATAGAAAGCTCTATATATACTCTATGTTCATAAGAAGTTAGTCGTGTTTTTCCAATGTGAAATAAAAATCTTTTGAATTAGTCTTTATTATTTACAACATATATGACATACAAGAGAAAAAGACAAGAGTGTGAGAGAATGAGAGGGAGAGGGAAAGAGATAAATATCACTAAATTGTGAGGTATTTGTAAGAGTGTGTGTGAGGTTTTTACTTCTATTATTATAGAGATTTTCAATTGTTCTTTTATTAATAAAGAATGGTTGTAATTTCGACATTACTTGGTAAAACCCTTCTATGCTTGCCTGTGGATGTAGACAAATTTAGGTAAATCACATAAATTCTTATGTGTCTCATTTCTCATTTTTCCTATTCTCTTGAGTTGTGTAATTTGTTTTGCATGTTGGGATCCTAACAGTGGTATCAGAGTAGCCTGGTTGTTTTTGTTTATATACAGCACTGTTCACATATACATTATTGTCTATATATAGGGAAAGTCAATGTGGTGAATAAATACCGTCTAGAAAGTTTTGTCTAAGAAGATTGAGTTTTAAGCGGGATGTTTGTGATCTCTCCAATCTTTTATGGGAACTTACTTAATAGAAGTATTATTTATACAATTCTATTTCCAT
The DNA here is from genome assembly GCF_000002775.5 of Populus trichocarpa. Lineage (NCBI taxonomy): Eukaryota > Viridiplantae > Streptophyta > Magnoliopsida > Malpighiales > Salicaceae > Populus > Populus trichocarpa. Next base: position 18,420,400 of record NC_037288.2, on the reverse strand, counting down.
ATATGTTGCAGTTCGTAAGTGAAACAATGATAGTTGAATAGATCATAGTGAATAAAATGGCAACAAAGTACGAGATTGAAAAGTTCAAGAAGAACAATTTCTCATTATGAAAAAATGAGAATGAAGGCAATTTTAAGAAAAGACAATTGCCTGCAGCAATTAGAGATAGGCCCATGTAAATCATTGATAATGCCAAGTGGATTGAGATGGATGACAATGTTATTGCTAACATACATTTAGCATTAACTGACAAAGTATTACAAGTATGGCAAAGAAGAAAATTGCGAAGGAGATTTGGGATACTCCGACAAAGTTATACAAGTCTAAGTCTCTGCATAATAAGTTCTTAAAAAAGAGACTTTATACTCTATAAATGGCAGAAACCACATTGGTGACTAACCACGTTAACACAATAAGAATTTTATTTTCATAACTCACTACGTTAGGTCAGCAAATATAGGAAAATGAACATGTAGAGCTTCTACTTTGAATTTTTCTTTATTCATAGGATAAACTCATTATTAACTTGACCAATAACATCCTCACAGACTATCTAGTCTTCAATGATATTGCAGTCGCTATATTGGAAGAAGAAAGTAGGCACAAGAATAAAGAAGACAGAATTAATAATTCGCATCAAGCAGCTCCAGATGAAGTCAAAGGCAAGGAAGTTCCAAATCAAGAAGTAAAAAGACTATGAAATGCTACAATGGTGGCAAAAAAAAGGCATTATAAAAGGGACTGTTGGCATAAAAAAGGTATGGAGAACAATACTCAGTCATCAAAACCTCAAGAACGTGTTGCAAACACTTCAGATGATGGAGAAATTTTATCATAGCTACAGTCTTTAAAGATAGAATAAAGCTCACTTAGGTTTGGTTGATGGATTCAGGAGCAACATGGCATATGACTCCTCGTTAGGATTTGTTTTATACATATGAACACATCTTTGGAGGCTTGGTATTTATGGGTAATGATCATGCCTTAGAGATTGTTGGCATTAGCACCATGAAACTAAAAATGCACAATGGCTCAATTTGTACCATTCAAGAAATACAATATGTGAAAGGCTTAAAGAAATTTTGTTTATCGGTAGGACAATTTGATAGTCTTTGTTGTAAGATTCATACAGACAATGGCATCATCAAAATTGTTAGAGGGATGTTGGTGGTATTAAAGGCAAGAAAGATAGCTGCAAACTTGTTTATGTTAATAGGAGAAACATATCATAAGGCAGATGCATCAATTGCATCAGCCAATTCTATAAAAGATAAGACAATGATGTGGCATCAAAAGTTAGGCCACATGTTAGAGAAAGGCATGAAAATTCTTTTTGATCAGAAGTTACTTCATGGGCTTACAAAGATTTATTTACCTTTTATGAGCATTGTATTACAAGTAAACAACACAAGTTGAAGTTTTGCATATGAACGGCTAAAAGTAATTATATCTTAGACCTAATTCATTTTGATGTTTGACGAGCATTGGTTATATCTATAGGAGGAGCAAGATACTTTGTATCATTCTCAAATGACTTCTTTAAGAGATGTTAGGTGTATCCAATCAAAAGCAAGGCATGTGTGCTTTCAGTCTTTAAAACCTTTAAAGCGTGGTTAGAACTTGAATCTGAAAAAAAAAAAAAAAGATCAAGTTTCTGATTATAGATAATGCAGGAAAATATACCAGTGATGAATTTGATAACTTTTGTCAACAAATAGGTATTAAAAGACAGTTCACAACAACATACACTCCACAACAAAATAGAGTGGCAGAACAAATGAACAAAATTCATTTAGAAATAACAAGAGCAATGTTAAAGGCTGCATTCTTAGGAAAGCCATACTGGCCAGAAGTAGTCAAAACCATATGTCATGTGATCAGCCAATCTCCATTAACCGCGATTGATTTGAAGACACCAATAAAGATGTGGATTAGAAAACCACTTAGTTATTCTTAATTGCATATATTTGGAATTCTTGTGTATGTGATGTGCAATACACAAGAAGTTATCAAATTGGATTCAAAATCCAGAAAATGTATATTCTTGGAATATGTTAAGGGAATGAAGGGGTATTGTTTGTTAGATCTCACTACCCATAAGGTAGTCATTAGCAGAGAGGATAGAGATGTATCGAGTACTGTATATATCTTTAGTGAGAAGTTTAATGTTTGTCATGATATATACAAGACGGACATTGCACAAGTAATGAGAACAGTTAGTCAATACTTGGTAAATCCTGGTAAAGAGCATTAGAACATTATTAAGAGGATCTTGATATACATCAAGGGTACCTCGGATGTTGCATTATATTATGGAGGATCAGAATTGACAGTTAGAGGTTACGTTGATTCAGATTTTACAGGTGACCTTGAGAAAAAAAAATCAATTTCAGGTTATGTCATAATTATAGAGAAGTTGTGAGTGGGTCTCTAAACTACAAATTATTGTAGCTTTATTCACAATAAAAATTGAGTTCATAGTAGTTACCCAAGCTTGTAAAGAAGCAATATGGCTAAGAAGAGATTATCGTGTATTGTGATAATTAGAGTACCTTGCATATTGCAAGGAATTCAACATTTCATTCAAGAACAAAACACATAGATGTTCAGTATCATTTTGTTCATGAAGTGGTGAAAGATGAAAGTGTGGATTTTCAAAAGATTCACACCAAAAAGAACCTCGCAAATGTTTTGACCAAACCAATCAACAATGATATGTATATATGGTGTAGATCCTCATATGGCTTAGTAAGAATGCATACAACATGAAGATGACAAGTATAAAAAGAATAGAAAAATTACAGATGATCAGGTGTGATGACATGATTAAAATCAAAGTCATCAAGTGGAAAAATATGGAGTTTGCCATCCTATTAAATGTCATCCCAATTAAATGGTTGGCATCAAAAGCTACCTAATAATTGATAAATTTCAGTGCACTACTTTCTTTTATCCTTATTTTTAAATAAGGAGAGTCTAGGATGTTCAGCCTATAAATAGGCTGCATCCAAAGCCTTTCTATATGCCATACCAGAGAAAAACACAAATGTGTGAGAGAAAAAATGTAAAGGAAAGGAGAGGAATCTCACTAAATTATAAGGTATTTGTAACAGAGAGTGTGAGGTGTTTATTCCTATTAATATAGAGATTTTTAATTGTTCTCTAATTAATAGAGAGTGATTATAATTCCTATATTACTTAGTAAAATCTTTCTATACTTGTCTGTAAAAATAGCTAAATTTGAGTAAACTATGTAAATTCTTGTGTGTTTTATTTTTTATTTTATTTTATTCTTTTGAGTTGTGTATTTTGTTTTTTGCATGCCTGTATCCTAAAACAAGAATGTACATATCAAAATTTATAATCCAAAACCTTTTATAATAGCATAGCTATAGTTAAAAACAAATATATACAACAAACCCAATAAATACAGTTCATAAAACGAGGAATAGACTGGGAAGCTCTCGCGAATAAAAAAGAAAAAGAAAAAGAAATGATATGCATTCCAAAATCAGGATATACAAGATTCTTCTCCTAAATAAATAAACAAAAACAGTTAAATCAAGCTACTAACATGTGATACAAGTACACGGAAAAAAAAAAAAACTTGAGGTGTGTAATTTAATTGGTGAAATTCTAAATTTATTTTCTAGAGATCACTAGTTTGAGTACTGTAAACTTTAGGATCACTAGAGGCTTAAATGATCGTTAACTTTAGAGCCCGTAGGATTAGTCGAGGTACACACAAGCTGGTCCGGACACCCACGTTAATAAAAAAATACACATAAAATAAGATTAGATTAAGATAATATTAGTAATAATATTTGTTCAAATCAATTACTATGCTATAACTTTGAGTGGAGTTAGACATATAGAAAATTAAATATTATTAAATCAGTTTATGATGTCACCATGCTCAAAAATTCTGTTCAGGGTTGGAAACAAATCCTCCTCATTTTGTCTCCCCGATCCAACAAGCCAAACAAGACTTAAGAATCAGATACACTACATTAACATACAGTTGTAAAAACCACCAGATCAAACTTGCCACGACTTTAGAAGAAGGGCTCGTTAGTAACTTTACTTAATAATGTCTCCTTGATTGACATAATTACCCCTCACTAACATCATACCTCTCCATCTGATTTGCTGGGAATAGATCTATAATTAAAACCTGCAGTAGGCAATCTTATTTCTTCAACCAATCGATCACTGTAACTGAGCCGAAAACAAAACCCTAATTTTATTGAACCAACAACACCAATGTTGAAATTAGTAACAAGAAGGTGGTGTTAAAGGGGCATGACAAACAGTTCATCGTCATCAAAAAAGAACGGTCAAGATCATCCTGTTGAAATTAGTGGACCCATACCAAAATCACAGAGAATCAAAATGAGCAAAACTGAAGAGAACACTGAAAAGAAGGTACTAACTTTTTTTGTGATCTTCTTTTCCAATTTTGACAACCATCCATCTCTCGAATCAATGAAATAATGATGCCCGGATGCTCAGAATCGTTTCTTGATGCAGTTTTTTAGTAACCCAATTGAAAGATTTTGTTTTCTGATTTGCTTAATTAGGGTTTAGCCTTTCGTCATGATCGAATGTGATTTTTTTTTTTTTTTGATTTTGATTTGGATAGTTATAGTTACTGTAATTAGTAAAATAATTGAGCCCAGAAAGGTAAAACTTGTTTTTATGAAAGCTCTATATTGAAACTCCATAAAAAAAATAAAGCTCTGTTTTTTAATGATTGGTTTTTTAGTGTGGCCAGGATTTGTTAGTGTAAATTTTATTGCAGTTGTTGCGAAAAAAAAAGCTCAAAATTGTTTGTTTTGTAGTTTTTTAACCAAATTGAAAAGAACACTGTTTTGTGACTGATGCTTAATTTAGTGTTAATGGGGTTTGTGTAGTGATTGAATGTGAATTCTTTGTTTCCCGTTACTTAATTTCCTAGAAAGGTAAAATTTGTTTTCTTAGAAAGCAGGTTTTTGGAACTCTGTAAAAAGCTCTGTTTTCCATGACTGGTTGAGTGTTGATAGGAGATGTTAGTGTCAAATTTTATTGCATATGTGAAATGACAGGTTGCTTATTCTTAAATTAATGATCTTACTTAGAAACCAAAGGCTGTTTTTTTATCCCAGCCTTGAACTTTGTTGTTTTAACTTTTATCTCAATTGGGTGTTGTGTATGGTCGTGAATTTTGGGTGGTTTATGCTAATGGTATTTGGTTTCGAGTGCATGCTTGATGTGTTGTTTATCATTATACTTGTAATGATAAACTAGGAATCATGAGGCATTACTTTGTTAGTTCTGTTACTTTCTTTGTGTTATTGTATATGGTCTGGCACAGATTTTGAATAAGAAGCTCAAAGATGTTGAGATTAGCGTTCCAATAGTTTACGGCAACATAGCATTCTGGCTTGGCAAAAAGGCAAACGAGTAAGTTGTTAAATAATCTTCAGGATAATGCCCATTCTTTTGCCTGTTGTGTGCTTGGATCATGATTTTAATATTCTGTTAATCAGGTATCAATCTCATAAGTGGACTGTATATGTACGTGGGGCCACAAATGAGGATCTTGGTGTAGTAATAAAACGAGCTGTTTTTCAGCTTCATTCTAGCTTCAATAATCCTACAAGAGTCATCGAGGCACCACCTTTTGAGTTATCAGAAGCAGGCTGGGGTGAATTTGAGATTGCCATTACTCTGTATTTCCACAGTGATGTTTGTGATAAGCCTTTGAACTTGTAAGTTCCTTTGTCTTTATGTGGTTCTGATTTCTGTATAAAATGTTTTCAGAAGCTAGTGACCTGGCCAAATGATTTTGTAACAAGACATTCTGTGTGTCATTGGAGTACATAGCTAAAATGAACTGCTGTAAAATTATGGAAAGGTATGATAGAGCCATATATAATGTATTAACTCCCCCTCAGCTTCATATTTGGCACCTCCCTTTTTCACCATAACATATTTAAGTGTGTGTGTGTGTGTGTGTGGAGAGAGAGAGAGAGAGCATTGCCATATGAGGGAGATTGCTCAGTTACATGTCAAAAGATATGAAATTTCTGACCAAGCAGTTCAGATTGAAATGTGGGAATTTAGACCGAAAGTGTGTGTGTTTGTCTCCTTGGACATGGTCGATTGATCAGCTGCAAGGTATTAGTGGCATGTAGCTTAAACCAAATGTTCCTTTCTCCAATCACTTGTTTGGGAATAATCAAATAGTTGACCGAACATCTAAACTGAATTGATTTCCAGTTTAATGACTGTGATGGCTGCTGATAGTGGAAATATGTGGTGAGACAGTCTATTTTGGTGGTGATTCAATTGAATGAATTCTAGTCAGTCAGAACCAAAAAATATTGTGCTTTCTAATATAATGAAAAGTTTAAAATTGGTCAAATTTTAGAATTGCATTGTTGAAGGGTTTAAGCTTTTTACAGATATCATCACTTGAAGTTGTACCCAGAAGATGAATCTGGCTCCTTGTCAATGAAGAAGCCAGTTGTTGTAGAATCATACGATGAGATTGTATTCCCTGAGCCTTCAGAAGGTTTCTTAGCTCGCATACAGAGTCATCCAGCCGTAAACTTGCCCAGATTACCTTCTGGTTTTACTTTGCCTCCACCTGGTCTGTATTTTAGCTGTTTTCTGCCAGTAAATGCTCTTCACCTTGCTTTGGATGAATAAATTAACTTCTGTTTTCTTACAGTGCCAGTTGAAGATACAAGTAAAAGGAAGCGAGGTGACACTAAAGATCATCCTCTATCCCAGTGGTTTATGAATTTCTCTGAAGCAGACGAGCTACTACAGCTTGCCGCAGCTCGTCAGCAGGTCAGAAAGAATTTCTTTCTCTCTCTTTTCTTATATATAAAAAATAATTAGAAAGGAAGAATATAATAATGCAAGCAGGGGTATGTGAACTAGCTTTCGGGCTTGTTATGTATGAATAAAAAAATGTCTTGGTGGTAATATTTTCGAAGTATCACTTCCTTTGATGCTTGTTCAACAGTGGCTTGGTGTAAGACATGCCATATTAATGGACTAGCCTGTTTGAAGGATTTGAACTAGTAATAAACTGTCAGCTGGGACAGAAGGAATGAAAAAAAACAGTACAAGGGCACTATTTCCTGCAATAATGGCTCTCTCTACTACAGAGTAAATACATTAAACTGGTAGATCAATACCTCATGGAAATTTTGATCTTGTAGGAGCTGGGAATTAGTGGAAAAGAAAGCATAATTCAGATATATGGTTGTCTTAAAAGTTCTAACAATTTCCTGAACTTCTAAGTAGTTGGCGAGCAATAGTAAATTTATTTGATGACCTCTATAGTTTCTCAGTCACAGACAATTTTCACTAAGCTAATTAATAACCTTTTTTCTGCGGATCAGAAACTAGTCCTTGAAGCAAACATATAGAGAATATTTCTTGCCATCCATTGCTTTCTCACTCTACAATTTCTTATTCAATTGTGCTGAACTGCTGTCCTTTTTTGTTTATTTAAAATTGAATTAAAAAATAAATTGGAATTGATTGTGGATTGAACCCCAACTTTTTCCATCATTGATGGATGGGTTTTATGTTTGAACATTTAAGAGCTGTTGAATTCTATGTTCTTTTTTGCATTAGCAGCGTGTTTTTTAATTTCACTAATTCCCAATGAGTCACATTTTGCATGGAAAACTGTAAAGCTATTCTTTGACAGTTTGGATTCAATGTGTTAGGTGCAAGCTCATATAGCAAAACTCCGACGACAGATAAGCTTGATAGATGGGCAGAATCAACAGTTGAAATCTCCCTCCGACCAGTGAATGCACTTTGCAGAGTTTTGAGATTTCTACTTCACATTGGCTTAGGCTGAAGCACACAGTGGCATAGGCATGTAGCAATGATATTTATTGTTGCAGAGGGTAGTTTTGTACACACACGCCCCCCCCCCCCCCCCCCCTTCTTCTTTTTTGTATTTTCTTACCATCTTCCCCCTTTTTGTGCTTATACATGAAAATGTAACAAAAATGATGTATCAATTGATTAAATTTTATTAAGAATTAAGTTAACTCCAGATATCTGTTGTCTGCATTAAGTGCTTTCAGAAGTGTATTTGATATGTGTACGTTAACACATTGACTAGTGCTTATTTGTTCCAAGCAATATGCAGGAACTCCAACAGGCATGAAACTTTTCTGCTTTTTTAGATTTGAGAACATGAGCTAGATTTTTATAGATGCCTTTCGATTCATCAGATTTGTGGTGCACAGAAGGCATATATAGGATTAGAATTTATGATTTAATACATATGCTTAGAACAGCATATTGGCGAGTAAATTACTAGCTGTAATGAGATACACAATCATTTTTTTATCTTTCTTAAATTAATATAGAGAAAAGAACGACGTTTTTTGCTGTTTGAACAGCTTTTAGATTATCTCCTGCCGATGTCTGATATTCCTTTTCTTATACTGTCAGATTTTGGGTAACAGCAAGGGTATGCTGATTAGGTTATCTCTGGCCTTGCAACTATTTTGTTATCAAATTATCAGCTTGATGTTACTTTCAAGCACTGTTCCTCATGTTTGATTTGTGTTTGTATCACACTGTTCCTTGGGATGTTTACCACTGAATACATCAACCTGACAACAATGAGGTACTTGGCTGAATTTGGCTTTGAGACTTCAATGATTATCGGATTTGTTCAGAGTATTCTTGTGCTGAAACTCTTCTCAAATGAATTGTATAATGCATATTAATGAAGCTGAGAGCCCTTCCCAAGCATTAATCAAAACCACCTCTATCTGTCCTTTTGATGCTTTATTATGCAAGGCATGTGAAAATGGGCATCCATTTTGGCTTTTGGGTTGATCGTACATACGGTGTCGTGGTGATTTCAATTCCATTGTCACTCTCACCTTGGTTTAGCATACCAGGTACAAGCATATCCTTAATTCTTGCAATTGTTTTCAATTCTTCTGAAGCGGACCCGGCTAAATAATATTCTCCTCACCTAAACCCATACGTTCCATCTCTATCTAGGTTTCTGCAGTCAAGGGCCTAATCTAATTATTAATGCTTGCTCAATCGTTTTTTAATTGGTTGTCATATTTGAAGTCCTTAGCTTTCACCGATCAATATCTCAATATGTATCTGATTGATAATCTTAGCTGGGTATTACTTGCACGTCTGCGTTAATTCTTGGGCCCTTTGTTTCTGACTACTTTCCTTACAACCCATGTGACTGTAATTAGTTTTGCGTGTTGACGTTTCCATTGCATCACCATCGGTTTCCTGACCATAGAGTACGTGAAAGAAGAGGACAACACAGAAATTTTTCAGCTGATATTGTTGTTCTTATGAACCAGGTTAACTTGCTGTGTTAAATAAAATTTCTACTAAAGAACCATCCTGAGCGTGCTGACATGATTATTCAAGTTTATAATCGCATTTTCTTCCATTCCATATCAGGGTCAGTTGTTTTCCCCTTTTTCACATCTTGATGGCAAACTGATGTAATGCCATTCGATTCTTATGCTACTTGCTATCAGATGCCAATAACATGTGGATGTGGAGATGAACAGTTTCATCTTATATAGTTGTTTCTCTTACTGTCATGACTCCAGGTCTTGCCAAATTTCTGGCAATAGCTAGTAGAGAGGACTGATGCAACTAACAAAGGAATTAACGTAACTTGGGTTTGTTCATAAAAGATCCCAAGTGGGCACTAGGCAGTTACAGTTTGAGACATGATTTGCTTGGTAAAGTAGCCGTGTGCAGCAGTTGAAATGATGTCAAAAGACCTTACTATGTTGTCTTTACAGGAGTTTGGGGGCAAGAGTAACATGGCCTTCATGTGCTCCTAAAAAGGCAAGGTCATTATCAACTATAAAGAAAATACATTAGTCTCTTGGTTTAGCGGGGCACCGCATTTCAGTGAGAATGGTAGGCCTTTGCAGTCGCATATTTCCATTGTCCATTCTCTCAATCAATCTCATTCACAGAACATGGGAGAGCTTCTCTCAAAGACGGCGACGTTAAGGGTAATTTTTTTTTTTTTCCCTCTCTTAATTAGTTGGTTTGGTTGTACAACAATTTTTCCGTCTCACTCGTGTATATTATATTTGTACAGTATGTGTCACACATATATAGTATGCATGCGGTGTACTGTGCACGCCTGTTATTTCTATGTGGGTATTTATGATTTATTTCAAGTGGTCCATTCAGAGGAAAAAATTTCATGCTGGTTTCGGCCTTCACGTTACTAATGGACAGTGGTAAATGTTATTCCCTGGTTATTACCTTTTGAGTTTTGACTTCCAACTTTTTGGTTGATTTTCCTTCTTTTTTTTGTGTGAGAACTTTTTGAAATTTTGATGGTTCTAACTTCCAAGTATGGGATTCGAACGACGATAAAGTTCTAGTTGGTGAATTGAGAGTTAAGACACTGTCATGGACATTGGGAGGTTCAGAAAACAACGAGAGAGTGACAGATATACTGGACATTTCCGTATTGTGCATTAAACTTAGTTCTTTGCAGATCGCTTTCTCAGCCTTAGAACATGGAGACACAACTTTTCTGAAATGGAGCCAGGCTAGGAAAAAACCAGTGGTACAGATTTTAAGTAGATTTATACATACCTCCTATTCTAGTGATGGTGGTTTGTGCTGGACCATGTAGGAAGCCTTCTATTGTTGAGATATTAGCCCTTGTTTTTTTCTACAAGCATTACAGTACGTACTTCTGTTCTGGATAATCTAATAGATAGGTTTGCAAATTTAGCAAGAAGGCACAATTACTTCCATTATTATCAGGCCATCTAGAGCCCGCCTTGGCTTCTTCATTCCCTTTGCAACAATCGTGATTATCATGGAAAACAAGCTTAAGTACGCATGGTGGATCTTTCAGAAACCAAAGCTTATGTCCTGCTGCTTTAGTATCTAACATATGATGGAACGTCGACAGTTCAACTCTTGTTCCGCTGCAGTTCCATGCCCGACAAATCATTTCTTTGCAATTATATAGGATTCAGAGAAGCCAGTTGTACTTGCCAATATTTTATGAAAGTTCAGCTAATGACCTTTCTCATAATCATATGGAGATTAGATTACTAACAGATCGAATACTCAAGAATAAAGGGGTGTTGTCACAGGGTCGATTTTCTCATCAAAATCTCAACTTCTATGCGGCAGCCCAGCTCCCTGTTAACCCTTTTTTTATTAATCTACCTGTGTTTGTCTATTAACTAAGTATTTCTCTTCATCAAAAAATTTCTCTCACACTAGCAGAAATACACAAGTAGAGAGGATATGCATAGTTTAACACACTTAAATACAGAAACCATAATAACCTTTTATTAATCTCAACAAAAGAAATATACCAATCCGTATGTGTGCTATGCACAATGGTTCTACCTACACACAAAAATTACATGCCACACACTTATATGTAGCTAATTTAAAGAGTAATAACATGGAAAATTATAACAAAAATCATCCCCCAAGACTTAGAACACACCTGATCAGTTTTTCCCAAAACAATCAACTGCCAAAAACTTCCCCAATTGTTGCTTCTCACCCTGGCCTGCCACCTAACAAACTAGTTGTTCATTGTGCCAACTCACAAGTTGCAAGAATAGATGTGTCTGCATGCCTTGGACTCTCTGTAGTTCAAGTCAAAATTTACAACGAACATTAACCCATGTTCTGTCGAATCATTAAACATACACTGTTACTGAATTCACCACTGCTCATGCACACTGTCACTATTTATATATATTGTTATTCATGCTAGTAGTGTTTTCGTTAAGTCTTGAACTATCCATCGTACATACTTATTGTTAACCCTGTTATTAATTCTGTCGAAGATATCGATTTCGTCAATACTACCGAGTTTGACATTGTTCGACGAGCTATATATCATTGTCCACTGTATCGTTCCAGCATTGTTTTCATCCGCATACCCCGTTACAAGTTTAACCCCTTTACAGGTGTTATGCTACAATATGCGGGTAAAGATGCAAAGATCAAAAAAACTGAATAGCTTGCGGTGATGATATACACATGGGTTTTCGAATATTTGGACGCACGAACTGTACTGTGTAGGAGCTGTTGTTTTAGTCCACGCTCCACAGAATCACAAGCCCTACAACCACAAGAAACCAAAGCGTCAACAGGCTTGTACTCTCCAGTACACTTATTGTGTGTACGTGATTTCATGTGTGTGTGTGTGTGTGTGTGTGTGTGTGAGAGAGAGAGAGAGAGAGAGATTAATAAACATTAATCTTATAGGTAGAGATGTCTTTTTATGGTTTTATATATGTAGGGAAGATTGAGAGTGAAGACTCTTATAGGTAGAGATTGAAAAACCGAGGAGCCCTATTCTCGATACATTATCTTGTCTTAAGTGAACCAAGGACATAAGACCAAGGTATTGTGGACAAAGCAGTTGAGAAGACGTACGGAGATTCCTCGAAGATGATATATGTGAGTTCTCACTAGAAATGGAAATGAAAACTACGAGGCAAAATGAGCTGGGTTTTTGTGAACTTGAAAGAGTGTAAAAGATGGCAATCAATTGCGAAGTGGAGGTGAGTTGAAAGGGTTGCTAGCAATTTGCATGAAGGATTGAACTTCGAACTTGAACCGTGATTGAAAATGCTGAAAAATATGAAAATAAGAGAAGCACAAGCAGATTAAACGTCTTCCATCTAATTAAGTGCAAGTTTTTATATTTTTTTTCCTTTTTTCAACAAGGCAAGTTGAAAATTAAAGCTGAGAGCGAGGGGGGGGTCCATAGTGTCATTAGGAAGGCCAACATAGAATTGCAAACCCAGTAAGCTTGCTCCCACCATGTCCTTGCCTCACATACACATACCCCAAAACACCCGTGGCATGTCCTTATCCCCCACACTCCACATGACCCCTCTCCCTATCTATCTCACACCATCTCTCTTTTTCTCTCCCCCCTGACTTCTTCATAAATACCCCCATCACCCGCAATCCCACCATCACCACCATCACCTTTTACTACAAGTAAACACTCTTATCTCTCTTCAAACTTACCCTTTCTCACCACATCTTCTCTCAAACTCCAAATGGCTATTAGAAAATCACACAAACTACCTCAAACAGCAGTCCTCAAGCAAATCCTCAAGAGATGCTCCAGTTTAGGCAAGAAACATGGCTATGATGATGATGGCCTCCCTCTTGACGTGCCAAAAGGGCACTTTGCTGTGTATGTTGGTGAAAACAGAAGTAGATACATTGTTCCAATCTCATTTTTGAGCCACCCTGAGTTTCAATCCTTGCTTCAAAGAGCAGAAGAGGAATTTGGCTTTGATCATGATATGGGCCTTACTATCCCTTGTGAAGAAGTAGTTTTTCGATCTCTAACATCAATGCTCAGATGAAAAGATCGATGATCAGTAGGGTGATGGCGGTGCATGTTTGCTTGGAGAAGATGGCTTAAGATGAAGCTACACTATATTTAGCTTCTCTTTTTTTAACATCTTCTCAATTGTGATTCGTGATCCTGTTTTTTTTTCATGTATTCTCTCTTTGAAACCCTGCTGGGTTCTTATGTCTAATTAATTACTAACTTAGAACCCATGAAAAGAATGCATGGGTTTGAGATGTAAAAAGTCTGGTTTTCCTCACAGATGTTAGTTGTTAACACCACTGTGAGAGAAGCAAGGATTAATGCAAAGGGTGATTTGCCTGTTTAGCTGCACAAATTTCTCTCTTCCTCTCTGCTAGTTAAGATCTGTGCATGGCTTGAAAAACATAGGGGTAGAGAAAGACATTCTGTCAAATAACATCAAGTACATGTATGACTTTAGAAAACTGCATCCATTAGCACACTCCAACAGCATAATTTTGTCAGAGAATGTGGGGGTACATTGGCATGTACGGATCATCGCTTTACTGTTGAGGTTTGAATTTTAAGACACACTTCACGAAGCAAGCTTGTTCTTGAAAATAATTTAATATCATGGTAAATAAACAAACATTGTTAGTGGTCCAAAGGAAAAAAGCATTTTAGTAAACTATTTTATATTTTGCATGGAATGAGCTAGGAAAACACAAGTGAAGTTTAAAGAGAAAAGTTAGTTTAAATTTTTCCTTTATTTTATATATAAGAATGACTATTTATTGTTACCAAAAAAATAGCATCCCGTATAGTTTATTACTTTAAAGATCTAAAATTAATAAATAAAGAGCTACTTTTATAGTTTTTTTTAGCTCTTCGTATGGCTTTCCCATTGGAGAAGCCCTTGGAATTCTAAAAGTTGTTTTGGAGACTATCTCGAATGCGAAGTTAATTTATTTACTATCTTATAATAAAAAAAATTTAAAAATAATAGAGATACAAGATAAAAAATCATTTCATCAAAAACTATTCCTAGAAAACTTATGATGAAACTCAATTCTATCCCATGGGTTTAAAGGACAAGATGTGTAGGATAAGACTGTTAATATCATTATTTTAATAATTTAGTTCATCTTTTCTTGACAAAATAGTTGATAGATCATGTTCGATGCGTAGAAAAAATACCTTCCTTCGAGTTTAAGAACTCTCTGATAATTAAATCAATATCATATAAAAAAAAGTAGTTTTCTTTTAGAAAAAAGTCATGTGTGTGTGTGTGTCATTCGTAGTAGAGAAAAACTGAACTTGCTCGCTAGAGGAGGTTACATTGGTTCATTTTATAGCCCTTGAGGTCTCCTTCTTCATGGAAGGAAAAATAGTTCACATATCAGCAAAATATCTATCTTATTAAGATAAAATATCTCTGATTTCTCAGGATAAAATATCTCTAATTTACGGTCTCACCATGAAGCCCATGATACTTTTAAAGTTAAAAAGAGCACAAGCTCAGCGCGGCTCACTGACGTCTGAACTCAGCGCTTGGTTAAACTCATGAAAGATGATGAGTCTGACATCTTCTTAGTCCCACATACGTATAGGTTTAGAACTTGGATGAGCCCAAAGATGATAGGTCACAACCCCCTCTATAGTTATCCTTTTAAAGGGTTGTTCCAAATAAAAAACAAAACCGTTAATCCATCAACTTCTATCGCATTTTCCATCGATAAAATGAAATAGAATATTGCTAGATCTATTTTTGTCTTTTTAATCAAATATGTTTTTGTTTCCACTATTTTCATTTTTTTTTAATTTCAAGATACTAATTAGACGTTATTCATGAAGGCATATAAAATAGTTAAAATTATGATTATTATTTTTTTCCAAACTTCAAATAGCATGTTATGAACCATATGAATTGGAGATAGCATTCATTTAGTTTCTAAATCTTCACTTTTTGGGGTTTTAACGGTCCAAGTCTTTAGAAAGCATTAATTAAATATGTATTTGATAATGTGATTTCAAATGATTAAAAAATCACCAAAATGATGTTTTTGGCATTTCAAACCACACTGAAATACTTTCCCGGTCATATACCTAATTAGGCTACCTCTTGGTGTCAATCCAAGTAGGCTCTCCACTTGAAAACCAATGTTGTCCACAATCAGAGCAAAGCTAAGCACATGGAAAGGGAAGTTTTTTTGTATGGCTAGGAAGATATGTATGATAAAATCAATTCTAAGCTCTCTATCTCTATACTACATGTCTGTTTTTCCTATGCCAAAGGGCATTACTAAAGTCATCTCCTCTATCAACCACTATTTTCTTTGGAAGGGTACCTCAAATTCTCATGGTATCTGTAAATTGGCTTGGCACAAGGTAATCAAGAATAAATTCTTTGGCGGTCTCAGGTTGGGATCTCTTCATAACAAAAATTTGGCTCTACTTTTTAAATGGCTATGAAATCTTGATAAAAGAGTGGCAGGAGGTTGGCAAGATCTCATCCTTCGAAAATATCAACCTCATTTTACAAATGGTCTTCCTGTGTTTGCAGGTTCTTTATCTCCAACTTGGCGTGGCATGGTATCGGCGATCTCCTTAAATCAAAGCATAGTCATTCCTCTCCAATCCAATGTCGGGTTCAAGGTGGGTGATGGGAGAAATATCAAGTTCTGGACCGACTCTTGACTAGGCTTTGCAACCCCTCTCCAGCTCCTGTTTCCCAAACTTTATAACCTCTCCTTGCAACAATCAATAAGCCTTGCAGATGTATATAGCCCGACTGATACTTCGCTCAACCTGTCTTAAAGAAGATCTCTTCGGCCCCACGAGCTCTGCATGCAGGAGAGCTTAATTGCAGAGGTGAAGTGTGGTCCAATCTTCTCTGATGGTGAAGACATCAAGATATGAAAATTCCATAGCTCCGGCATCTACTCAGTTTACTTAAGTTGCCATTTTTTTGACAGATTCTCTGCTTCAGAGGATCATCCCTCCCCCGTTCTACTTTGGAAAAAGTATACCCCTCCAAAAGTGGATGTGTTCATATGGCTCCTTCTAAATGGTAGTCTCAGTACAAAAGGTTTGTTTAGCTAAGAGGAGAATCATTAATTATAAGGAAGCTCTTTGCCCTTTTGCTACAAGGAGATTGAGACAATAACATGGTCTCTCTGGGGTAGATTCTTGAATTGGTTTGGATGTTTAGGTTGTATACTTAAAGACCCAAATCATAACCTTCAGGAATGGTTCGGCATGGTCAAAGAAAATTTTCAGTATCGTGTCATTATCCTTCTCTGTAAAGGCTTGTATTGGTCAATCTGAATAACGCACAACCACCTAATATTCGAGTCCAAGGTATCAAATTGGGATGCGATTTTTGACCTCATCTTTTACCGTTTGGTCTTTTAGTTGAAGTTCTCAGTTAGAAATTTTAGCTATAGAAGCTTCGATCTTTTTAGAAATTCTAAATGTATCATGAACTGGATTAATTAGTTGGATTCCTCGTTTGTCTAATTTTTTATTTCAGGTTTTCCTTGTATTCTTCTTTATTTTTTAGGCCCCATTTAATTGATGGGACTGTTTTATATATAATTCTTTTAATTATTATAAAAAATAAAAAAAAAAAGTGTAGCTCACTTGAGCATGCTAATAAAGTTTGACAGTTGCAACCTTGAGCTCTGTATCAGGTTTTATTATTAGCAATTATTGAATCAAGTGCTTTAATCTCCACAGTTATGAGTAGTTTCAACTTTCAATGCTTAATATAATTACCCGTGCATGGTGGAGATTGTCGATTTCTTTTTCTTTTCCCTTTTGCTTTAGTCAAAGACAGCATCATTTAATGTAATTATAGTGGGGTTTGAATTGTTGTCGGGAGTGAACAGAAGAGCTGACACATTATTGTTAACTAAATTTCCTTTGAGCTTCCTTCGAATTGAGATTTGAGAGTTTAATAAGAAACAGAACTCCAACGGTTTCTTTGAATTCTGTGGAAAATGTATTAGGGAATGAAAGGGAGATTAAGAGCCTGTTTTTGCATTTAAAAAGAATTTTTTAAAAATATAAAGATTTTTTTTATTTTAAATTAAATTTATTTTTTATATTTTGATATGTTAATATAAAAAATAAAATTAAAAAAAAATTAAAAAGTTATTATTTTAATTTATTTCTAAATAAAACAAACCTTTTAAAACAATCACAAAATCTAACTACGAAAGACTCCTGTCGTTATATGTTGCATTTTATGCCGCTAGCAAAAGTGAAATGCATGAACCTATCATTTGTGATGGATCATTGGACTTGATTTGGCTTCTGTTTCACTTCAACAAGCGATAAAAGATTAGATGTATTTAATCGTACCTTTCTCAAAAAGAAAAGTAGCGGTACGATCATTAGCTAAAAATGTCAATGTTACGATCACTTTCATGATAATCAAGTGTTTGTTGAAATGTCCCTTTAACAACATCTCCAGTTGGAATTTTTAGATACATGTTACATTTGGACTGTTATATTCATAAAAATTCTTCTTGATTTTGAATCTTGGATACGACTTAATTTTCATTGTTTGTAAACTAAAATTATTTGCATATATGGCCTTCATTATCATCGAAGTTCATTGTATACGAGTATGCTGCTCTAGCCTCTTGGAATAATATTATTTTACTGCTGGGATGCTGCAGCCCACGGATCAAGGTAGGGGTTCTATATTGTTTGCATTTGATTGAATTTGCGTTCAATACTCAAATCGCATGACCATGAGATACTCTCCATGATCACTCCAAGACTCCATCATCACCCTTATCTTATCCTCCTGAAATGTATGTCGTCCATCACTCTCTTGCTTCAAGGCCGCCTTGTTATTCGTTTGAACTACTACCTAGCCTAGCTAGACACTTGTAACCCTTTAATCCACTACAAATCTACTTAGCGACTTCTTCAATGGAAAAGCCAAATTTTGCTTTCAGTTGTCACCTTCAAGCCCTTTACTCTATGAAAATAATGAGGATCGATTATTAATAAAATATGTATATGATTTGCAGAGAATTGGTTTGGTGCTCCATTGGAGATGATGGGGCCAGTCCTACCATTGTAATGAGGTTGTCGGTGAAAATGATAGTGCATGTATACATATTAGATGGTCTTGTATATATAGCCCCAGAAGATATCCATGAAGTCGTCAGCTGAACTATAAGCCTTACATTTTTCCCAGCTAAAAGCAACAGTTAAAGCTATCATACTTTTAGTGGGTCTTGGACAAAAGGAAATTAATAATAATAACAACAATAATCAAGCCTTGACTTGCATGAAACTCTTCCTCCACCTCAATGTTTGGAAAAGGAAAAAACTAAGCAATGCATGGATATTGCGTCTTTCTTGCCACTACTCTTCCTTCCCTGTCTCTGCTAATACACAACTAAACTATAAAGAGACATTTTTGGTGACCTGTATATATAGTCTTGAAAATTATCAATCTATCATTAACCCATTGGAGCTCATGTTTATGTAATCTCTAATATTAAGTAGTTTTTTCATTAAAAAAAAAACCAGTGGTTTTATCATAGCAGGACCATTAGAGAGGAGCACAGGCTGCCTACGGATAGCTGGTCCTCTCATCCTTTTCTTTTAATGCAGTGTTTGCCATCTTTTTATTTCAGCCACAAAACAAGCCTGACAATCACATTTGTACGCACAGTAGAATGAATATCTTCTGTTACACAAAATCCACATTGAATTTCCTCCTCAGAAAAAATATCGACCCCCTTTATTGCTGTTTGATACCCATTTTCTCCCACCTCTCTCTATAATGGGTCATATTTGACTGGACTTAAAAAATAATTGATAACTTGGGAAATCTTTTTTGCTCAAGCCCGATAGTTACTCGTGTATTATGCAATTACCTCAATTGGGAGAGATTGAGAAAATACTGAGGTATCGCAATTTTAGTGTGTACTTCTCACCTGAAGTATGTTTTTTCCTTGTAATAAATCCAAGCATCTGTCTCGCGTACCTGTGGTATCTATAGTTTACTAGTCTGAAGCTTTATTTTGATCTACAAATAGTGCATACATTCCCAAGATGAGCCCTACATAAAAACAGCACCTGTGTGCCTCTTCATGCTCTACCTACCTTCAGTTAATTCAGACCCTTTGTCCCTTTGCATTGTTGGTCAAAAAGTAAACACCAGTACCAACCAAAATAAAAGTATCCCATCATATTTGAAGTTAAAAAAAAAAAAAAAACGAATACGAATATATATATATATATACACTTAAACTAAATGGTGAATACCTTCCCTTATTCATTATAACATAACCCATCTATCCTGATGGAGACATAATTCACATGTACCCCCAATATCGATTGAACAGCGAAAATTGTCGCGTCTTTCAAATCAATTTTCAGGAAAAATGAGTTGGAGATTCAAATCTATGGGCACAAGTTCACAGTTGGCTGCTACATGTTTCTTCAGGATTTTGTCCCTGGTGTCCCACCCCACATTCAGAGCGAATTCCTGGAAGGAACCTTGTCTGTCAAATTCCAGTACTGCCTCCGTATTTTTCTTCTCCGAAAATCAAATGAGTTTGGTGTTACTTTCACTGCATGTATAGTATGAGAACGAAAATGATGGCATCCAGTTCATTAATTATGATAATGACTTTATTTCCTTTATTAATCATTTCCCCTCACACGCATATGTGTGTTTTCTCATATCAGTGTGTGGCAATTAATGTTTCCCTTTGGCATGCAATACTAATAATACACTAATGAATTTTCGAAGAGATAATAATCTGTATTTCAAGCATGATTGGTATCGGTTATTTTATAAAATATTAAAAAAAATTATCAAAATAATATACTTTTTTATTTTTTAAAATTTTTATTTAACATTAACATATAAAAACAATTTAAAAAACATTAAAAAAATTAATTTAAAACAAAAAATATTAAAAACTAAACTTTTTCTATTAAAACACAAAAATAAACATATTATTTGCCTTTATTACTAGACATGCTTTTTTACTCGTTCATTGTAAGCGTCTGCTCACTTAACTTGACAACATTCAATATTATTGTTCACTGTTAGAGAATAATATAAATTATATTTTGAAATTTCACTTAACAGTTTAAGTTATTAGGTTGAGATGGTTTTTTGACATGGTATCAAAACCTTCATGCCCAAAAAGTCACGAGTTTGAATCTCACTATTCTCAATTATTTGATAAAATTAAGTACAAGGTAGTGTGAGTCTGTACAAGTTTCAAGTTCAAATGGCTTTTATTTGAGGGGGTGTATTAGAGAATAATATAAATTTTATCTAAAAATTTAAATTATTAGATTGAGATGTTTCTTTCCAGTTAGTTTCTTCATGTATTACTTTTATAGCGTGTTTGGCAGTGTGGTTGCGGGTGCTTTTCAAATAGCTTTTCGTGCCGAAATGCATGCCAATGATGTTTTTTTATTTTTTAAAAATCATTTTTAATATCAGCACATCAAAACGATTCAAAAAGTACAAACTGCACTCAATTTTAGCAAAAAAAAAAAATCAAATTTGGACGAAACGCAGGCACAAACACAATACCAAACGTACTCTTAATTTTTTTATAATGTTTTCGTGGTTTTGAAATGACATTAATGCATGGCCGTGTTTATTATGACTTGACATCATTGCACAGTAATGTTGACTTTCCCTCTTTTTGTCATACCACTTTTGCTCAAGCTTCAATTCATGATGGATATGAGAATACATGCATAAATCCATCATTGATCTAAAAAAAGAGAACAATGAGTTATTGCTTTTCAAGCTTCAATTGAACAGGTTTTTGTTTTCATGTCTCTATAAGATGGGGACTTAGGACCAACGGTTGTTATTATGAAAATTAATGACAGCTTTAGTTAATTATTTGTGATAGCTTTATTTCAGGAGATGGAGTTTTGGTGCCTCAACTTGCAGCACGCTGATCTCCAAGTTTTGTTTTCTTGTTAAGTTATTTGTGTTTTTCTTTTGTTTTGGTCTTTGATAGCCCTATGAGGTGTTTAGTCGTTTCTTGGCATAAACTTTGTTGCTTGTAAGAGGGGAAAAACAAACAATGAGCTATAAGTATGTTGACATAATTTGCTCTTAGCTCTCAAACCATGTATGTTTGCCCAGAGCTTCGGTCCATGGCTATGAAATAAACGGCTGGAAAGCGCTAGCTTTGCATGTCACCATTGCCAAGGAAGATGCATTTGATATACAATGTATCATATATATGATGTATCGCGGCCATTACAAACATGATAGGACGTTATTGAATGCCATTAATAAGGCCTCTTCTGGTACAGCAAGAAGGTCCCGCAATGGATCAGAAGCCCTGCGACCCACAGTATGATGACATGTTGAAGATAAACATCACAGAGACTTAGAGAAGCGTGTGTTCATAAAATATGGAGAAATTCATTTGAAGCTGCCAACCCTTTGGATCCTACTCGTTTCCAAAAAAAATTTAAAAAAAAAAACTGGATCAACAGTACCTTGTCCAATTCTTTGTATGTGTTTGCTTTCGTCATTGTTAATGTTTGGATCGGCGTCGTTATTTATCATCAAGAATTGAGGTCATGTCTCGTCTATGAAATCGGTGAAGAACAAGGAGAACCACTCGCGTGGAGAATTGTTAATGTTGGGCTCCTCAATATATTTGAAGAGATACCATGAGAGTGGGTTTTGTCGGACCGTCTGCTATTCAGAACTCGTCATCTCATTTTCAACTTTTTTGCCTTACTCCATGATCGCTAGCTCCTCTTTTATTCAACAAACATTCCTCGCCATATATATATAGCCTGCGTACAAAACTGAAATCTCCTGATAAACCAACTAATTTAAATTAGATATAAGAAATTCTTGTTTCTCAAAGAAATATCTCAAACTACAATATTTTTAACAATAATAATAATTATCGCAACTGAAATCATGGAAAAATTAGAAAATAGATAAATGAATAAAGAGTCGTCATTTATTTTATTATAACTAGAAATTTTAACTGGTTTTTAAAAAAATTTAAATAAAAAATTAGTTATATTAAAAAAAA
This sequence comes from Populus trichocarpa, assembly GCF_000002775.5. NCBI lineage: Eukaryota > Viridiplantae > Streptophyta > Magnoliopsida > Malpighiales > Salicaceae > Populus > Populus trichocarpa. The sequence goes on along the minus strand of NC_037288.2, from coordinate 18,397,975 downwards.
GACACATTACCCTAAAATATCATAACTAAGATAAGTTACTTCTAAATTATGCTAATGTACACATATGCTAATATACCCATCAAGGATCTTTCTGCTTGTTTCCCTAAACTCAACACGGGTTTTTTTAAGAAGTAATTTGGAATCAAAACCTAGTATGAAAGCTCAATTCTCACTTCTTGAAATAGGAGCATTGAACCCGAGAAGATGATGAATATTAAAATGGGCTTTAAAGCCAATTTTCTTCATTATGCTCCAAATTAGGCTAGTGAATTATCACTAACTCTTAATGGATCTTTTAGGGTCATGTTGACTCGGTCTAAATCGTTCAACAATAAAAAATAATTCTGATAAAAATCACAAATAAATAATTTTTAAAATTACATAAAAATAAAATAAAAATCTATTTCTAAATCCAAGTAATAGAATAAATAAAAGATAAATAAAAAAACAAAAAATAAATTTTCTAGTTTTTTTTTTTAAAAAATAATGTAGTCACCTCTAGGGTAACTCTGTTGGTAGGTCGATTTACTAAATGATGTAAAAGGTAAGTAAGAGGGTATTGCTCTAAAGCACCCTTGACTTACTAATATTATTCCTTGAAAACTAATTTTTATATTTTTATAAAAAAAAACAATTTAAAGCATTTTTATAAAAGAAAATTCTTAATTTATTAGAAAAAAAAAACATTTTATTTTTAAAAGGAGGATATTAGGAAATAAAAGAAAAAATTCACAAGATCCTTTAGTTTTCAATTCCAACAAGGGGGATTGAATTCTCCTTATCACTCTATGCACATGAAACTCCATAACAATTATAAATCCTCAAGGGTATCCACGCATCGAGCATGAATTTAATCCCCATATGCTCATTTATATTATTTTTTTATTGTCCATTGTTACAAAGTTTACAACAAAAAAATAAAGCATGCAAAAGAAAATAATTATATAAAAAAAAAACTACGATCAAAATTGACCTTCATATAGCTAAATAACATCAAAAACAAAATACTGAAATAGGTACTTGAAACATTATTGGTGTGTGTAATCCACACAACACTTGCAGGTAGCACTTGAAAAGCTTGGCTTGAAAGGAACATGCTTCTCACGTGCTTTATATAAGAAAAACCAAAACGAACATAGATAACGAGAGCAACAAAAATCTTCTCCCATAAGTTATTAGAAACTATCTAAATTTAATCATGATTTGTGGGTATATATTGAAGAATATATACCCAAAAATATTTTGAAAATATATGTATAATTATGTAATTGCCTAGAATAGTTTATTTGTTACCTAGTTTAGATATGATTGTATCATTATTATTAGCATCTAGTTATGGCAAAGATTGTAGAAGAGATTGTGGGCAAGATATGATTTCTTTGCTTCATGTACTCCATATATAGTTTGTACAATTCCAAAGTTTGAATACAAGACAATATTATTACTCCTAAATTTTTTTCATGGTATTTGAGTCTTAGTTTCTATGTCCCTAGTCTGCACTGTGATTTATTTCCTGACAATTTGTTTTGTTCTTGTCATGGAAAACCACTCAAAGAATATTATATATGTAGGCTTAAAAGTCCCTCTTTTAACAAATGGTTTTGATGATACCAACACCTTAGAAAGATTAAGTTCAATATTATTAAATGAATTCAATTATCTTCTTTGATCAAGAGTTGTTACTATTACCCTTGGTAGAAGATCTAAACTAGATTTTATAAACAGTTCTACTAGTCATCCAGATATGGATGATCTAGCATATGAAGTATGGTTGTTTAAAAACCAATTAGTTATGTCTTGAATCCTCAACTTAAATAAGCGGAATCTTGTTGAGATTTTTAGCTATTCGGAGTCTTCATTGGATCTTTGGAATGTCATTCGTAACATGTATGGCAATCAAAACAATTCTGGTAAGATATTTCAAATCCATCACGAGATCACAAGTCTACATCAGGATGAAAGACCTTTTGTTCAGCTATTGGATAGCCTGAAAAGCTTATGAAATAAACTGGAGATGTATCACCCACACATTGTTGATGTGGTTGTATTACGAAAAAAGAACTAATGAGGATCAAATTTTTCAGTTGTTGGCAAGTCTTAGCCTAGATTTTAAAGACCTACGAAGTCACATCCTGATGAATCCAGAACAATCATCTTAGCAATCAGTCTACGTTACCATTTAACGTGAAGAGACACAAGAAAGTAATGACTTGTGATGTTAATCGTAGAGTCCTTGATGCTCATGCTTATCAAGTCAAAATGATGTTGTGGGATACTAATCTCATACCTTCTGATCGAGGTCAATCCAGACCATTCTCTGATTCCAAGTCCTACAAAGGGAAATGGTCTAATTTAAAGTGTCAATGTTGTCATAATCTTGGACATCTAGTAAATCGTTGTTGGCTTCTTCATCTATAAATTAAGCCCCAAGTTTGCTAAGAATCAAAAGGGACATTAAAGACAAGTCAACAAACATAAGTCATACCTTGCTAATCATTCCACCGAGAGCTTTTCTGTTAATCCTACAGCGTTGATAACTAACTTTGCAAACTACCTACAAGACAGGCATGGTTAAGGAAAATTGCATGATGAAGCTACTAGTCAAGAACAGAAGTAGTCGGTTTCCATTCTCAGTCATTTTGTTGAATTCTTAGTTGAAGCATGCCCTAAAAATAACCAATGTATTCTGATTGCTTTTAAGACTGCATTACAACTTGTAAATTTGCATGATCTTTGATAGCTGATTATGGTGCCACGGATCATATATCAAACAAATTAAGTAACATTCATGATTTTGAACGATTCTTCACTCTCACTTTTGTATCAGTATCTGATGGGAAAGCATGAAAATATCAAAACAACCCCATGAACCTGTTAATTACACAAAATACTCGTGTGAAATTATCAAAATACCCCCCAAGACAAAGCTTATTTTTTGTCTTTTCTAAGGTTAAAAACGTGTTTTCATTGTAGATGGATCATGAAAAAACCGTAAACACCCCTGCCTAGCAGCTCAACAAAGTTTTGATCTCAAGAGCAAAAAAATATTTTTACGTTCAAGAAACTTGTGAAAAGTCAAGAAAGTCCTTAGTCAACATTTATAAATTTTGTTTACTCTAAGAGTAAAAGGATATTTTTACTGTATTAAAAAAAATTACTGTATAAAAAATAGAAAAAATCCATATACCCTCAAATAATTTTTTAATGACTAATGAGCTAATGAAAAAGACCAAAAAACCCAGCTTCTGACTTAAGTTTTTCCCACTCAAGGATAAATTAATAATTTTACTATAGCAATCCACGTTAGAGCTATAATGAAACTTCTAGGTCTTTTAACTTTTCTTTTAATATTTAATATTATTATTCTATTTTTTAGACATTTTTAGCGTTTCTTTTACATTAAAAGTAAAAAATATAAAAACGTATGTGTAATGGTAGTTTTATATTAAAAAATAATAATATTTTTTTAAAATGAAATCTAGCAAAAACAGGTCGTGATAAACTATTACAAATTATAAAGAATTAAACGACATTAACATCAAAACTATAAATACTGGGTTGTAATATTAAAAATTTAGAGCACGAAAGTATAATCAAATTGTATGTCCTGATTTAAAAAAATAAAAATAAAAATTTGATAGATGAAAGTTGATCCAAACACGTCCTTACCATGAAAAAAAATGTAGTTTTATATAATAATTTTCAAGAACCAAAATTAGGGGGGAGAAAAATTGAAGACTTGGAAATCTTAAAACGAAAGAAAACGCCTTGGTCCCAAAAGCAAGTTGTTCTAGCGACATCATTATCAAGGAGTGGAGGATATTCTCATTCCACTTTTAACCCAAAACATCCCGTGCAATTTCTGAGGCCAGGAGTAAAGACTGTACAAAAGATAAGGACAATATTGTCTTATTACGCCAAAAGTACGAACCTGTACTGGTGGTGCCTGTGCCTCCTTTTACATTAAATTTCTTTTTCTTTTTTAGTAAGGACATGATAATATCACCTCTCGCACATTAATTAAAATAACTGAAGGGGGGAATCTGAAAACGACACTCGAAATTTTGATGCGAGCTTTGTGGGGTGGTCAGATATTGCTTTGGGGGTAGCCTGAGTGTTACTGTTGCTGGGGCTGAGAAGCATGTGATTATTGCCCCACACATGGGCCCTTTGGAAAGCTAGTGGAGCATAAGATTTGGGCCCACTTGGCATGGCAGGCCCATGTTATCCTTACAGAGCAATGCTTTGCCGTCAGTACATTTATACACATGCACGTGATTACATGATCAGAGCTCAGTTTTTTCTTTTTCTTTTTCTTTTTCTTTTTTATTTATGACTTGCAAGCACAGAAAATTCAATCCTCGAAATACATTTCTCTAATCCAGATTTATATAACCTTTTTCAAAAGCTACTGGTCTGTGCTATATCTAACTGCAAGACATATCCCAGATTACCATGTCATCGAAGCTTTGCATACTTGAAAATGTTCTTGCCAGTTCAAAAGGAATGTTCCTCTGTGTTATCCAGTCATCTCCATGATGATCTCATTATATTTCTAATGCTAACAGTTTTCGCCATTGATTAACATTTTCAGTTTGGTTACCTTTGCCATGACTAACATCCATGTCCGTTCTAGGTTGTCATTGACACAATAGCACAAGGTTTTTGCATAATATCAGCCTTGCTTTTCGTGATCTCACCACCCTCTTAGTCCCTCGTGAATACAATCAATCAATCATTAAGGGTCTTCTTATGAATTTTTTGATTTTGAATATTTATTTTATGGTGATTGACGTAAACTGCAAGTCGTTTAAATATTCGATCTCTAACGATGATTCATACAAACTACCATTAAAAAATCTCATAAATCTTTTTAGAAAAAAAAATTGTTATATCTTTAAGTCATAACTCTTTTTTTGTGTTAATAGATCTAGAATTGTAATCACGTATATTAATTACATTGTAATCCTTAATTTGTAAAACTTATTTACAATCAAGTCACTCTTGATTAATCATCTCAATTCAATTTTTCACCAATGATTCTTATGTGTATGACTCAATAGGTTCTCTAATAAATTATTCTAAATATAAATCACAATCTTTTGATTGATATTTGTTTTATTTTTAAATAATTTATGATTCTGCTTTTAATTTTATCTATTAGATTTGGTTTTTATTTTTTTAATATATTATTTTACATTAAATTCAAATACTTAAAAATATTCTCCAACTCTTTTTTAATAACACGGTTAAATATCAATATCAAGAAATAATTCATTTTCTAATAATTCACTTCTCATCAAAAACACTTTCAAAAAAAACCACTGCCGGAGCCTAGACAAGAAAGGTCCTTCAAATCCATCGCGGGCATATGGCTAGCAAAGTTCAGACTATAAATAAAGAAACAGTCTGTCCGGATTCCTTGGGCTTATGGGCTCCATATATTCTAACCCTTCATCAAACTAATTCGACCCTCAAAAACTTTGCTATCTACCACGAGGCCTGAGCATAGAGCAATACTTGTTTGGTTTGACGCTGTGTTGTTTGTGGGGCTCCATGCATATGCACTCTGCCTAAATTAAGCTGGGCAAAACTTGATCACTCTGCCTAAATTTTTGACCACTTCGCTTAGACATGAAAAAAATAAAATAAATTATTGATTTTTTTAATGCTTCTTAAAACAAAGATGAAAAATGAAAATGATACCAAACAAGTCAATTTTTTTTTGTTTTTTTACAAAAGAGACTCGAATCCAGATCCTTCTAATAGGAATACATGAAAATTGGTTGTCATAAGCAATGTATCCTTCACACCCGAGTCAAGCTAGAAATATCCGGTATTTTTTAAAGTGTTTTTCTAGTTGAAAATATATTAAAATAATTTTTTTTATTTTTAAAAATATATTTTTAACATCAGTATATCAAAACGATCCAAAAATATATTAAAAAAATAATTTAAAACTAAATAAAAACTTAAAAACTCATAATACAACCATAACCGCAATCCTAAACACCTTTGAAAACCCTGAAATAAGCCCTGCCGTATGAAATATGGTCGACAACAAGCGTCAATAATTACATATTTCGTGTACACTTTCCTTTCCCCTTAAGCTAGGCATGGATTGCTTCCATACAGCCGTATTTGATCATGATGTCCAGAATAATTCTCTTCGTTAATACGATTCCCTTGCCTAATCTTTTTGTAGCAATATGATTGGTCTATCGTTTGACAAAACGGACCAAGATGAAGGTATGGAAGACTAGGGGGCTAGGCAACCCTTAACATCTAGTTCCATACTGGGACAGCGTCACCTGGACAGAGGTTAACATCAGCAGCTCTCTTTGTATAATAATACATCTTTCATAGCCCTCAAGCTCCATTGATGAACACTACAATTGGTCTGTGGAGAACCTTGTCATTTTCGTTAGTTTTGGTCTATCAAGAAGCATTTGCACGGCAATCATACTAAACTTTCAGACGGTTTTGGATATTACTTGCAAAGGCAAACTACTATCACCATAGTTTTCAGACCCGGGTTTCGGATTCCGGGTTTTGACCCGAGTTTAGTAAAAAAAAAAAACAAAAGTCAACGGGTTGCAACCAGGTCTTACCGGGTCAACTAGGTCACACCGGGTTTTTTTTATCCTATTTTTTCTTCAACCCGGACCAGTTCCAACCCCGAGTCACCTGGATCCAGGGTCGACCCGCCGGGCCATACCGGGTTTTAAAACTATGACTATCACTACTCTAATCATTCAACATCATTTCAATTTTAAAATAATTTAAATTCTCAACTTAAATTCAACTTAGCCATGGATTAATGTTGAAGGGGTTGTTTAAAAGTGTGGTAACAGTTGTTTTTTGGGGTGTTTTTGAGTTAGAAATGCATCAAAATAATATTTTTATTTTTTAAAATTTATTTTTGACATTAACATATCAAAACCTTCCTAAAACATAAAAAAAAATAATTCTAAACAAAAAAATAAATAAAATTTGACCAATCTTTATTTGTGTCGCCCTTCCAAATAAAGGCGAGGTTCCTAAGCAATTAGATTTGTGCTTAGTTGCGAAATACTAGTAAAAAATATAAAGGATTAGAACAGGCCACAAGTTCATTGAAGAAATCTCTCGAGTGGTTCGGTTCATTGGGATGTTTCTTACACAACGAGCCCAACGAACTTTTTTCTTTCCTTTCAAACCAGACCATGTCCTTTTTCTGATAATATTGAATCTATCATGTGTCTATTCGACCGATCAAATCATAGTTTCTCTAATTTGTATTGATGTTTTAAAAGCCATTTGGAACGCATTGTCTTTCACTAGATTTTAATTATTATTTTTTAGTTTTTTTATTGTTTTAATACATTAAAAAAAAATTTTATTAAAAAAAATTTTATTTTAATATATTTTAAAATAAAAAACACGTTTAAAAGCAACAGGATGATGTGGCCGATTTCATGCGTGTTTACATTTCCATGTAATAACGTTTTTATTTGAGAAACATCTAAATTTGGTGGATAAGTGGGCTTATGTTAAATCTAAAAGTAATTTCCGAAATTAAAATTTATAATAAATACATTAATCTAACTAGAAACGATTTGTTCATAATTCGGGAGATTTAGTTTGTAATAAATGAATACCATTAAAACCAACAAAGCAAAAGGAAATATGATGCGATGTTACATTAAATTGTGGCTGTGGGACGTTAAGCTTATGATGGAATTTGATGTGGAGGGGGCCAAATAACATGAATTGGTAGCCGGCCCCATATGACATGATGACAAAGTACCGGCGCCACCCTCTACTTTTGCCTTTTCATAAATACCCACCTTATCCTGACAAACATTCAGAAGCATATTCTAATCTTGTTGAAAACAATTACTTTTTAAAAAAGTTTTGAATTTTAAAAAAAAATTAAAATTATTTTTTTATATTTTTAAACCATTTTAATATCAAAAATAAATATAAAAATATAAAAAATATTATTTTAATATATTTTATATTAAAAAATATTTTTATAAAAATATTGTATGCTGCATTAACAAACAAATACTAAAACTAAAATTACCTTGCTAGGAGAGCATAATGAACATTTAGTAGATATTATGTATTCATTAATTATGGAATTGATCGAATACAAATTTTATCATATTCTTTTCAATAATTAGCCCAAAGAGTCATGATTTACACTTATATTAATAATAATTCTATAAAAAAAAATATGATTACAATAATAATTCTCCATCCCATTTTTGGTTCAACCCGGGATGACTCGGTTAATAAAAAAAACCAACCCTTCCTTGCCATCTCCGATAAATGGAAAAAAATAAAAAAAAACACACGCACACACCCTCACTGCCTCCCTCAAAATAATAGTTTAAAAAATTACCGATACTGTTAGTCTACTTGACTCATTGACTCACCGAGTCAACCCGAACCGCTAACCATGAAGCAACGGTCTTGATTCACCCAAAAGCTTAATATTTTTCCTCATGCCCACGTGGCAGCATCTCTTAAGATCCTCAAGATTAAAAAAACGACCCATTTTGCTGGGGTCCGATCTCGATACGACCCGGAGAATCTCTTCAAAGACAGCCTCGTCGCATGGGATAGCTAACGGCCCAGCGGTTTTGAAACCGTACACTTCCTCGGCTTCCACGAGCAAGTTTTTGAAAATGGGATGGTTAAGGTACGTCGCACGTACAACAAACCTCTTGCAGCTGGCTCCAACACAGACTGCCACGTGGCCCGCTGGGACATCAGATGGTGCAGCGGTGCGTGAACTCGTTGCTCCTCCAGTCACTCTTGCCTTCCTACGCCACCGTTTAAGCATTTGCTGGATTCTTACAATGTGCCGGATTTTGTTGCACTTGGACATATTTTCCCGGAAAGGGAGAGAAAGTGTGGGAAAGTGAGAGGAAGTGAGAGAGCGGGGAGCGCTAGAATAAAACGCAAGGTAAGGGTGGATAAAAGTGGTGCGGGTGTTTATAAGGATGTTGAGTTAGAGAAATGGGCTAGGTTTTGGAGATAATTACGAGATTGTGTGTGTTGTCGATACCATGTGAAGGGCAGACCACTAACATTAGATTACTTTACTCTCTTATTATTATTATTTTTATAATATGCTTTAGATTCTATATAAATGTGCTTTTTTTTTATTTGAGGATACCTTTCAGAAAGCGTACTTTATGGGTTCAAGTGAACGAATAAAACCCTAATTATTTCAGATTTTTATAAAAAATACATATCTGACTCAAACCTGAGATATAAAAGTGTATTTTAATAAATTTTAGGAAAAAGGATTAAAACCATGATGAGATACCGTGGATATATTTTGGGCCCATAATTGGTAAAAACTTGAGAAATGTATCTTTCTAGATAAAAGTGTGATGCTCCATGCCAACATCTAGGAGAAGACAAGGTATGAACATCTAGGTAGATGGTGGAAACCTAAAGTTAGCATAGAATTTCCAACCATACCTTCAATGCATTTAAATGGGGTTTTGAAAAATTTAAAGATTCCGAATTACATTTCTAAGGCATCCTCCATTTGACAAGAATTAATGTTGCTTTTGAATTTACACGTTTCATATACAAAGCATCGTTAGGTTTAAATCAAATTTTAGATCAAGACTTGAATCATTATCTTAGTTTATACTTTATTATATTTTTTTTATTGGATTCCTGAAAAAAAAAATTATACATCTAAATCCGATGGTGCCTTGTAAAAACACTTGAAAATTTGACCCATTACATAACTATTATTAGTGAGCATGAGAGATTTTTCAATAATTTGTTATTCCAGCTGATTTTTTTTTTTTTGAAAGACAGTTTGGGATCATTATTTATAACCGAGAGAGTTAATAATTTGAGCTTATTCTAAAAATTATTTTTTCAGTCACTTTAATTAATTAACATGAGGATTATCCCAGACGAGTTTTAATCTAATGAAATCATAAATGGCTATCCATGTATCATTTTGATATTATTAATATGGTATAACAAGCATTTTTTTTAATCCATTCAAATCAAATTTGCTTTAATTATTAATATCCGTGTATCATTTTGATATTATTAATAATGATAATAATAATAAATTTGTCTTACCCAAGCTTTTATAGTTTTTAATCCATTCAAATCAAATTTGTGGTTTTTCTTCAATAGTAATAATATTTTATTTCAAATTTATTAATTATAATAGTAATAATAATTTTAAATTTTACCATTCAAATCAAATTTATGGTTTTTCTTCAATAGTAATAATATTTTTTAAAAAATTTATTAATTATAATAATCATAACAATAACAATAACAATAATTTTTAATTTTACCCTTCAAATCAAATCTATGATTTTTTTTAATAGTAATAATATTTTTTTATAATTCTAGTAATAATATTAATAAAAAAAAATTATAATATTAATAATAATATTAAACATACATGACCCAAGTTCTTATAGTTTTTAATTTCACCCTTCAAATCAAATATATTATTTTTCTTCAATAGTAATAATTTTTTTTTCAAATCTATTATTATTGTTGTTGTTGTTGTTTTTATGGTTATTAGTATTATTCTTAATAATAATAATAATAAATTTTTAATTTTACCCTTTAAGAGACTTGGATCGGGCGGGGCGAGTGGGTCTGCAGACCCAAACACTTGTCTGCAGAGGCGAGTGGGTCTGCAGCCAGGTGCGCGGATCTAACCCTAGCGCCTAGGGCATGGTAGTCATGCCTGACCACAGCGTTTAGGGCCTGCAACCTTACCATGCCCCAGCAAAATTCGAACTGACTATTTTGTTCTCAATCATCATTTTAATGCCAAATGTATCCCGTGAAAAAGACAACCCCACCCCCCACTGCATGCCTAGCAAGTTTCTTTGACAAGGACAACTTTGTTATTACACTGCTCCAATCCACAGTAATTTGTGTCTTGGTAAACAGTTAGAATGGTATTGAGGTCTTTTAGTATATTGTATAATTTATTAAAGACTATTTTTTTTAAAATAATCTTACTTAAAGATATATTTACTTTCACTATCAGAAAACTGACAAAACCAAATGGAAGCACCGACAAAAAATTTTTGTTAGTATATTGCGGTGAGATTTACCGACCGAATTTTCCATCGCTAAATCCATCAGTAAACACCGACAGGAATGTTCCCACTGTATATACCAAGGGAATTACAGTGGGGAAAGAAGGAATAAAAAAGGTCAAACAGTTCGATGACGTGTAAGTTTTACAAGCGACGTTACCAACAGAATTAACCAGATGGTAAAATTCGGCCGTGAATATACTGACGAAAAACTTTCGTCGGTATATATCGACAACATTACAAAGGGTATTACAGTGGGATTCAAGAATACAAATTGTATGGTGACATGACATTTATACCGACAGAATTGTCAACGGAGTTACCATCGGAATAATTATGTCGGTCAATCTGTCGGTAATATTTAATTTATGACCTGACGCTTGACCCTTCCCTCCCTCTCCTCCATCTCTACTTCTTCTTTATGCATTTTTTTTCTGTAACAAACAGTCACCCCCTCTTCAATCTCAACACAATTCAATATCTTCCACGACAAATCCAGCCACTACAACACTTGATTTGTCAGCATTCGTGTTTTGATTCAAATTTTATCGAGGATTCTTCACCTTACGTACGTAAATCTACCATTTAAAAAAAAATTGAACACAATTTTAAAATGTTAATTTTTTTATGCATATATTTATAGTATTGCATTTTATTTAGGTGTTTACTTGTTTTATAATTTTTTCTCAAACAAACTTGTTGTATGGATTTATAATTTGTAAATATTAGAGTTTGTTTTTTTTTTTTGAAAGACAATTTAGGATCAATCACCATTTATAACCGAGAGAATTAATAATTTGAGCTTATTCTAAAAATTATTTTTGGAGTCACTTTAATTAATTAACAAGAGGATTATCCAAGACGAGTTTTAATCTAATGAATTCATATATGGCTATCCGTGTATCATTTTGCTGATATTAGTATGGTATAAAAGGCATCCAAATTAATTCGAGATTTATTGAAGACATTTTCTAGCTAACCCATACATGCAATTTTATCGAGATTACAACGCTATATTTATTTGGAGAAAAGCATTCATTCAATGTACAGAAGTTTTCAAAGATGGCTATTTACCTTTTTTCCGTGACATGTTAGGCAATATAAATTACCCTAGTTTTGTGCTTCTTGTTCCTTTTGAATTAGAATGACAAGATTTGATTAGATCCTTCTTGTCTTGGAATTGCAGAGCCCCATATGACCACAAGATCCTGCAGCCAGTTTGAAAAACTTGGAGCCCCAGATCTCTTCCATATCACGTCCTAAATTTATGCTTCATTTGAGCAGCAATCAAGGCACAAGTTGCAAGTCCATGCATGCCAATCATTATGGTAGTTTTTGAGCCAGTACGTGCTCTACTTTTTTCGGTGGAGGAGTTCTTTTTTTATTAGCTTTTCTTCCTGTTTGGAATAATATAAAATAGACGTAATACGAGAAGTTTACAGATTTGTTCTGTATAGAGCAATCAATATCTTTACAGTCGATATAGTGTTAATATATTATTCTATGTAGTCCTAATGGATGTAACTCAACTGATCAGGTTCTGTATTTGCTTTCTATAAATTATTAGTTTGAGTATCATAAATTTCAGAGTCACTAGAGACTTACATGGTTATTAATTTCAGAACTCATAAGATTAGTCGAGATACACACAAACTGGCTCGAAAACCAACATTAATAAAAAAAATATAATATTCTATGTTCATGTCAATCATTAAAAAAAAAAAACATGGATTAGCTTTTACGATATGCTCCTAGCTATTTAATGCTGAAGAATTGGTAATTGTTAAACTTATTATTCTTTGAATGCCGAAATGGCAAAAGATGAAGGTGAAAAGGGCATGCGTATATATTATACCACGTATCTAGCTGTGAGTGTCTATCACAACATAAATAAAGTGTACATATATACGTATTGTTTTTGCTGCAGTTAATTTCTTGTGCTCCCATGATCCCTTGTCTCCCAGTATCTTCTATACACAGCAATCCTGATTAAAATAGTATAGAGTCCAAGATTTGGGGGATATTTGTTGGGGCCTGCAGCTTATGAACTGATTAGATGTTGTCAGTCTGGGTCTCAATTAAGCGTGTAAAAAAAAAAAAACTCTAGTTCCAAGTAATTTTTTCTTGAATGCATCGGTCTATCTATAATTTATAAAATAACACAAGTCAGATTGTGTATTAAATGTGACCTCGCCCGACTCATGAACACCTCAAGTCTTAAGAATAGTTTTTTTTATTATTGTTATGGTAATCAGTAATATTCTAAAAAATCCAAGTAATCTTATATTGAGATTAATCATTTGGTTCTAACAATCTGATTTATTTTTTCTAAACAAGATAGTTGATAACTAGTGCTTGGTAAGCCCAGATAAATAGTAAAAGATACCTACAAAAAATTATAATGTGAGTACTTTCTAATACTTAAGTAAATATTATTTTAGAAGAAAAAAAATATAGTGATATTTTAAAAAAATAAACTCTAAAAATATATATGCTAACAAATATTAAAAACGAAGATTATGAATTCTTTACCTCAATAATTAAAGAATATATTCTCTAAATTAATATTTTAAGGGTAGTTCAAGAACATCATATCGAAGCCCATATCTTCATGTAGATTTATTTCTAAAAAAGTTAGTGTAATTTTCTGACAAAAAAGCTAAACAATAGTGCTGTGTTTACTGATAAACCGACAGGATATAAGATGACAAACTACAGGGATTGAAGAAACTGGATGGAGATACAGTTGATAAATGGAATATAATCGATGTTTATTGCTATTTTATACATGAGAATCAAAACAAAGCCACTTTTAAGTAACTTCAAGTTCAATTCATTAAAAAATTGCAGGAGGCAGAAATATAGCGCAATCAATACCTGTAGTGTTCTTCCACCTTCTAGCATTGCTTGGCGAGAGACAAGGCAGTGCACTTTGGTTTACATGAATGAATAAATAAATAAATAAATAAAATAGAACAAGACATGTATTTATTGTCTTACCCTGTCAGGTTTGAAGCTTTATTATTATTATTATTATTGGTTGGCTTTATTAGTGTTTTATTGCTAGAAGTGATTTTTTTATTAGCAATATGAACTATAGAAATATATTTTGGGTTGAATCTTAAAATAATGACAAGATTTGACGACTGGCATTTTTAAGCCACAATATCTTAAATATCCATCGCTTTGGATGGTCTCTGCACGCCTGGTGGTTAAGTGTCCCTTGCAGGAACTGAGGCAATAATATTTTTATTTTTTATTTTTTATTGAGTTGATGTAATTTTTAAATTTTCAAGATCCCACCTTTAATTTAACTTGAAAGTTTAAATTTTTAGATAAAATCTCAAGATATAATTTATATTATTTTCTAATATATCCTCTCAAATAAAAGCTTCTAAAACTTGAAATTTATACGGGCTTATAGTTCTTTATATTTAATTTTTATCAAATAAATAAAGATAATAAGATTCAACTTAATTATCAAAACTTTAATATTATATCAAAGAATTAAAATTTCAAAATTAAAATTTATATTATTTTATAATAAATGTATCTCATCAGCTTTTGATAGCTTTTATTTTGTAGTATTTTGCCTTCACGTGGCTGGTCCAAATGGAAGTAATGCAACTCAGCTTCGCAACATGTTAGTTGCTTGGAAAAATTTAAGAAACTCAAAATGTGATGCCACGTTACTGTTAGAAAAAAAAGAGTACTCTTTTCTTTTTTATTTCGTACTGGTCAGAAACGAATATTCTTTTGCTTGTATAAATTAGGCATTTGGTTATGAAAGTTGAGATTGGGACAGCAGCTTGTAGGTGAAAGTGTAATTATTTTGAGTACTTGGGAGTGCAAATTCTACTTGGATGTGTTTTAATCATTTGAAAAGGTATTACATTAATATTTTTTTGTAATTTTGATAATTTTAACATGTTAGTGTAAAAAAAAACAAATTATTTTAATATATTTTCAAAAAAATAAAAATACTTTTAAAAAATACATTGCATAACAATACCAAACACTTCTAGTAATTTTTTTAAATTATTATTTTTAAATCACAACTGCAAAAACTATCTAAATACCAAAAACATACTGAAACTTTAAAAATGATTCAAAATTATATTTAATGGTAGAGTCCAACAAGCTAACACTTAGCTGGTATAGATAGGTGGAAGTAGAGCTTTTGTTGGATTTTGTTTGATTTTTATAAAATAGAAAATGGGTGTGTGTGTATATATATATATATTAATGTTATGAAGAAAATATTAATTTTTTCATGTACATATACAATTTAAAGAGTTTCAGGACCAAAACTAATGATTTTTTTTCAAGCATTATTTAATAAACAAGGAATGTAGATATGTAATATAGAAATCAGACTAACTTGACAAGATAACCTAGTGACCTGTTAATTCAAAGTTAGCTGATTAAGTTCCATTTCAAAAAAAAAAAACATTATCGAAGTGGCAATGTTTTACTTGAAAAAATAAAATAACACTGTTGAAATAAAAAAAAAAAAATTAAGTTGACATGCCAACTTATAGGTTAATTCGATCAATTGATCAACTTATAACTGATCTAGTTCTTGTAACTATGAAAAGGAAAATACAATGATAACATTAATAGTCCAACTAGATAATCAAACTAGAGTATTTATAAACTCATTGTATTTTATAAGATTTAGAGATGGAACTGCACGAGGATGGGAGGAAGGTTTGCCACTAGTTTGATTGTACTTAGACAACTATTTCTATTACTAATTGATGATGTCCTAAAACATCCAAGTAGCTTGAGGTCAATGCTTAGGTTTTGGATAATCAGTCAATCTCTTAGTTCTGACAATCTGATTCATGCTCTCTAACTAAAGTGTCAGGTGTTTGGTGTTTGGTTAGCCAAGGTGGCAGGTGGCTAATACTTACAAAAGATTCTCTTTTATGTATTTAGGGACTCTTTGATGCTTAAGTGAATATGTTTTTGAGAGAAAATGCAATGATATTTTAGAGATATGCTTTGAAAATATATATGCAATAGAGAATGAAGATCGTGAACTCTTTACCTAGGTGATTCAGAAAGTATTTATAGCCCTTGTACATTGAACCTTCTTATTTTCACTAAAGGGTTCGAAAGTTTTTTCCTTTCGAATATACTAGTGGGGAAGGAGTCCCTTACATCAACATTAATTTTGATAGAAATGTATTCTTATATAGCATTAATGTTGATAGGAATATCATGTGCCTACAAAAGACTTTCATACATTATCTCGTACACAACATTAATGCTGATGGTAAGAACCCTTATAATTAGCATTAATGTTGATTGACATATATTCATCTCTTATGAGAATTTTACACAACTAGGGAGTAGGGAGATGATCATCTTAGAATCTCATCACTCAATGTTAACGGTTGACAAAGATAGCCTCATGACCCAACATGAGGTCAAAAGGAGTCATTAATTGTATGTTTAGACCTCGAATGATTCTAGACCCAAGTATGTTGGGCCTAGTGTCTTCCTAATCCCAAATGCATTTGAGCTCAGCGAGTAGCTGAGTCCAAGGTCATTGGGTTTGGAATATTTTCAAACCCACGTGCATCTAGGCCTAGTGTGTAATTGAGCCCAAAGAAGTTGAGTCTAACATCTTGTCCGACCCACGCGCTCAGGCCTAGCACCTAGTTGAGTCCAAGAAAGTCGAGCTAGCATCTTGCTTGACCCATATATGCTTGAGATCGTTTCCCTAGACTCATATGTGTTTGAGCTCAGCATATAATAGATTCCAAAGAGGTGAGCCTAGCGTCTTACCAGACCCATCTGTGATTGGATCCAGCGCTAAGCTGACCTAGGAAGGGTTGGGCCTGGGAACAAGCCAGACCCTCATTTCATGTGCTTGACTTATATTAAGTGTTTATGCATAATGGGTCATCCTTCTCTCGGGACTTCTATCAATGGGTCTTTTTGAGTAAATGAATCGATAATAAAATATGTTAATTCATCACTAACATTCAACTTTTAATTTGAGATGATCACAATCCAACAAATTATCATCTTAAAGCCGTGAAAGTTTGAGATATCATAGTGAAAGTTTGAAATATCGCAATGAAAGTGCTGAAAATTTGATCTCCTAGAAGATGGATGGTTTAGCAACGAGTGCTCCTCCATTCATCGGTGAATAAGTGACTGGTCAGGCCTAAAAAACTCTCAATACTTCCACTCTAAGGAGCAACATATTAGCACTTGGCAGTTGCTGGTTGAGGGCAACAAATGACTGTGTGTTTAGTAATGAATATCGCAGGGGAGAGTGTTTTTTAAAATTATTTTTTATTTTAAAATATTTTAAAATTATTATTTTATCATATTTTTTTAATTTTGTTATTAATACATTAAAACCATAAGAAAAAAACACACAAAAAAAATATCAATTTGATATTTTTCAAATAAAATATATCAAAAAACAGAAGCTAGCAAACCTGCTTGACACTCACAAATCAAAAGCTACTTTCTTTGCGAAGTATCAATTGTATGCTGCGGTAATCAGACAAAGATCAAACCATGCAAAACTCCTGATAGATATGCTGTCTTTCACCTTATGAGTTATAAGACTCAATTAATTCCCCGACACCGTACGAAGTTCAAGTTTTTATAAAGATAATTTACTAGGATAATTGTAAAATTACAAAAATCGAGCTATTAAATATAACAATAACTATTATTAATTCTTAAAAGCACTGAATAATTGTAAAAAAAAGAAAAAAACAATAAAACCTCAACTGCAATAACATTCGATTCCTGTCTCAGGACCAATCTCTCATGTGGGCCTGTGGGCCGACCTAAACTATGCGTTGCCTTGTGCCCGACTAGTACCCATAGCCCATGGTGCTTCTTCAACAAATGACTTGCCTTTGCTAATTAATTTGTTAGTTGCTAGCCAGCAACTGGCTAGTCTTGCCTCCAAAGGCCTATACCCATAGCCCATAGTACCTACCACTTAAAACGAACCGATATACCCAGGGTTCTTAATTCTGATCCGGTTGATATTTTATTTTTTTAATTACAACAATATATTTTAGTTTTGAAGTGTTTTAGCATATTATTTTGGAGTTTTTGAAATTATATATATATATATATAAATTAAAATTTAAAATAAATTAACTTGAAATTATACCATTCAAATTTTAAATATAAAAAAACAAATAGGAGTTGGGCAGATATGACTTGATCAACTTAACGGGTCCAAAATAACCTGGATGATTGATAAAAATATAATTTGACTCAAAAAAATTCAAGATGATATTTTTTAAAAAAGAATATTGAAATGACAACATATTGAATCAACTCGGGTCAACTTTTTAAATTTTGGATTTGGATTTGGGTCTTGAGATCAAAATAACCCCCAAATAAAACAAATCAAAACAAATTATAAAACTCAATTTCTAATAAACCCATTGTTGAATGATGAAATTGAAAAAAAAATTCAATATAAGAAAATGACACAATAAAATGACTTTTCTGAACAAAATAACAAATTTAAACAAAATTATAAAAATATCATCAGTACTCTAGTACTAATTGCTCTAAAATTTCAACCTAAGATATAATAATATGTTAGGATATTCTTCGTAAAATTTCAGTTTGATCTAAAAATTAAATTGAAAGATATAATAAATATCATAAAACTAGACAATATATTTTTTAAAATATTAAAAAAAAACATTATTTAGCCGGAACATAACCGAAACATTCCAATCATAATTTGAATAGAATTTTTGAAACAAACTAAGATTCAGAGAAAATATAATTTGTTTTAATTTCTAAGGTCTTGTTTTTTTTCACGTTTTAAAAATATTTTTAAAAAAATTTAATTTTTTTTTATTTTAAATTAATAAATTTTTAATATTTTTAAAATATTAGTATCAAAAATAATTTTTTTTAAATAATTTTTTTTATTTTAATATATTTTTAAATAAAAAATATTTTAAAAAATAAATATGGTATCCTCTCACCGACTTCCCGAAAAAATTTTAAAATGGAACGTAAGTGATAACTTTGTGATATCCTCTCAACGACTTCCCCAAAATGCCCTTGGACATGAACACTGGATATCCCAAAAAAGAAAAAGTAAGAACCCAAAAGACAGAATAAGAAATCATCAGCAAAATCACAGAGAGAAGAGCCACAATCCTCGACACAATGATCAATGTACACCGTCACCTTCTACACCAACCTCAGCCTCTCCTAACCTACCAATCCAATTTCCTACCAATCACAACCCTCTATTCCACTTCATTCCCAATTCGGTCACCAAAATCAACGGTCCCAATTCATCTTCAAAAGCCATTTATGTATGGGACAACTATAAAATGCATGGCAAATCCAAGGAGAGTGAAAATGGTAGCTAAACAAATACAAAGAGAGCTATCTGATATGCTTTTAACTGATAAAGTGTTACAGTATGCTGTTTTGCCTGAAGCTGCCTTAGGTGCTGATAAGTACCTGTCTTCTCTCACTACCATCAGTGATGTTGAAGTTTCTGCTGATTTGCAGGTAAATTTTTTGTTATTTTGTGTTTATGTGAAATGGGTTTCTGTTAATTTGTGTGTTGTGTGGTAAAGTTGAGGACTTCTTTGTTTTTTTTTTTTTTTTTTTGAGTTGGGTTGTTTCTGGTGGTAACAAATATCAGTTGCAAAGCTTGGTAGTTTTGAAATTATGGGTTAATGAGAGTTTCCCTTTGTGTATACAAGAATTTGTGAGTTTGAGTTGTAGAACTTAATGTGTTGCCAGGAGGGATGCTGAATGTTATTTACCTTTTCTGCTCTGGTTGTTTCCTTTCGTGAGATTTTTCAGGTGTACTGCTGTATTAGGTTTTGTTTATTCGGATGTAAGTTGTAGTTTTGTGTTCTTTTTTGTAGGTGGTTAAGGTTTACGTTTCTGTTTTTGGAGATGATAGAGGGAAGGAGGTTGCGATTGCTGGTTTGAAGTCGAAAGCTAAGTATGTGAGGAGTCAGTTGGGTAGGCGCATGAAGTTGCGGTTGACGCCTGAGATACGGTTTATAGAAGATGAAGGCTTGGAGAGAGGAAGCAGGGTAAGTGCTTGCGATATCTTGTTTTTCATTTTATCAATGTTACTTTATAGGGTCATAATTGTATAACAGGAATGTTATATAGTTTAGCAACTTCTCTCGGAAAAAAAAATCTCCACTGTCAGTAAAAGTCAACCCAGGTCCATGTTTGCACATGTAATTCATGAATGTTGATGCATTCATTCTGCTCTTGATTCTAATATTGTTCTGGTAAAGTGGAAAATGCTTTGTATTATCCTGATTGATCATGTGGAGTCTCATTCTGTCTTATCTATAATGTTGCTTTAAAGTTTAAATAAAGCTCTCAGAGTAGGCTAGGCAACATTAATGTGGAAAATACTCCTGTGACATTCAAGTGTGAACGTCTTTCAGTGTTTATTCTCTGTGTTCATGTTGCCTTTTCCTTAATAATACTGCAATGGTAATTGTGATAATGGATTCGTATCTATTTCTTTCTCCAATCAATTTGGTGAGAATGAACAGTTCTTGCTGCAGAAAGTTTTGTATTTATCCAGGCAATTTAAGAGTCAGAGCATGGTCTCTATGGATGAATTTTTACTTCTTCTGACGTGTTCTCATCAGATACTGATAGGTTGAATTAACCCTTTCAGGTGATTGCAATTTTAGATAGGATAAAAGCTGAGAAAGATAATGCAGAAAGTCAAGTTGACGAGCTCTCTGACTCTTCCAATTCAATCCAATATGATGAGGATTGGGAGGGTGATGATCCGGATGAAGACATTATATATGTCAAATAGTTGCTTCTGTAGATGAATGTATTTATTACAGTAATATCATTTAGGCAGCCAAGCTTGTCCCAGGTTAGTTTCCCACAGCTTGTGATTTCCTTATGAAGGATGATACTTTTAGCTGGGTACATTTTATTTATTGATTTTCAACTTAAAGCATAATGATTTTTGCTCACCAATGCTGAAATGGATACTTTTATAGGGATTAGATCTTTGTTTTTTTGGCAAATCAAGAGCAGACTTCCTTGAAACGTAAGACTCAATTTTAAGAATCTATTTCATTACTTCGAAGAATCACAAATGCCCGATGTGATTGGAATTTTGGAATGCCCTTTAGCTTTTGTGTCCAGTGATGACTGGATGGATGAACTTAGAACACAAGTGCAGTAATGTGGGTTTTGATAAATTAGCATCATCTAGGATAGTGAGCATAGTTGTAAATTGTAATGCATGTGTCAAATGTACATTTTCTGTTATGCATTTGTTCATGGCCTGGGAGTTGCATCAATCCATGATACTAAAGTCTACCCCAGCATATGATACCACATCTTGCATGCATAACGCTTTTGATTTCTGGTGCTTTTGCATCATTGATTTTGAACTGAGTCAAAGAGTTGGGCGATGTTTTTCTCCTGTGAAGTTGCCTGAGATTTTTTCATGCTGGACTCCTCTGCAATTTATTTGTATGATAAAGAATATGATTTACCTTTTGCACTTAATCTGATCATAGCTTCGCTAGAACTGATTCATGTTCATTCTTGCACACGTGATGTATGCCCTTGGTTGAAGTTTCTCCTCGATCCTGAGGCCCTCGCAATATTGCTGGGATTTAAGTTCCTTCTCTGTCGTACTTGTTAAGCCAATAGACATCTCTTACCAACTACTGTATCTAGAGCAAACCGTCCACTTTGATGTACTGATTGGTTTCTCCGGGTTGTGCGTACATTGGAAATAAAAACAAAATCCCCAGCTTCTGTTTTAGGTTACTCTTGCTGGTGATCTGAAAGATTTGTTAGCTTAGCTAATGTACTAGCAGTTGAACAGCATGATGCGAGTGCTCTTATAAATGAATCTTTGTGGGAGTAGCCAATAGGTAGCACTGCATGTGTTATCAACTCCCAAGTGAGAAAATCATCACAAGACAAGTCGATTTCTTGGTTGGTATGCGCAGATTTCTTGAGACTAGAGGGACCAGCCCCAGCAGGCTGGGCTGAGTTTTTGAATAAGAACAAGTCGATATGAATCACCAGGAGGAATCAGAGTGGCCCAAGAAACTGAAGAAGTTCGTCAGCTCTTCAAATGCCACCACTACTACGGTTCGTTATCATTGATTTGTCTTAAAACAAAGTGATTTGGAAAAATAAGTTTAGTTATCGTGTTGGCCTCGTGAGAATAAAATGATTTTGATTTCATCGATGTTTTCATTTGATGGCAAATTAAGGTTAAGTTGAAGTACATTTAACATCATTTATGAAAAGTGGCTTTCTAGTTTAAATTATATATTAAAACAAAAACAAGCTTAAATGACTTGAAATTATAAGCAGATTTGATAAAATGATTTACAGCAATTTTATTTTATTTTTGAAATAGTATAAATAGAATACATGGTTAAAAGTTAAGAATTTTACCTATTGATTAAATCAAATTTTAACTCAATAATGAATCATTCTGATCGATATAATTTGTTTTTCCGTTATGTTTGTGACTTCTTCCTTTATAGTTGAAGTTGATTTTGCATCGCATGATCAATTTGCTTATGGTCCTGGCGAATTCATTTGAAAGTTGAAACATGGACCAATGGTCCTGTCTATCAGATAAAAAAAAAAAGCACCAGTGGTCCTTTTCTACGCTGAAGACTTGCTGCTGGAGAGCACTCCTCGAATTATGGATTTGCTTCAAATTAACAAGACCAGTTATTTCACTGGCAAGCACCTGTAACTTCTCCTTTCGACGCGATACAAATTCCTATCAATGCCTAATGGGTCCCGGTGAAAAAATCTGACGAACAAAATGCGTTGCATTTCTGTTCCTCTCATAGCAGGAAAGATACTTCCAGGCCTGCCAGTGAGACCCCAGATCATCCGCTATGGGCACTGAACTTTGCACCACCCAAAACAAGTCCACCTCCAGCAAGAAAGCGTACAGTTAGCAATGTGGAGCGCAGTCTTGCCTGGTGCAAGAACAACTCGCCAGACAATTGTTCAGAAACAGAGGAATCAAAATCTTTTTTTCCTGACCAACTGAAAAGAAACTAATTAAATGAGAAAGGAGGGGCTTCAATGAGGTGGGGAAATCAAGTGATCATAATTGGGAAAACATCAAAGAGAAAAGGGGGCATTCTCTAAAAACTGAAACTTCAACTCCATTGATCAATATGACAGCTAAAGAATGGATCAAAACTTTTGTCAAAACAAAGAAAAAAAAGGGAACCGAGATACCCAAAGACACAGATCATTATTTTAATCAATGGATGATTCAATCTTCCAACATTTACCCATTGTTATGGAGCAGTACAAAACTATCGTGGCTGATCAAGAAAATAAATCTCACAAACTAAGTCATCAACTTGTGTAGAAAAAGATCTTAAAAGAAACAAAAGCAGTGCGCCAAGGTGCATAAAAGCTTTACACCAGGATGAAAGACTGGTACAGTGCCGTTGATATGCATTATTTCTTGCCAACTCAGTTAATCTCAACCCCAACATTCAACAAAATTCTTTCTTTTAATGATGAGCCTTTGCTTCAGCTTTCTTTTGTGACTTTGCCTTTGCCTGCATTTGAAATAATAAGACACTGGGTAAGCATTTATAGATCAAAATAAATCATGATACAGAGTCAGTGTGGCATGAAATGAATGTGCAAGTGTCACAAACACCACATCAAATATATTTACGGATGAAACCAATCATGATTCAGTGTGGTGTGAAATGAATGTGCTAGTGTCGCAAATACCACATCAAATATATTTACAGATGAAACCAATCATGATTCAGTGTGGTGTGAAATGAATGTGCTAGTGTCGCAAACACCACATCAAATATACATGAAAATGGCAAAGATTGAATGTCCTTGTGAAAGAGTTACTTAATATAAACCAACAACAATAAAATGATGAAAAACACAACAAGCTTAGAAGCATTTCACAAGAGAATCCTGTTCCAGCCTTTAGAAATATTACTGAGTTTGTCAAATGAGTTCATTTTCACAAATCCAAGACTATCTTATCTATCTAATTAACACATTTCCCATCAATTTCTCAAGCTAACTATCACTTCCCAATATTTTAGTAGATAATTCATGGTAAAGTAGTCATCTTGGCCAAGAAATAAACCCTTCTTAATCATCAGATTGTTGACTTTCTACACAAAAAAAGGTACCTGGAGATACTTTAGCTTCACACTCCCGTAGACGAGACCCAAAGAGAAAGCAGAAACACGAGCCACCTGAAAAAACCCAAAAAATAATTAAATGAAAATATTGACTACGAGAGATCAATTTTAAGATCGAGGTGATTTTGACTTTCGATTTTCTTGCATTTTCGAGGGAAACAAACAGAGTGGTGGGTGAGAAAGATTACCAAAGCGAGAGTGCTGGTACCAGAGTAAGGTCCAGGAGGCGGCGCCATTGGAGAAGAAGAGAGAGCCTACAACTGCAAATTAATGGAAACTTTCTTTCTTTTACAGAGCCCTAGATTTTGATTTCTTTTGGACTGATGTTAGACCTTTGTATTTTGTGATTGCTTTGTGAATGCCTCTTTAATCCAGTGCACTCTTCTGCAGTGGAGATAAGTACATTTCATAGCGCCAGTCGTTGGATGTAAGCTTATTGGAAGGTTGGGATTGCTGGACAACGGGCACTCAATTGGAGTGGTAAAATTGCAGGGGTTTTTTTTTATTAAAAACAACTCTAAAAGATATTAAAAATCCACGTGGCTTCTGAGACATTTTGCCGTGGGTTCAAGCAGTGAATCTCGACTATTATATTATTATAATTATAATTATTAACCCTTTTATTCACTTTACAATCTATAGTGAAAAAGCAATGCTTATAGGTTTTTTTTGTTTTTTTTTTAATTTTTTTTTATTTAGTTTGTTAATATTAAATTATTTTTTATTTATTTATCACACTTTCATAGTACAAATATCAGATTTGACGGGTTAACCTGGTTTGACAAGTTAACTCAGTTGATGTAGATTTTTTTTTAAATTAGTTTTTTCTTCCAATTTTATCTTTTAATATCGATTTGATTGAGACTTCATGATTTATTTTGTTTACTTTTCATTAGATTATCGTGATCTCATGAAATTTTTTTACTGTACCCCTCCTCTCAAAGCACCATTAATTAGAATAGTGTTTTTCTTTGTTTTTTTCTTTTTAATTAATTTTTTTTAATTTTATTATTTAATATTAAATTTTTATTTCTATTTAGTTATTATATTTTCATGACACGACCTTGCAGCCAGACCCCATTCAAGGTTCTTGAGTTTGGCGTTGCAGCCAGACCCACTTAAATTTGGCTTCTTCAAGTTTAATATTATTATTAATATTAAAAATATTATTATTTTTATTATAATGAATATTGCTAATATAATAATTAATAATTTTTAAAAAATATTATTAATATTGAAAAACAACCATAAATTTGATTTTAAAGGGTAAAATTACAAGCTATAAGAACTTGAGTCAGACATGTTTAATATTATTATTAATATTATAATTATTATTATTGTTATTATTATTAATATTATTAATATAATTATAATTTTTTTAAAAAAATATTATTACTATTAAAAAAACCGTAGATTTGATTTGAAGAGTAAAATTAAAAAAATAATATTGTTGTTGTTGTTGTTGTTGTTGTCATTGTCATCATCGTCGTTGTTGGTATTATTATTATTATTATTATTATTATTATTATTATTATTATTATTGTTCTTAATATTGTTATTATTTTTATAATTATTAAATTTTTAAAAAAATTACTATTGAAGAAAAACCATAAATTTGATTTGAAGAAATTAAAAACTATAAAAACTTGGGTCAGACAAGTTTAATATTATTATTATTATTATTATTATTATTATTATTATTATTAGGGGAACCATACCCTAGAAACTTGGGTCTGGCTGGGGCGCCAGACCCAAGTTTATAATCATCAGTATTATTCTTATTCTTATTATTATTGTTATCATTATTATTATCATTAATAATTTTTTAAAAAATATTATTAATATTGAAGAAAAACCATTAATTTGATTTCAATGGATAAAAAACTATAAGAACTTGGGTCAGTTTGTATTATAAATATTACTATTTGTATTATAATTAATATTATAAATATTACTCTTGAGTTAAGCGTTGTAGCCAAGTTCAAAGCTCTTTAGTCTAGCTTTGCAGATAGACTTAACGCTCTTAGATATTAGAGTTTTTTGATATTTTTTATGCAAAAAAAATTAGCTCGCGGCGTAGCGCGGGCCACCCCCCACTAGTAACAAAAACTAAAAGAGATAAGTGTATTACAACTTTTTTTTTCTGTTCACATAAATATATATTACTATAGATTTGAGCAGTATAATGATATAATTGTCCTTATCAAAGAAACTTAAGCATGCAATTTGGGTGAAATTATTTTTTTTTATGAGATACATTTGGCATTAAAATAATGATTGGGGACAATATAGCCTGTTCGGGTTTTTTAGGCTACACTATAGATACTGAAGGGAACAAATTTTTAAGTTTTGGGTTGGGGCTTCTTTTGTCTTTTAAAAAAATAAACAGTGAAGATACAGTCATGCCCCCGAGAAGGGAAAAAATATGCATGTGTTGAGGGGTTTCACCATCTTTTCCTTTTATTAAAACAGTTCAAATACAAAATTACCCTTGAGTTTCAACAAAAACAAAGATGCATGTAAGGGTATTTTCGTAGTTTGGCGCTTGGATATGGCGTGACTGCCAAACCCAAAGTGTTTGGATTTAACAATTAACCAAATCTACAATCACGTAGGTCTGACATGTTTGCTAGATATAAAATACCTGAACTTGATGAGTTGTCATGTCTAACTTGAATATTAAAACATTTACAAATCTAACTTAAAACTCTCATTATAATAACCATTAATATTATTACATCAATACTACGCGTGATATCCATCTAATCTCCTCTAAAATCTCGCATCTTTTCTTTGGATTCTCAAGTTTCTTTTGGATCTATGGCTTGGGATCAGTTTGTACATCAGTTTAAACTTGCTTGGAATATAATTGTGGTTATTTTTTAAAATATTTTTTATTTAGAAATATATTAAAATAATATTTTTTTATTTTTTAAAAATTATTTTTGATATCAACGCATTAAAATAATTTAAAAACATTAAAAAATATTAATTTAAAATAAAAAAATTTAATTTTTTTTTAAAATATTTTTAAATCGCAAAAACTATAAGTGTCGAAGCAACTTCCTCGGGGGTGGCTATTTGGCGCAAGATTGAGGTCTTTTGGTGGGCTTTTTTTTTTTTTTTTTAGTTTAACGTGGGTGTCCGGGCCAGCTTGCGCGCATCTCGACTAATCCCACGGGCCCTGAAGTTAACGACCATGTAAACCTCCAGTGACCATCATATAAGCAACCACAGGGCTTGAACCTGAGACCACAGAGAGAGCAAACCTCTTAATCCCAAACTCTTATTACTGGACCACCACCTAGATAATTTTTTTTTCTCGAATGGTTAGTGGTTGTGCAATGATTTTCCATTAAATACAAACCCCACTTGCCATGTCCTTGCTCAATTCCTATTAATTGAGAGAGACCAGGCTCTTATGGGAGATTTACTGCAGAGTTGGTTTCTGATCATATTTTTGGTTCGTTGTTGCCCCACCTTTGTTGCCTGTCCTCTGGTTTCAACTAGAGTTGCTAGATAAGCTAACTATTTCCTTTTGGTTTGGTTTCTTTGCAATTAGGTTGGTTTGGGATCTTCTGTGTCGGTCTTTTTCTGCTATCTGAGAGAGTTGTTTATGCTTGAGAGTCACTTATTAGTTCAGTGTGCATATTTTATTTTATTTTCATGGGAATTCAGGTGTTATTGGTGTTGTATACTATATAAACCTTTTCCTTTGAAATGATTTTCTATTAGGGTAACATAACTGGCTTCCAGGTTTGTATGTTATTCCATATCCTTCATATGTTGTTTTTGCCCTTCTTTTTTCCAGAAATTGTGCTGGTCCTTTTTTCGGCTTGGTGATGTCGCCGTTGCCTCAATTGTTGTGTCGTTGCTTTTTAGCCATCGAGTTATTTTTGGATTTCTAGAAATGGGTGCGCCTTTAAACTTGCCATTATTTCCCTATCCATTAATGTTCGCATTTAACAACGAATTAAAAGACCCTTCATTTTCCTTCTCCCTTCTCTTCACTTTAATCAGCAGGAGTACTCTCGGTGGGAACACCATGCGTTTTTTTCAAACTTGCCGCGGTATTATGCACATTACTCATTTATTTCCCTTGATTCTTTTATATGGTCTTCATTTCCCTCTGTGTTTTGCATTACCATCTTTCAAAAAAAATTGAACAGTGCTTTGCTTATTCTGTGTCATCCATGGACAATTTATTCGATGACTAGCTGTTTACAAAGGCTTCAACTTCATTAAAATTGATGCTCTGCTTTTCTACACATTTTCACTCTCTCACAGCTCATTACACTACTAATTATTTGCTTCCCACTTCCAACTTAACTTGGAATGCTCCTTGCAGCACTTCACAAGCACACGAACTCTCAGATGACTCTGCTCAGCATGAAGCACTTCACACAGCTGCTGACCCTTCAAAAAAAATTAGAAGAACAGTGGGTCATCCCACGTACAGGTGTCATTCCTAGCTTATATTCAAGGGGGGAATAGCAGCGACACGAGACTGAATATCAGTGGATTGTGATAGTAAGGCCACTCTGGCATTTATAATATCTTGTCGCTAATTTAAATTATCTGTAAAGAATTATACTTGTTGCTCGGTGGGAATTGTACTTTAAGGTAACCCGCGCAGCTCTTTCACCGTGAGGGCTTAGCCAACAACACGTATCTCCGGAGCCAAGAAGCCTCTACTGCAGGTCGGCAGTTGTACAGCATGCTATAGATTTGATAGCAAAACAGAAACAATCACAGCTAATTTGAAATAAATTGCCTAAAAGCCAACTTCTTTGGCAATAAAAGGGGGATGGAAAAAAGGTCTTAGCACCTCTTGGATTGCTGAGAAAACATGCCATTTGTTTCATAGTAGTTGCATTCATTCCTTGCTATGATCATGATGCTACGAAAAGATTGATCCAGCCTACTCCCTTGCTACTACCATCCTATTTTGTTAATATTGTGCAAGGTCACTGTGAAACACTATCAAGGTAGCTGCCTTTTGCACACCACTACAAACCCTACGTTTTCTTTCAATGATGATCTTCCATCCAAGCAACCATTTCTGCATTTGTTCTAATAAATTCCATTTGGCAGGGCAGTGTGCTTACATTGATTGCTAATGGTTATCACATTTTTAGTTTAAGGAAATATCGTTTTTCCTATGCTAGGGCAATTTTTAACAATTACAGGCATTCACAACACTGACTTTGCAAGAACTCCCAATGCCATGACATTTACCATTTCTATTATACAGGATGACTGATTTCATTGCAGCACGCATGTTGGATCAACTGCTAGGGCGATTACAGCTCTATACTCACTTTTGCATCAAAAGCTCCATTTCCATATGTTCGAGCATAAAGCTTTTGTTTGAAATTTTTTAATTTGCTTCACTTGGTGTTTTGCAATAACATGCAATCCTGCTACTTACCTCCATCCTCATAGCATGCACTTCAGCTATTCAAACTTGCTTTTATCTCTTTTTAATTGTCATCAGATCATAATATCCTTTATTAAACCCAACTAGTATATATAATAAAAATGGATATAGATGAGTAGTCACTCAGACAAAAAATATTATAATTGTATTTATTTGAAATAATATTTTTAATTTTCATCTCGGATTTTTTTATTTGTTTTTAATAGATTTTTTTCATCAGAAATTAAGTAAACATGTTTGTTATATACAAAAATTTCAAAAGAAAAGGACCATATTTGATTTAAATTTAAAATATTAAAATGAATTGCCATAAAACATTAGGTGAATTAAATAAGTCCCCTGTTTCTATACTAGATGATTTGGAAAAAAACTATTTTGGTATCTTTAAAAACAATTTCCAAAAAAGTGAAAAAAATAGAAATTACATGTTTTTTTTTTTTTGAAAAGTAATTTTCATTCCAAGTTAGCAAACGTGTTTTCTTTAATTTTTTTATTTATTAGAGAATTTTTTCGAAAAAGTAGAAAAATTTTCACAAGTAAAGGCAACTTATATCTTTCACGTTAAATTCGGAGAGATGCTACCATATCAACATGAAAGGTTTATGTATTCCTCAAAAAATAAATCCAAGGCCAAATTAATATATGACAGTTATATATTAAAGAAATTAATATATGATACCATCACCAATATATTTAAGGTGCAAAGCAACCATCTAGATGGTGGCCCAGTGGTAAGAGTTTGGGACCAAGAGGTTTACTCCCTCTGTGGTCTCAGATTCAAGCCCTGTGGTTGCTCATATGATGACCACTGGAGGCTTACATGGTCGTTAACTTCAGGGCCCGTGGGATTAGTCGAGGTGAGCGCAAGCTGGCCCGGACACCCACGTTAAACTAAAAAAAAAAAATGCAAAGCCAGAAAATAAAATTAAAAAAATTAAGATTTTAATTGTTTTTATTTGGACTACAACTATAAATATTATTAAAGAAAAACCTGGAAAAATAAAATTAAAAAAAATAATTTTTTTACAGGGGTCGGAAGCTTTGCCAACCCTCTTATCTCCCTTGTCAAAACCATGATTTATTTTTTATTATTATTATATATCATAATATCAAATATAAATCTAGAATTTAGTGAATTAGTTTAGCAAAAAGTACATTATGTTAAATGCACAGACAGAAAATCACACAATAGATGAAAGCTGGATGTTTAAGACGCAAGAAATTAACAATGAATCGTTCAATCTTCATTAGGCTCTTGCTCTGGTTTATATAGAAGTACCGAGCAGAGAAAACAAGGGGAAAAGCTTGACATGCTATACGCATGTGAGCTGGAATGGAAAAACAGAAACAAATTGAAAACCAATTACTAATAACAGAAATAGCTAACTAAACAAACTGTGACTGAAATACCCTTTCAAACCCTCCCTTAAGCCTAATTGTTGCAGCAACAATTAGCTTAAGTCTGCAAGATCACAAACCCCAAGTGAATTTCGAAGCCTCTGAAAATCTTTAGCCTTTAAGGGCTTAGTCATTATATCAGCCAATTGATCCCTACTTCCACAGTGCACCAAGTCGATCAGCCCTTCTTTAGTGAGATTTCTCAAGAAGTGATATCTCACATCTATGTGTTTACTACGTCCATGCATCACGGGATTTTTTGAAAGCTTAATTGTGGAACTATTGTCACACCATATGCGAGTGCAATATTCATCATTATACCTCAGCTCCTTTAATATCCTCTTTATCCATATGGCTTGACACGTACACATTGCCGCGGCCACAAATTCAGCTTCAGTTGTGGATAAAGTGACAATTGGTTGCTTCTTTGAACACCATGATACTGCACCAAAATTCAACAGGAAGACATAACCACTTGTACTCTTCCTATCCTCCACATCCCCAGCATAATCGCTGTCTGTATAGACCCGTAATTCACCATTCCCATCCTTTCTATAGTAGATACCATAGCTCACTGTCCCCTTCAAATACCGAAGTGCTCTCTTTATAGTCTGAAGATGTAAGTTAGTGGGTTTTGCCATATACCTGCTTACCAAACATGTGACAAACATCATGTCTGGTCGTGTGGCTGTGAGGTACATCAAACTCCCCCCTAACTGTTTGAAATATGTCTCATCTACTAGAGTTCCATCCTTATCTTTGCTGATTTTAACTCCCGGAATAATTGGACTGCTCACTTCATTACTTTCCAACATCCCAAATTTTGTTAGAATCTCCAATGCGTATTTTCGTTGACAAATGAAAATACCATCTTCCCTTTGCACCACCTCAATTCCAAGAAAGAAATGCATATTTCCCAAGTCAGACATGTCAAATTCTTTCAACATTGAACTTTTGAATTCAGCCAACATGTCATAGTCATCACCAGTGAAAATTAGATCATCAACATAAACACTAACAATCACAATCTTACCCCCTTTGCCTTGTTTTGTGAACAATGTTTGCTCACTTTCGCATTTCTGGAATCCTTCCTTAAGAAAGTATGCTTCAATCCGGTGAAACCAAGCTCGCGGAGCCTGTTTTAACCCATACAAGGCTTTGTGCAACTTGTAGACCATCTGCTCCTTTCCTCTCTTTATGTATCCCTTTGGTTGTTCAACGTAAACATTTTCGCATAACTCCCCATGAAGAAAAGCAGACTTCACATCAAATTGGCCTATTTTCCATCCCTTCTGCGCAGCCATGGATATAATCATCCTCACTGTATCCATTCTAGCTACTGGTGCGAATACTTCAGTATAGTCTATACCAGCCTTTTGCGAGTACCCTTTTGCCACCAGGCGCGCCTTGTGTTTTGCAATTTCCCCATCTTCATTATACTTGGTTTTATAAACCCATTTTACCCCAATCTTTTTGACATCAGCTGGTAAGTCTACTAGTGACCAAGTGTTATTTTTCTCAATGGACTGAATCTCATTGTCCATTGCCCGTACCCACTTCTCTTCTTTCACAGCTTCTTCATAGTAAACTGGATCCTCTGCTGCCATCTGCATGACATACACCTCATCTTCACTCAAACCTTCTCCATCCACATAATCTGTCATCCATGCTAGGGCATGACATGTTCTCCCTTCAGTCTCATCATTACCCCTTTCTATCACAGCAGTAACATCTTCATTTCCTTCTACCTCAACTTCAGCTGCAACTTCAGCTGTAACTTCATTTTCCCTCACACTTTGTTGGCCTTCACTGCTGCTGACTTCTTCACTTTCTTCCCCACTGTCAGTTTCAACAGCCCCTTTATTTTCTCCTTCTTGATGCTCACCCCATTCTAGGTCCAACAGAATCTGTTCCTGGAATTTTTCACCCCAATCCCACTCCTTCTCTTCTTCAAAAGATACATCCCTGCTCACTACCACCCTCTTTTCTATAAGATCATACAACCTATAGCCCTTGGTCTCTTCACTGTATCCAAGCAGAATACAAATGAAGCTTCGGTTGTCCAGTTTGCCCCTCTTTTCGTGTGGAATGTGGACATGTGCAACACATCCAAACACACGAAAATGTTCCACAGTAGGTTTCAACCCAGTCCATGCCTCCTGAGGTGTCACCTCTTTCACTGCTGCAGATGGACATCGGTTCAACACATAGCAGCTCCACATTACAGCTTCAGGCCAAAAACTCTTAGGCATCTTCTTGTCTGCCAACAAGCAACGGACCATGTTCATCATGGTTTGGTTCTTCCTTTCAGCCACGCCATTTTGTTGTGGCGTGTATGCAGCAGTTAACTGCCTTTTGATTCCATTTTGCTTACAGAAATCAATGAACTCCTTTGAATTAAACTCTCCCCCATTGTCTGTTCTTAAACACTTCAAAGGTAGTTCTTTCTCCTTTTCAACTAGCTTATGAAAAGCTTTGAATTGCTGAAATGCTTCACTCTTCTCTACTAACAAATATACCCATGACTTTCTGCTATAATCATCAATAAAACATAGCATATATCTCTTCCCCCCATTAGACCTTGGTGAGATAGGACCACAAATATCTGCATGAATTAACTCTAGTGGTTGTGATGCTCTCCATATGCTTTTCTTAGGGATTATATTCCTACGTTGTTTGCCTACAAAACATTCTGTACATGTCATACTTGCAACTTTAAAATGGGGAAATCCACGGACCATTCCCTTTTGTTGCAATAGCTGCAATCCCTTGGCACTTAGATGGCCAAATCTCTTGTGCCACAGACGAGGTAAGTCCATGGAATCTACTTGCAAACACCTAGGAACATTTAAAGCTCTCTGCGTCTCAGCCAACAGAATAAACATTCTGTTGGCACTCATCATGGTCTCAATTATAAGTCCCCTTTCAGGGTGATAAATTCTGCAAAATCCACCCTTAAACAAAATCGCTAAACCATTCTCTTGAAGTTGCCCAATGCTCAACAGATTATTAGAGAGTTCAGGAACATGATATACTTCATTCAAAACATGATTCACTCCATTTATAACCAATATCACATTTCCTTTTCCAATTACCCTCATTCGGTTGTTATTTCCCAACTTGACAGAATGCAGAAAACTAGTGTCTAAGTTGGTAAACATACCTTGTTCCCCACACATATGGTTTGAGCAGCCTGAGTCTAGAAACCAAACATCATTTCGGTTTCTCTTCTGCAACCCAGCATGTGCCATTAACAACCTCTCCTCTTCTGGATTCAATTCTGTGTACCTTGAACCTTTGTTCTCCTCATCAATTCTTCTCTGCAAATTGGCATGTTCTTGGTTCGATTCTGTATAACATGGGTCTTTGTTCCCCAAATCAGCATGTGCCATCAACAACATCTCATCCAGTTGATTCAATTCTGCATAATTGGCTTCTCTGTTCAAACTTGGACATTCATATTGGAAGTGTCCAAGTTTGTGGCATTTGAAGCATTCCACTGTTGCTTTATTGTAAACTTGAGGTCCTCTCCCACGGCCTCTTCCCCTGAAACTACTCCTCCCTCGGTTTCTACTCCCAAATCTATCATCATAAATTCTTAATGCCTGATCATCACCACTTCTGTGCCTTCTAAATTTCTGTTCGTGCACGAGCAATGAGCTTTGCAGCTCATCTACTGAAAGCTTGTTGATGTCGTTTGACTCTTCAATTGAGCAGACAATGTAATTGAAGTTTTCAGTTAGAGTACGCAGTATCTTTTCAACAATCTTCCCATTTGTCATGTCTTCTCCAAGATTCCTCATATCATTCGCCACCAACAGTACTCTCGAGAAGTAATCAGTCACTGCTTCCCCAGGCTTCATCTCTAATACTTCGAAATTTCTTCTAAGGATTTGGAGTTGTGCACGCTGAACCCTAGCATTCCCTTGATACTTGATTTTCATAGACTCCCAAATTTGCTTCGCAGTATCCTTCTGGGCAATTGTTTTCAAGATTGACTTGTCAATTGACTGGAACAAGTAATTCTTGGTCTTTAAATCCTTTAATTTCATCTCCTCCAAGGCTTTCTTCTGTACTGTCGTCAAAGCTTCTATCGGTGTTGTTTCCACCCATCCTGTCTCAATGACGCTCCAATATTCCTTTGATCGTAGCAGATTTTCCATGAGCATGCACCAATGCTCGTAATCTCCATCAAACTTTGGGATACAAGCTTGTGCGTAATTGTTTGAATCTGTTGCCATCTCTCCTCACTCGGTGTTTTGGGTTTTATGGTGTTTATGGGTTTTATGGTGTTTATGAAGGCTCTGATACCAATTTGTTAAATGCACAGACAGAAAATCACACAATAGATGAAAGCTGGATGTTTAAGACGCAAGAAATTAACAATGAATCGTTCAATCTTCATTAGGCTCTTGCTCTGGTTTATATAGAAGTACCGAGCAGAGAAAACAAGGGGAAAAGCTTGACATGCTATACGCATGTGAGCTGGAATGGAAAAACAGAAACAAATTGAAAACCAATTACTAATAACAGAAATAGCTAACTAAACAAACTGTGACTGAAATACCCTTTCACATTAGAGAGGGCAATTTCACAATACCTTCAAAAATTCATCGTTTCTTCTAAATCTTCAATCTTGATTATTTCATGGTACCTTCAAAGTTCGAAAAAGAAAAACCGGTAAAAGATTCGGTCATCTTCTACCGGTAGGAAGCATCGAACAGTAATTATGACAGATTTTATTACGAAAAAAGTCGGAAATTAATGAGAGTTACTGTGCATATGAAGTTGCCCACTTGAGCAAAATACAAGGAGGAGGTGAGTGGCAACCATCATGATATTTATAGTATATTTGATATCTAATCTTAATTTTGGTTGTAGGGATTGGTTTTTAAAATATTTTTTTTTATTTTAAAAAGATTATTTTTAATATCAACGTATCAAAATAATATAAAAATAAAAATAAAAAATTAAATTTTCTCAAAAATATTTTTGAAATGTAAAAAATAATAATTTTT
The DNA here is from genome assembly GCF_000002775.5 of Populus trichocarpa. NCBI lineage: Eukaryota > Viridiplantae > Streptophyta > Magnoliopsida > Malpighiales > Salicaceae > Populus > Populus trichocarpa. The sequence continues at coordinate 18,361,815 of NC_037288.2, read as the reverse complement.
GAATGAAATAAAATAAATTCTTTTGTAATATTATGAAGTCTCCTACCTTAGTGATATTATTTTGCAAACTGCTTTTTCTAAAAGTCATTATTATTATTATTATTATTTATTTTATTTTGCATGAGATGCACTCACAAGTCACAAGTATCACGCGGTTCGGGCACTAGAAATCCCCGAATAAGAGAGGATTTCTCCATAACTCCATGTAATTGGGAAAAGATGATTAAATTGCAATTTCCACCCTTTCTTTCTTTGTAGTTTCCAATAATAACCCTTTCTTTCTTTGTAGTGTCCAATAATAACCTTCTAGGAATCTAGGCGTGCGGTAACTACAAATAGGATATTTGACGTTTAACTTATTTTTTATTTTAAATTAATTTTTTATATTAAATTATTTTAATATACTATATAAGAAATAAATTTTAAAAAATAAAAAATATATTATTTTAATACTTTTCAAAATAAAAAATACTTAAAAGATACTCATATAAAACATCTTCCGTACCCTCCATCAAGTAAAAGTCTCTCAAAACCTAGTCAAATTGCAAGCTACTATTAAAGCTCCACAAACTTCTTCCTTCACTCTTCCGCTCAGCCTCTCTCTTTCTCTCTCGCCCACACGCACGCACGCACCATTCTTTTTTCTCCTCCTCCATCCATGGCAGACACCACTAGTTTCTCTGCTCTTTCAAAGCCTTCTTATTCCTTGAAACCTAACCCTCAAATACCCCAAAAGGCCCCTCTTTTTATCCTCCCCAAAACCCTTCAAAAACCTTCTCTTTTCCCTCAAAAACCTTGCCTTTCCCACAACACCCACATCACTCTTTCCTCTAAAAATCCAATCTCTGACCTTGTTTCCACAAATGAAAAGAGCCCAGATGATTTTTCTTCTTATTTTGACGATGATGACGATAAGCCTCGCGAAGAGTGTGGTGTTGTAGGTGTCTATGGTGACCCTGAAGCTTCGCGTCTTTGCTATTTAGCCCTTCATGCTTTGCAACATAGAGGTCAGGAAGGAGCTGGTATTGTTGCTGTTAATGAAAATAAGGTCTTGCAATCTGTTACTGGTGTTGGTTTAGTCTCTGAAGTGTTTAATGAGTCAAAACTTGACCAGTTACCTGGTGATTTAGCTATAGGTCATGTTAGATATTCGACTGCCGGGTCTTCAATGCTTAAAAATGTGCAACCTTTTGTTGCTGGTTACCGGTTTGGTTCTGTTGGGGTTGCCCATAATGGGAATTTAGTGAATTATAGGAAATTAAGGGCTACGCTAGAAGATAATGGTTCAATTTTTAACACTAGTTCTGATACTGAAGTTGTTCTGCATTTGATTGCTACATCAAAGGCTAGACCTTTCTTTATGAGGATTGTTGATGCTTGCGAGAAGCTAGAAGGGGCTTATTCTATGGTGTTTGTCACCGAGGATAAGTTGGTGGCTGTGAGGGACCCTTTTGGTTTTAGGCCTTTGGTGATGGGAAGGAGGAGTAACGGTGCTGTTGTGTTTGCTTCTGAGACTTGTGCTCTTGATTTGATTGAGGCCACATATGAGAGAGAGGTTTATCCTGGTGAGGTTTTAGTGGTGGATAAAGATGGGGTTCAATCACTTTGCTTAATGCCCCACCCTGAACCGAAACAGTGCATATTTGAGCATATTTATTTTTCTTTGCCTAATTCAGTAGTATTTGGTAGATCTGTTTATGAGTCAAGGCACGTTTTTGGGGAAATACTGGCTACCGAGGCTCCTGTTGACTGCGATGTGGTGATTGCAGTCCCAGATTCTGGGGTGGTGGCTGCACTTGGCTATGCCGCGAAAGCTGGTGTCCCTTTTCAGCAAGGGTTGATAAGGTCGCATTATGTAGGAAGGACTTTTATTGAGCCATCCCAGAAGATTAGGGACTTTGGTGTTAAGCTTAAGCTATCTCCAGTGAGGGGAGTCTTGGAGGGGAAGAGAGTTGTGGTAGTGGATGATTCAATTGTGAGAGGAACTACCTCGTCGAAAATTGTTAGGTTGCTTAAGGAGGCTGGGGCTAAGGAGGTCCATATGAGGATTGCTAGTCCACCAATTATAGCTTCTTGCTACTATGGAGTAGATACACCAAGTTCCGAGGAGTTGATATCTAACAGAATGAGCGTGGAGGAGATTAGGGAGTTTATTGGATGCGATTCGCTTGCATTTCTACCATTGGATAGCTTGAAGAAATTGTTAGGTGATGAGTCTCCGAGCTTTTGTTATGCTTGCTTCTCTGGGAATTACCCTGTGCAGCCAAAGGAGGTTAAGGTGAAAAGGGTCGGTGATTTTATGGATGATGGATTGAATGGAAGTCTCGAGTCCATTGATGGGAGCTGGGTGCAAGCACCCCTAAATCAGGAGGTGCATAAAGTTAGTGAAGTCGGGAAGTTGTCTTCTTTGCAGAATTGATGGATTTTGGGTCATGACAGCAGGATTTATTATTATTTATTATGTGATGTGGTCAGGTGGTAGATGACTTATCTAATGATCTCAGTACAATCTATGTGTGCTGCCTTGGATTAATAAAGGTTCCAAAAGTAGAAGCTACACAATTTTGTTTGGTATTCTAAATTTTGCAAGATTTAATCCTAAAAGTGCTTGGTTTTATTATTTTTTCTTAATGGTGTATCGGCATCGACAGGGCATTTGTATACAGGGATAGGTGCTCCATCAAAGTTCTATCTGTGGGAGTTTTCTAATCTTTAGTTCCCTGTTAACATTCCCTTTTTGGTTTATAAGAAATTCAGCATCTCACCGTGCATCAAATCACTCGAAATTTTACATGATTGGTTACATTTGCTTCGGATGAATGTGAGTGAATTAGTTCGGTCATATAATTGATGATGCTGAATGATTTTCTGTTTCTGCGTATGGCATTTATTTTCTAATGGAGAGCCTGAAATAACTAGTCATTGTTCGTGTTACATCCAACAGTAAAATAATTGGCAGCATTAAACCTTCTCATATGTGCCAAATAACTCGCAACAAAACCCTGTGTAAATCATGTAACTTTTATCTTTAAAATACACTGTTTCAGACATTATAGAAAAACAAATGATACAAAATTCAGATGAAGATAACCACCTCGTTCCTCTCAAAATACCACGTTAAAATTAACTCTCAAATTTGTGCTTGCGTTGCTACAAAGAAACTAGCACCACAGAGCCCTTGCGGGTGCAAAAGGCACTGAAATAAAGTGAGTTACTGACATGGAATACAGATTTGCTCGGTCTGATGCAAGTTAAATGACATGTATGATTTATGTTTTGGTGCACATGTAGAGCCATCTGGGATGACATCTAAAAGACCAACTGGTACGTATCTGCATGTGTAGCCCAGCCATTCCAACAAAAAATGCCTGGTTGTCTCCACTCCTGCAGTTGTTGAAACAAGGAATTGCTGTTACATTGGAACCTCTTTTGAATCACCCTTCGGAACAAAATTACTTGTTTGACACATATACCTTTGGTGTCAGAGCCCCAATGTTCTAGGCCAGAACGCACATAATCCTTTAGAATGTTCAACCGCTCTCCAGAACTGATGTCCCAGCGCCTCTGTTCTTTGATTTCAGTAAAATCCAAGGCTGAGAAACACAGTGAATATTATTCAGGCAACAAAGCTTGATTTTGAGGAAACAAGGACTTGATCCAATAACAATTACTTAAAATGTTGAAATCTACAAGTCATAGCTCCAGACTCCAGACCTTAATCAATGCACCTCTAGCTATCATGCATGAAGAAAGCTCGGGGCAGTCGGACTGTGCTTGTTCCAATCTACACGTGAAAAAACATCCCCATTTCCAAAAACTTGCAAATATTCCGGGGCCTTTCTAGCACATTGGTAAATGTAATCCCAATCAGCAAGATTGCTATAGTGTTGCTGACATGATCGGCCATGAATAGTCACAGCACCGGCTTCCCAGTTTCCAATATCCGCAATTAATGAGTCAACACGATTTTTTCCTTCGAAATAACCTGTTCGTACCTACATAATGAAAAGGCAGCATGAGCCATCAAAATTAAGCTTAGTCAGAGAAGCATGAGAGTAACACAGGCTGAGCGCTAGAAACACAAGCAGAAAAAACACAAGGACAACACGAGAATCTGCATTTCCCTAATGGTAAAATATGCTGAGCTATGAAGTTGCAGAACAACATAACAGCATCAGCAAGGGGTTGGCATGAATATTGATTATTGCCTTGACAGTTATAGGCTTTTCCAATGTACCAGAAGCAGCTTCTATAATGCTTTTCATCCGCATTGGTTTTGTAAGAAGAGATGACCCCGCACCCTTGCTGACAACAATATCGATCGGGCAACCCATTTTTATGTTAATGAAGTCCACTACATTCCTGGTCTATAAGCTCAACAGTACGTGCAACTGTATCTGGATAAGCTCCACATATTTGAACACCAAACAAATCCTCAAATGAATGACGTCTCAGCAGTGCCCATTCTGAACTTTGACCCTATATAATCAATAGGAAATTATGATAAAAAAAAATGTTCCAAGTCTTAAATTTAACCAAATCATCCACAACTAAGATAATTTTATTTCAAACATGAAATTTTATTAAGAGATATTCAATTTAATTAAGGCGGCTCATCTGAATTTAATTCATTTCACAATTAAAAGAGTTTTAAACAGTCTATAATCTTGAACATAGTATCTACCAAATTTAATGTGTTTGAGACTTCGGTAATTTTTGTTTTTAGATGTATTTCACTTAAAAATATATCAATTTGATGTTTTTTTAGTGTTTTTTAATAGTCTTGATTTGTTGATGTTAAAAATAAAACACACGCACACACACAATATATATATATATATATATATATATAATATTTTAATGTATTTTTAAGCGAAAATATTTTTAAAATACACTCTGCATCACAATATCAAACACACTTAAACTAGTTGGCTTCTTCTGTCCCTCTATTCTCTTGCATATTTCAAAACTAGAAACATAACATAGCAAGAACTAGCTATTTGACTCTCGCTTCACCACGTGTCGGATAAACTTTTTTTTCAACATAAAAAAATGAATATGATGGCATTTCATACATGTTCTTTTAACATAAAAAAATCTCAATCGTAAATTTAAAAGTTTATCATACATTTAATTAAATAAATTGAGAATTATTTGTGTAACCAAAATAAATTATAAAGCCTGATTTGTAACCAACATAAGTCAATTAATCAAATCTATGACCCGAGTCATGAACTCAATCGAGTTCAATAATTTTTTATTTAACTATATGATAAGAAAAATAGACGAACGTAAAATTAAAAACCACCTAAAATTGGATTATTTATTTGAGATTACGATGAACCTATAAATATCAAATCAAAACAAATTTCGCTGCCCAATTAAAAACCAACAAAATATTAAAGGATAGGATTGGAAAGAAATGAAGAAAAATCAATAAAGGTCAATTAAGAAGGATTAACTTGAAAAACAAAAACTATAAAAAAGGTATAAAAAAAGGCTCAGATGCGCTGACTTGTATAATTTTTTTTAACGCGGTAGACAACTTGTCGCCTTCCTCCTTAAAATAAAATAAAATAAAGACAAACAACATGTCACCTATATGATTCCATCCAATATAGTGCCAGGAAAATCATGGCTTATGTTTTTTATTATCTAGAAACCCATTTTGACCCAAAACACATTGATAAACTTGTATGTGACTTTAAACAATTAAAACATTCATCTAAAAATTCAAAATCAACTCAAAACTAAAAAAATATATAAGTCCATATCTGTCATCTCAAGTAAAGTTAAAGACAAGAAACACATAAGATAAATTTCTTTCATTAAATGAAACTTATTGACACATAAATATATCTTTTTTATGGTCAAAATTGATTTTAACTAATACATCCAGCCACTCTCTCTCATCTCTTAAACTGAGAATAAAAAAAAAATATAGAAAATAAAATTAAATAAAAAATAAATTTTAAAAAAGATTGATGGATCAAAAGTTTATAAATTAAAAAATATAAGGATAAAAGTGTATTTTTTAAATCAAATTTCAAAATAACCATCTATTTTCGTTCTTTTCATGCTTGTCCTCCTTTCAATCTTATCATTTGTGACAATAATTGAGCTTCAATTAGACCAAGGAAAAAAAAACACCACAATCAAATGATAAATAGTGTTTTTAGCTAAGTAAAACTCCCAAACCATTTAGGATCTATTTATTTTTTTCATTTTAAAAAAAAATTAATTTTTTTTATTTTATTTATTTATTTTAAATTAATATTTTTGATATTTTTAAATTATTTTAAAAAATATTTTTTAAAAAATATAAAATTATTATTTTAATACATTTTTAAATAAAAAACATTTTCTTGGTTGGGTTAAACACAAAATAACAAGTCTAAAGGCATACAAAAGCACAAGTAATTATAAAGGAATCAGCCATTCTTTACTGAAATAAACAAATAAGAGTTTTCAGTTCAACTCTTTAAACGTCTTAACAAAACATGTCACGTCTAAGAAATGTTCTCTTTATGGATTAAATATCTACCAGAAACAAGTAACAATCATAATCATGAATAACATATATATATATATATAAAGGCCTGTATATATATCACTTTAAACGAAATTCCGAGCTGGAGATATGCGATGCAGGTTGAATTTGTAACTACCAAACCATAGAGACGTCGCTTGGAGATGGAAAACAAATGAATGAATGCATTGTAAGTAGTAAATGTAAAGCACCGGAAGTTGATGAGACGATTAATAATCAACATAGCCATCTTTTTCTTCCCAGCCTATTGATTTGAATCTGGCTTTGGGGTAGTATTTCCATTTTGTTGAGGCTGTGGCTGGGAGGACTGCTGTTGCTGTTGCTGTTGCTGTTGCCGTTGCCGTTGATGCATGTTGAATTGGGAGGCTGATGACTGCTGCTGCAATTGATGCATGCCAAGTTGTGAAGGTCGTGGCTGCTGCAGGTACATCTGAGGGTTGATAGAAAGCTGCTGCTGAACCATGCTCTTGGATGGATCAGAGTCCCCACCCTGCTCCGCAGTCGCAATCTTCAACCGTCGGACCTCAGCAGTTAATGCCTCGTTTAAAGCTGTTACAGTTGAATACAATTACCAACAAATCTACCAAACATGCTGAAGGTCAAAGAATAAGTAAATAATCCATGAAATGAAGGCCTCCCATATTTTTTCCATCAACAAATCTACCAAAGAATATTAGCCATGTAATTCTTTCAAGTTTCAACAGGTTACGCTAACCAGTTGCACACTGTGACTATATGTTAGAAGAGGAGTTACATCATACACTAACAGATAAGACTTTCAACGAAAGTGATTGCTCACCTAACTACATGGACACAAGTTAATAATAGAGAAATGTCCATGGCAGCATGACCACGCAAACAAGAGAGCTAATCACCATGGACAAAACTTACTCACCATAAGGCTTAATTCTGGATACGCAAGTTCTTCATACAACAACGAACAGGAAATAACCAAGGATAGTACATTCACACAACAGGCACTGACGCTATTCGCACACTAACAGAACATATAAATGCAATGAGAAAATATGCAAAAAAAAATGGGGTGGGAGAATCCATACCATCTCGGAGTTGAGCTTGTTGCTCCATGGCTTGGATGCGAAATTTCAATTCATTGTTCTGGTTAGTAAGACCAACAGAATCTCTCTGGATATGTAGAAGAAAATAGTGAAAGATTATAGAAAAGATAACGCTACAATTACATGGAAACAAGTTTCAATATTTCACATCGCTACCTGTAAAAGAGTAAGCTGGGCAGACAATGTGGTAGCTTCTGTCTGCAAAGTCTGAACCTTGTGTTCCAGTTCTGAGATATATCTCATCTTCCTCTCCTTGGAACGGGCAGCTGATTGACGATTTGCCAAAATCCTGAAATTGGAAAACAAATGAGGAACATGAAACAATGAGGCAAAGGATTATAACATCATGTATCTGGTTAATTAGTGATCGATCCAAATTGAACGTACCTCTTTGCACGTTTTGGGTCAGCTAAAGCGATCTCAGCAAGTTTCTCATTCGCCATAATTTTCTTCAGCTCAGCACCACTAAATTCACCATTCCCAAAATCCAAGCTAAAGGCATTCCCATCTATTGAATCGGTGGGTGATAGCTGTCCTGGACGAGTTCCTGGGGAGGGTGGCAGCTTTGGTGATTCGTTACCAAAGTTCAATTTGCCCATGAAACTATCCATTGACACACTTCTGTAGTGTCTGGTGGTAGGAGCAATGTCACTCCCAGCACTCCTTTTGATCCCTTCCCTCTTCTCTGTTGAAGAACTCAATCCTGCTCTTGGCAGGTTGCCACCACTTTCATTCACGCTGCTTTCTGCCTCATTATCGCTGCTATCACCACCATTCGTCTTGGTCCCACTAGCTCTACTATCCAAATCCTCACGATTCTCATTACCATTCTTATCATCAGTACCCGAGGAGTTCAACACGTCAATGTTATCTAAATTCATGTAAGCAGAAAACAAATCATCCACGACTTCCCCTTCAGATTTCCTCTCACCCATCCCCTCCGCATTGCTGTCACCACCTCTCTCCCATTCCTTTTTCACCGATTGTGCTGGCTTAGCCATCCCTAAATTTTCTCTCCCAGACATCGACCGCTCCAACCCACTTGAACCCCTCGACGGAATAAGGGGCGGTGAACATTGCAACACATTAGCAAGTCCAAATGGAATATCACTGTTAGACCTTCTATGCGCTTTCCGTGGAGGCAAACTCTCAACAACCCGTGGAGCATTGCCCCTATTAAAAGGCGAGGGAGGCAATAACGAATGAGAACCACCATCCTTCTCCTCCATGAACACGTCAGTAGAAATAGGGTCCGAAACCGAAGGCGAAGAGGAATCCCGGAAAGGGGCCGGACTCAACGGGGGCAAGGAATCAAGGGAGAAAAACGATGATGGCTGCGACAAAGATCGCGAATGAGTAGGCCCCAGACTAAAACTCTGCGGACCCATTTGCTGGTTCACTGGCCTGGACACTGGGATCTGGGAATAAGGCGAAATGGGTGGGATCTGATTAGGATGGGAAGGCGGAAACCCTACTCTTTTGTTACTATCCCCACTAAAATTCTGAGAAAAATTCGTAAAATGCCTCGCCCGCATTTGGGTTGGGTTCAAACTCAACTGAGACACATCTATTTGGTTTATCAAAGAAAAGGGTTGCTTAGCCATGGTAGTAGATGATGATTGCGTTGTTCCAAAAGAAGATTGCAACCTTTGTATCATTTCACTATTTGCTTCCTCAGTATCACCCATTTCTCTTACCTCTAAACCGGCAATCAATATTTCACCAATGCCACTTCGAAAGCTTGATACTCTTAACAGACTTAAGCCCCAATTTCAAGATTAACCCACTTCACTTCCCACCAAAACTCGACGAAATCAACAGGCAAACCCTTAAAAATCTGCAAAAATAAGAGATAGGAACAAGAACAAATTAAATAGTAGAATACTGAAATAAAAAGAAATGAGAGCGCGCACAGAATTCTTACTTAAATAAGTAAAGAGCAGACTACCTCGTTAACTCAAAACGTTCATTTCCACAAAATGACACCAACCGGCGAGACTGCTAAATTAAATAAACAAATAAAATTCTCACAGATTTTCTTTATCTCACTTTGTTTTTCAAGGCGGAAATGGCAAAGAAAACAAGCATAGCAGAGGGCTCTGTGTGCGCGCCTCTCTCTAGAATTTGTTCTCTCTCAAAGAGAAACGAAAAGGGAGTGCGTGATTTCAGTGAGGGTTTTTTTTTATTATTATTTACGATGGCGAAGACTACGACCCCCCGGATTTTATTTTTTATGACGGTAGAGAGAGACGCGTGAAGTTAATAAGAGTTTGTAGTGAATTTGAATTTAGTGTGAATTTGAATTTCATTCCGACCTCATTTTTTATATCTTTGCTCCCTTTGTCACCGCAGCTTATTGTGCAATTAATTCGATTTGTTGGATTTATTTCCCCATTTAGGGAACTCTTCCTCCACGCGCTTCCCGTCTGTGTCCAATCCACGGAAGGTTCCTTTAAAAAAAAAAAAAACAATTTCACCCTTCTTTTTTATTTATCTAGATTAGATTCTTTTCATATAACTGGAATGATACGAGTAAATCTATTTAAAATATAATATATTTGATCCTTGATTATCTTTATTCTCTCTGAATTTTATTTGATTAGTTCTTATAATGTTATGGTTATTTTCCAATATTTGATTCATATATTTTTACGTCAAGGATTTACCTTCTATAATCTCCTTTTAATATCAAACTATTTCTTAATTAAATATCTCATCTGATTTTCTAAGATTTAAAATTATAAATCAACTTTTGAAAGGTGTAATTCAATTGATCAGATTCTAAATTTACTCTCTAGAAATTACTAGTTCGATTCGCACAAACCTTAAGGCTACTAGAGACTTATATGATTATTAATTTCAAGGTCCATGATATTAGTTAAGGTACACGCAAGTTAACCCGAACATCCATATTAATAATAAAAAAAACCGCAAATCACATAGATATTTCTTAAATGTACACGTTAAAGAAAAATGCAAATGACATTGCAATTTTTTTTTTTAACCCTCTCTTGTTCCTATTTAGATTTTAGTAGCATTTTTTTCATTTTTTAAAAACAATTGCAGCTAAAATTTAAATAAAAACAAGAGAGGGTAATAAAATAAAATAAAATAAAATAAGCTAAAATTTGGAGTGCTAGTTCTCTTTCCATGACCCGCTTCGTCCAGGATCGTGACACCCTCCTAACTTTGACAACCTTTTCATTTAAGTCTTGAATTTTTAATATTTTTAAATATATCCTCAAATTGAAGACTTACCAAAAAGATCGTTCATTATTATGAAACATTATTAATATATTTTATATCAACATCCTCGTAACTTTCTCCCTCCTTCTATCAATTTTATAAGAGTTTTTAATTACAGAGTAATTTATTTTCAAACCTACAATTTTTTTTCTCAAATTGAGAGGTTTGTTTTATGTTTCGTACAAGCTTGGTATGATGCAAAGACTTGCAATCTGAGAATGCTTAATTTTTTTCCATCAATTATTAAATCCCAAATCACATCCCATTAGGCCAGTGGTTGGCCTAGATAGTTAGCCATCATATCTTGGTTTTTTTTTGTTTTTTTAAAGAACGCTTCTTGTGATTGAAATGAAAAGGTGTTAATGTGAAATTGATTGTTTTTTTAAATATATTTTTATTTAGAAATATGTTGATATAATATTTTTTATTTAATTTTTTATAATAACATATCAAAACAATATGAAAATTTAAAATTTAAAATTTAAAATTTAAAATAAAAAAAATTAATTTTTTTAAAAAATATTTAAAACATAAAAACAAACAAGTTCTTAATTTTTCTCGTGACTTGCATAGAGAAAAGAAACCGCACTTGATCGTTGCAATAGCAATCCAAGATGTAGAGGGTGAGAGGTGTAGCCCAACTGGTCAGACCTCGGATTTGCTTCCTAGAGGTCACAAATTCGAGTGCCGCAAATCTCAGGGCCACTGGACGTTTACCTGGTCGTTAACTTCAGGGTCTCTGGGAGATTAGTCGAGGTGCACGTAAGCTGGTCCGGACATCCAAAGAAAAAAAAAAAAAAAAGAGCACAAGCACATCTAGCAAGGGATGTCGCATAATTAAATTGTATAATAAAATAAATCATCCTTGCACATGAAATATAAATCAATACAATACTCCAAATCTCAGCTCGGCGAGGACATGGGTAGTGCTTTGCATTTGGAAGGATAGCATTGCTTGCACGAGACATATTCAAATTAAGTTTGATATGATCTTTGTTGACTTGGTTTGCAGTGCCTTCCACCAGCCAGCCAGCCAGCCAACCAGCCAGCCAGAATAATAGATCCTGGCTAAGAGATTTACAAAGTTCCATGTCCGTGACCTGGTCCGAAGGCAGGTGCATGGACCCCAAGAGCTCACAGCACAATCCGATTTTCACAAATTATACAGTGATTTTGGAATGAATCTTGTATCCCTAGCCATCACGGGTTTTTTCTCAAATATATTAAATGTTCTCTTCATTAGGGTAAAAGATAGGTCATTGACATTCAAATCCATAATAATGAGTATTGCCTTTACTGTGCGGGGTATGGATCATAAATAAGATTGGTTAATATATTATCATAAACAATAAAGTGATCATTTGTTGCCTCATTATGAGTAATCAGTGCATTTATTTTCCTTCAAATTACAACAGCACACAGATTTCTTGTGTATCCAGCTCCTGCTTGCTTGCACAGGTGCACTGAACTTATGAACAAGAGCTTATTTGTAACCTCTTGGCAGTGCCACAAGTTGGCACATGACTATAGAGCACAGTTGCAGCTAGGAAACCGTTATACGGTGCGCCGGAACTGGCATTCAAGTGAACCGAACCATGAGGGACGTGTTAGTGAACGTGTCTTGTGGTCAATTGGTTGGTTATACGTGGCATTGATTTTATATTTTTTATAAATAAGGTTTTTATTTTTATTTTTAACATTCAATTATATTTTATTAATTAATATAGAGTAAAGATAAAGTTTGTGGAACAATAATATTATGTTATTTCATTTATAAAAGAAAACAATTGCTCTTATAAACTGAGGTACGAGGAATACATGTAACTAATATATAAATACGTGTCAGATAACATGTACATTAAACTGACCCATAAAATAATTTTATATGGAGATATCACTTATTTCTATTGAAAGGCTCACTAAAATTTCAGATAACCAAGTTGGCTTGAATATCATACTTTAACTTACAAAATGTTTATGCAGCTGCATTAATTGTTTTTATTTAATAAATATAAAATATTATATTGATTAAATATTTTTGTCTTAGATGGATAATAAAAGACTTTCTATTTAAGACATCAATGTTAATGCTCTTCTAGCAAATAATGATGTTTATCCTCTAGCGAATGGTGTTGTTGCTCCAACAAAGAGCAACCTTGTTTCAACCACTTCTACAAATGCTATTTGCAACAAAGGTAACAAGAAAATAAATGTGACCTCTAGAACTATATTTGAAGTTTAACATCATTTTGATATATAAAAGGGTTGCAATCCATTATTAAGGAGATCTGTATATAAGTATTATCAACAAGATTATACATATGCTTTAAAGACTCATGAAGCTAGTAATTTATAGACACGCTTAAATAGCTTGTGTAAAAAGTTTTCTAGTAGGTTTAAGTTTGATGACAAAAAACAAAAAACATTGACTTAAACTTTTAAAGTGGTTAAAGATGGAACTGAGGGTACTCTTAAAGCTGTTAATTTTAGTTAAGAAACTTGTAGAAAGACACTTACTAGGAAGGTTATTTATGATGAGTTTTCTTTTAGGATTGTAAAAGGTTTAGGATTTAAACAGTTTTCTCAAGCCATGTAACTCTATATAACCCAGATTTTGTATCCTCTCATGAATCACTATCACAAAGGATTGCTTGAACCTTTTATGCTCAAAAGAAGACAAAGTTAAAGAAAACCATTAAGAATAAGTGTATTATGTCTTCTCATTTTTCTTATTCTTTTATCCATTGAAACTCGTCGATAGTTTCACCAACGTTACAAGTTTTAAACTAAAAATCATAACCCTCATTTTGACTTCAACAATACCTTTAAATTTGTTTATAGAGATCATTCTCTCTTACATGACACATTTATTATCATCCCTACTATTTATTCATTTCTTTTATACCGAATCTCCATTACTCATCGAGACCTCATTACTTCAGTCTTATTTTTTTTGTTATTTATTTTTATTTATGGGGGTTTACAATATGTTTTACATATGTGTACAAAATATAAATTACATATGTGTCACAACTTATTGGGTGGATAGTGATTGGAACTTGCATAAAAGAATTTAAAACTTTTATCAAGTTTTTAATCACAAGGGTGAGACCATTGTGAAAACAATAAAGAGTTGCTTGACTGATTGGAGCATTGATAGAATTTTAACAATCACATTAAATAATGCAAGTTCTAATGACAATGTCATTAATTATTTAGAAATAAGGACTAAGGATTGGAAGTTTATAGTTCCAGATAATGAGTTTATCCATGTTAGGTGTTGTGCTTGCATTGTCAATTTTCTTGTCCGTGATGGGTTAAAGAAGTAGATGAGTTAATTATTATAATTAGAAACGCTATTAAAATTATAAGATCTTTTTCTAATAGGCTTATGTATTTTAAGAAATGTATGGAGAAATTGAAAGTTAAAAGTAAAATTAAGGTCCCAACTCATTAGAATTCCATTTATTTGATGTTACATAAAACTATAAAATTAAAGAAAGTGTTTGATAGATAAGTGTTTGATACATAAAGGACCTCCTAACAATATAGATTGGAAAAATACAAGAATTTTTATAAAGTTCTTGAGATTATTCCATGGGGTAACTTTGAGATTTTCAGGGTTTTTACATGTCATGAGCAATTATTTTTTTCATGAACTAGTCTCTATACAAACACAAATTTCAAAATTGTCCAAAAATAAATATTTCTTAACAAATGAAATGACATCCAATATGAAATGCAAGTTTGATGAATATTGGAGAAAGTTTGAGGATATAAATTCTTTTTTATTTGTAGTAATTAATTTAGATCCTCATTATAAGTTAAAATATATGAAGTCTTGTTTGTCTTAAGAGTATGAGTTGGCTGTCATGGTGAAAGATTTGATTAAAAAGGTGAAAGATACAATTGTGAGGGTTTTTTACTTTTATTTTAGCTAAGATAATAGAAAAGTGGCATAATATTTTATTATAAATAATCTTTCTCAATATTTGAACGATAATAAGGTGGAGGAAGATGCATATCAAGCTATAGCCTTCCAATTCAAGAAGCATTTAATGGAGGAGGATAATGAGAAGAGTAAAACTTAATTAGAGAAGTATTCAGCACATGAATGTGAAGATCAAAATGATACTTCTCTTGATTTTTTAACATGGTGGAAAGCTAACAGCTCCAAGTATCCAATACTCTCTATGGTTGCAAAAAATATCCTTAGTTATTCACATTTCAACAGTTATCTCAAATTAGCTTTTAGCATAAGGATCGTGTACTAGATTCCTTTAGAAGTTCATTGAATCCAACAACTATTGAAGCTCTCATTTGCTGTAAAAATTGGAGTTGCTCTTCTTTATAACCAAAAAAATATTTTACAAATAATAAATGATCTTGAAAAGTTTGAAAAACTAGAATTAGGTAAAGAGTTTACTAGTTTAGCTATTTTATTATCAATTTGAAAAACTTTTTAAGTTATAATTTACTAAGCTATTTTATTATATCTCTTTTATTTCAGCGTTTACTAATAAGGTTGGAGAGTAATCAGTAATTATTGACAATATAAGATAATGAGTAATTGTTAAAAAAAAAAAAAACCTTTTGTGTTTTCATTATTAAGTACTTGTTATAAAATTAAGTTTAAACAATTAGCTTTTTAACAACTTTCTTTTTGTGGTGATATGTGTCTTCTGGTACTTAAGCATCACTTTTATTATTATTTTTATATACTTTTAGGATTTAATTTCATGGATACTGTGGGCTCATTTAGCTTTTTGCAATTCAAGCAAGACCAATATCATTTAATAGAGATGATTATTTTCGATTTAGTTTGGTTTTTACCTAAAAACAACCAAACTGAAATTTTGTAAAAAACAAAACCCGAAACCGAACCAAAACCGGTTTCAACTGACCAGTTTCGGTTCGGTTTGATTATTTTAAGTTAAAGATTGAAACTCAACCGATCGGTTTCGGTTCGATTTGGTTATTTTATATTAAAAACTGAAAATTATATTGTTTTTTGGGTTTTTATGGACTTTCTAATGGGTTTTTTCGGTTTGGTTTTTTTGGTTTGGTTTGGTTTATTTCTTATCTTAATCAGTTCGGTTCGATTCAGTTTTTTTATTTCTGGCTTATGAAACCAAACCAATTTTTTTAAAAAAATATTCTTATTGATTTTTTTCATGGTTCAGTTTTTTCGGTTATTTTTTTGTTTTCTCAGTTTAATCGGTTTGTCGATTTTCTGCTCACCCCTATTATTTAATTCCCATGCATGTGAAACATTCCTTTTCTTTTAGTTATTTTGTTTATTTGGACTACTTGAGTGAACTCTTTTGTTAAACAAATATTTTTGCTTAATGAAAATGGTATGTTGGATGAATGCATTTTGTTAATTGTATGAAGTTCATAATGTTGACATTGAGTAGTGTGTTGTATTGTTAATTGTATGAAGTTTGTGAACAAATCTAATATCATTAAGATCCCATTAGAACCTTATGTGTATATGTTGGATGAATAAATTCAAATGTTTTGGATGTAAATTCTTGTGGGTTGATTTGTTGTTTATAAGAAGGACTTCTAGCCCAAATAATATCTTCATGTCGTGAAAATTGATTTAATATTTTTATATTTCAAATTATTTAATTTTGGACAACTTGATACTTCATATATTTTAGACAGCTTATATTTTAATATTTGAATATTTCAACAATTAAAACTTAAGTATCCATAAAAAAAATTAGCCCAACCTGATATATTCAACTTGTTCGGGGTGTAATATTTTTTAATAAATCAGATTTAAAAATTATAAAAATATTAAAAGTTGAGTTAAATACTATTATAGGTTTAAACTCAACCCAACTATATTCATGAACATCCCTGGTTAAAAAATCTAACTCTAACTTAGATTTTAAGAAAGCCAAGTCCTAAGTAAACTAAAATGAAGAAAAAAAAAAAAGAAGAAATCAAACCTAAGACGTGTAGAAAAGAGGTACTCTCACGCCGAATTTATAAGTGGGGGAAGGTAGCAATCAGATTTAATGGTGGGAGGGTAGTTGTTTTAATGGAGGAGAAGAAGAAGAAATGAGAGAGATGAAAGGAACAATTGAGTTTTAATTTATTTTAAAATTAATAATGAAAATCTAATCGGATATTTGACAAGTCATAAATAATGATTGAATTGCCGACAAAATATTATTTCAAACTGATATTTCAGCAGCGATTCCGGTGTGTTTTTTTTCTTTCTTTTTTTTTTCTAATTTTCTAGTTAAGAAAACTACATGCGACAAAATATCATCCCTGTTATTAGGAGAAAAATGCAAACAACAGCTTTCTGTGTTGAAGTAACCGAATGTTTACAAAGTCGTGAAAAATATTTGTCCGCTAGTAATGGGTGCGTTAAGTTGATAACAACAAATGAAGAATCAATTATTTGTTCTTTGAACGTGAATGTGAATGCGAGATGTCTTTGGCCAAGGAGGAACCATTAGGGCTCCACAACTGGGTCCTCCAACAAATGCAATTATATACATGTCATGTCATCACGGTAAAAGAAACAAATCTCGTATAATTTTTTTTAGGTGGGTAGATTAATTGATTAGATTTTAAATTTATTTTTTTAAAATTACCAGTTTGAGTCTTATAAATTTTATAATAATTAAAAACTTACATGATTATTAACTTCAGGATCTATAAGATTAGTTAAGATGCGCGTAAATTGACCTGAACATCCATATTAATCATATAAAAAAACAAATATGATATGTATGTATGTTAAGTAAAAATACTTAAATAATCATGTTAAAAAATAAATTAAATTCTAAAAACATTTATATAAAAATCATCCTGGGTAGAGGTGTCATTATGAAAACATGCATAAATAATCTTAAATAATTAAATATATTAATTTAAGTATCAAATAAATTTGATTTTTATATTATGGTATCAGTTTTAATCTTAAATAAAAAGATTCCGAGGGAGGAGTTTTCTTTGAAAGTCCGGTCTAAAAATTTTAATTTTTAATCACCGTTTGAAAATATGGTATAAATCGTGTTCTATAAAATTTAATTTTTTTTGTTAAAAATAATTTAATTTATATGTTTTGGATCGTTTTGATGCGCTGATTTTAAAAATAATTTTTAAAAAATAAAAAAAATATTATTTTGATACATTTCGACACGAAAAACACTTTAAAAAACAATCACAACTACACTTTCAAATAGACACTTAATATTTTTAATTGGCAAGGGATTTTTGGATGCTTTTTTTATTTTTATATTAAGAACAATCATTGCAAGATAATATTTTTTATAGGCGTAAGAATAAAACTAAAAAATATATCATATAAAGTTGAGGAAAATTATAATTAAAAATGATACAATTATTCAAGTTCTTTTTAAAACATGTCTCCGTGGGACCCATACCATTCCCCTGGACCTCGTTTCACTTGTCGTGGTTCCCACCTCCAAATCATAAGCGACACGTGTTATGTTGACTTTCAGTAGTGGACCCTAAAAGGGACACGTGTTGAAAAGAGACTGATAGTGGATTTGCTGAACACGTGGCAGATTTTAGTGCTTCAAAGGAAAAGGGTAAGCTTATCCACTTGTCAATCATCGACGACAAAAAGACTGGGCGCGCCATTTAATTTTCTTCTAGTCGGACCCACTAAGAGGTAGACATGACCTAAAAAATGTGAAAAAGGTTGATACATTTTTGTCATTTTATTTCCTCCCCTGAACGATGTCGTATTCTCATCAAGGCTCCCTTCGCCCTAAAATTTGGACCGTAAAAGGAGCGAGTGTCAGATTTTTAGCGGTGAGACTTGGTAACGAGACAGGGATGTTGATTAAATGCCTGTTTGATATTATCTGAAAGCATTTTATGAGTGTATGTGGTTTTAAAAAAATATTATAATGATATTTATATCTTTTAGTATTTTTTATGATTTTAATACATTAATATTAAAAAAAAATTAAATATACTTTTTTTAAAAAACATTTTTTAAAAAATATTCTCTGCCACAGAACTAAACACTTACTAAATGCCTGATTTTAAGTTAGTTTGCATTAAAATTAATGTATACACATATATATTATGTTATTTTTGTAATTTATGTGATATAGTTTTCATTTAATATAACAATACAAAAAATATATTTATCATATAGTGTAAAACTAGAATTATGTCCCGTGTTTTGCAACAACTAGACATTTTTTTTTCCTGAAATTGATAGGAAAAAACCCAGTGAAGGATGAAGTTTTGAAGAAAAAAATAAAAATAATTCTAAATAAAACAAATAGCAATAAAAAAACTAAAGATTGAATTTTATAGAGAAAAAAAATGAAAGATGGTGAAATTAAAAAAAACATTTGTAGTTTTATGATGCAAGCGTGTTTTATTTTTTAAAAAAAATAATATGACTCGGGACATAGAAATGATTGAGAAAAAAGGTTGATATATGGATAAACAAAAAAGGGAAACGAAAAAAAATGCACGATTAAGAAAATCATGTCAAAGGCAGACAAACAAAAAAAAAGTCTAATCAGTAATGATATAAATGTTAAATGATAAAACTGGAAAAAAAAATAGCTTTAAAAGAGAGAAAAAAAACACTAAAAAAAACTCGGACAAATCTTCTAAATTTGAATAAAGGTCTCAAACTCGTGACCCATTAAATCCTAGACTCATACTAAATTCAAAAGCTCAATTCCTAACGAGTTTAATATTAATTAGCCAAAGTAAATCCAACAAATAGCAACAATTAAAAAAACCCAAAGAAAACCTGGGTCATTTTGAAAATCAATGGAAAATTCTAGAGAAAACAATAAAATAAAAATAATTTAAAAATATATCTCATATAAAATAAATAGCAATAAGAAGAATAAGAACTAAAATTAAAAGAAGAATAAAATAACAGGGGTGAAATAGAAAAAGGAACTCTAACCTTATAAATTGTTTTAAAAAATCATTTCAAATATTGAAAGAAGGGATCAAGAAAAAAAAATAAAAATTTAAAGAATCAACCAAAAAAACCCAAGAACGATAAACAAAAATACCTAAGTCTTCAACTGAAGGATAAAATGAGAAAAAAATTTAGCTTATACAAAGGACAAAAAAACAAATTATGCTCGGAAAAATATTCTAAACCTGGTCAAATTTTAACAACCTGCAACCCATGAAACCTCAGATCCGGGTCCAATCAAGAAGTTTATTACGAATAAATTTTAAAAACCTGTCAAAGTAAAAAAATATGACAATCAAAAGAATAGAAATTAATTTTGATAGAAAAAAAAAACTAAAGGAGGGTGAAATCATAAAACAAAATCAATTTGAAAATTTTTTTGAAAAAAAATAGCAATTAAATAAATGAGGATCAAATTTGAAAGATAAGAAAAATTTAAGAGGTATGAAATTGAAAAGGCATACCAATTTTATAAATTACTCAAGATAAAAAAAATCATAATAAGAATAAAAGGGACCAAATCTTAAGAATCAACAAATTAAAGGGTTGTTTTTAAATTTTTAAAGGGCTAGCGTGAAAATCTAGGTGGAGAGAAAAAGAAAAGGAGGGGAAAAGAAATAGCCTTTAGTGTCAAATCACCATGAATCTTGAAACATGTACTGCCTCATTAGGTCGCGGACACGAAAACCTTTCAAACGCCACCTCAGAAAGCAGAGCTTGGTTGTTAGATAGCCCCTCGCGCGCCTTCCAAACGACGTACAAATATTTTTTTAATTATATTTAATAAATATAATTATAACAATGCCCACGAGCATTCTTGAAATTTACAATAAAAACAATGTAATATAACAAAAAAACTCTTGGTGAGAGTTTTGTTAGTTTTGTCTATAAAAGCATCAAAATAATTACATTGTTCTTAAAAAATTAAAAATACAAAAATATATCTGAATATTAGGCTCTAGAATTAAATCAGTAATTTTACTAAATAAAATAAAATAAAATTACCAATTCAACCCCATATAATTTATAAAAGATAATTATTTCATGTTAAAAAAACTATCATACCATTAATATCTATTTCAAAAGTTTTTTTAATTTAAAAGTGATTTTATACTATTGCAATGAATAAGTATATAATTCTTAATTTCTCATTCACCTTTTTTTTTCCCAATCCATCATCAGTTGGAGCTTCCTGCATTTAACTTCTTAAGAGTGAGGAACACTTGGTTAGGCACCAAAAATTGTTTAGATTGTTTACCATCATGTGATTGACCACGATAGCAAATCAAATCCTATAATTATGATCAAGCATGTGTATGGTAAAATAATATTTTAAATTAAAAATACATTAAAATAATATATATTCTTATCATATACATGAACACACTTAATTTAATATTTTTTTCAAATACAAAAAATAATTTAAAAAACAGGTTAGCCACAAAAACAACACCACCTGAATACATAGTGTTTCGTTGAAATAGCTCATCGCGAGAAAATCTACAAAATGAAATCTATCTGTTAAAAAACCGAGTTTTGGGACTATAATACGACACCGTTTGGAAAATTTAATTTTTTTTATTAATTTTTTTTTATGTATTTTGAATCGTTTTAATGTACTAATCTTAAAAATAATTTTTTAAAATTAAAAAAACATCATTTAGCATCAGGAACTTATACTCATATGGGCAGAAATGCATCCAAGGGTTGTCTTAAAAACACAAGTAATCTCTTATTGCTTTTACTTCTTTTTGTTGAAACAAGCACATGAAAAGTATGCAAGTCTCGCGCACATTATGCACTTCCTTTGCGATGAAATTTCAACAAGATTGCCTAACATTTACTATGTCAAAAGCATATTGACATGAATTTATCGCTAGTGTTTCTAACCAAACCATATCTTATGAAAATCTGCGGCGAGACTTCCCAGAATCTTACGTTTTTTTTTTTAAAGCAACACCTGTTTTCATGTGTTTATGGACTTTAGAGCTGTTTTTTTTTAACCCCAGGCGTCTTAAAATTCAAAGGCAAACAATAAATACAGTAAACTCCTTCAATGTCCCGGTATCAAATATTTCCACACCACTTAAACTCGATTTCCACCCACGCACGTGTTGGAGTTCAAAGCTGGTGGGCAATCACGATCTCCGTCGTCAATTAAGCCAGTCAAAGCTCCGATCGTGATAAATTGTATAATTATTGGAGTTGAACCGTGTCGGTGTCAATACGCCAAAATTTGAACAACGGAAGCTTCCACTGCAACTTTTTCTACAAAGCATGTTTTCATTCTGACGTATGTATTAATGTAGATTAACTTATTTTTTAAAATTATATTAAAAGTTGATGTGTTCTAGAAAATTCAAGTAGCTTGAGGATAAATTTTATGTCTTGAATGATTGGTTGATATTTTAGTTTTGACAATCTGATTTATTTTTTTAACCAATGTGGCTAGTAGTTGGTGTTTAATACCTGCAAAAAATTTCTTTTGATAGATTTTGGGACTCTCCGATGCTTAAGTAAGTATTTTTTTGAGAAAAAAATAATGATATTTTAAAGAGAGATTCTAAAACTAAATATGTAGTTGAGAATGCAGATTGAGATTTTTTTTTTAAGAATCCAATGAGTCTTTATACCCCATCATTCTTACCCTTTGATGGAGGGGAGGACTACAAAGTCATCTTCCTCTCATAGCATTAAAAACTCATTATGCATAAAAGAAAGAAAATATCTCTGACTCACTAGAGAAAAAGTATCTCGTTGTTTAAAAATAGAGCATGACTAGATTTTTAGAGCCACGTGTACTTGGCTTCAGCGCTTAGCTAATCTCGAAGGTAATTAGTGTGGCAACTTGCAAGACCTATTTATGTGGGGGCTCTACGCTTGGCTGAGCCCAAGGATGCTAGGTTTGGAAGCTCGCTAGACCCATAAATGCTTGGGTTTAGCTTTTAATTGAGCTTAAGGATGCTGAGTTTGACAATTCGTAAAACTCATATATGATTGGGCTCAACGTTTAGCTGGGCCCAAGAATATTGGGTCTGACAATGTGCTAGACTTTTATATACTTAGGCTCAACATTTAGTTGAGCCCAAAGATGCTGGGTCTTCTATACCCATATATATTTGGGCTCAACGCTTGGATGAGCCCAAGAATGTTAGGTTATTACCTTGCCTCTGGTTCCTTTAAATGTGAACTTCAGTAAAAATAAAATATATTGATCCATTAGTAGCCTCTAAGCCTTTGTGTATTTATTACGCAAGGATTTTAAAAGGTTACCAGCAGTAAATGAGAGCCTTTTTATCTTCCCCATAAGATTTGGTTGTCCTATATATAACTATTGGGATCCTCATGACCAGGTGGCTCATCTTTATTGGAGGAGGTGTCTCTTGGAAAACAAAACGATGGCTTGGATTTAATACAATAATTAAGTGGATCTCTGAAGATCTAAGATGACATGAAAAGTCATTCATCTAATGGTGAGGGTGGAGAGATGTTTCTTTTATAACCCTAGTCATTCTTGCTTCTTTTATATTTTCTTTTACTTTCCATAATTTTTGAAAAACTACTATGTTGAAAACCCTGAACTATTTTTGTTCCAATCCATGAAGAAAAGCTCATTGTAGGTTCTTTTCACTATATGGTTTTTCCTTTTCTACTTTAAAAAGAAATATGACCAAAAAAAAATCAGATATATCTCTAAAAAGAGGGATGTTGCTGCCACTGAAGAAGAGCTTAAGTTCCAACTCGAGACTAAAAGAAGCAGCAGGGGGTAAAGGTCCATCAAACTAGGCCACAAAACTAGAAGGGGTGACACTCTAATGTCCATCTCTAGCAGAGGGGAGTAACTATTCTCGCATGAGTCCTTCTCTTGTCATTGCTAGGGAATCCCAAGACAGAAGCAGGCTATCCTAGACCCCTAAGGATGACGTTCCTAGCACTTTATGTGCAAATGATATAGAGTTTATTTTTCATCTTCATCTAAGAGAGTACACAACTTGGATGCCTAATCAAGCTGGGCGTATCAGCCAAAAGATCTTGGGCTCTTCCTAGGGTCATTTTTAGATTACGATCCCTTTTTGCATTTATACGATGAGGTATTCCTTCGATCTCAAAGGATTCATAAAGGAAGTATTTAGATACTACCAGATGGGTCCAAGCCAGTTGCATCTTAATAGGTGGATCACTTTGTCTACCTTTGATAAATGTTGTAGGCTCATCGGAAATAAGCCTATAGTCAATGTCTTTAGAAATTGTTACCATCTAGTTGTTGGCACTGATGGTGGCAATAAAGTGCATTGTTTTTCACTTTTATTAATAGGCCCACGAGAGCCATGAAGGGAATTCTAAATGGGAAGCTTGTACATGTTAAGAAATGGAGAGGGAGATAACTGAAAGTAAGGTATAGAGGGCCAGTCAATCCTAGAGGTGAAATGTAATAAGTCTGGGGTTGTTTGTATTATTGGAGGGTTTCTCCCTCTGATGTAAATAAAAAGCCTCGTTTGAGCTTGAACGAGAAGAAAACGCGTGTTGCTAGCTTTGACTTCAACTGAGTATAAAATCAATAGGATGAACAAAGGATATTATCAGGCTGCAATGCAAAGTATGCAACTTCCTTATTGTTTTTATTTGTTGCTAAGTTTATTATTGATTTTTTTTACGAGATTAACAATTGAAGGAGAAAGAGAAACTTCAGTGAGGTTTATAAAAGAGAGTTCACAAAGGAAGTCTTCATCTCTTATCATGGGTAGAGGTAGGGCTGAAGAAGTGATGGAGGACTACCCCATCATTGTTGATGAACTCTTTGTTCTTAAGGGTTGTCTTTATGAGGAAATAGCGGTGAGCAAAAAAAAAGTTAGGGGCAATCGTACTCCCGCAGCTGGGGTTAAGCATACTTGACTCCCATTGAAGTGATTATGGACACTGCTACCCACTTTAAGAGAATGAAGTTTTCTACCCTTATAAAGGTTAGTGTTCTAGTCTCGAATGTAGAGGCTATGTGGTGGTATTTCCTTTACCTCAAATTCTAGCTTTTCCGGTAGAGGTTGTAGCAGTCGAGCCCTCTACTCCTATTCCCGAGGAGATTGAGTTCATGGATGCTTTCGCCAACCTTGTTCTTGGTCAAGATCCCTTCGTTTTCCCTACCCTGATTGAGAATAAGAGGTAACTTATGAAGGCTATTGGTGGTGGTAGGTCTGTCATTAGAGGGGCTAGCCTTGAGGTGATGAGACTATTGAAGAGGATCCTCACCATCCCATCAGACATCATAATGATGTTTGATGAGAGCTACAACCACTATTTGGCTTGAACCACTCAAATGGCCTTTAATGTAAGAAAAATACTTGTTTCACCTTTCTGTTTGGTTTTATTATTTTTTATTCCTAATACTTGTTCTTAGCAGACTTTCATGATGTGCACCCATTCTAAAAGGCGTTAGGCGACCAAGAGGAACAATGTAAGGGAGGCCATTTTCACAAATAGGGCAAACTAGGTTGCCTTCGAGAAGCTAAAGAAGGAAAAAACTATTGTGGAGGTCGAATTGAGGATCTTTAAGGTGGTTTACGTACTCATTGCTAAATTAACAAATACAAAGTGTTGTTTTTTAGTTGGGCTCTAATGATAAACTGCTTCAAGCCGCTTATAACCAAGTGAATACCTTGAAGCGGGATATCTTTGAGGCGAAGACCACCTTAAGATGGTCTGAAGGTGAAGGTTGAGCTTTTCGCTACCATAGAAGAAGCTCGGAATTCACAGGCGATTGGGCCTGTATTTCTTCAATCAATCATGGGGAATGCAAGTGGATTTCAGCGCTGCCTTCCATCTAATCTTGGTGGCTTATTTTATGGATGTGTTCTATGTTATGGCTGTTATTGCCTACCATGAGGAATATCTAGTTAAGGAGCCCAAGCTATATAACTAAGGTTATTTTCCCTTTCTCCCCTTATTCATATACATAACCCTGATCCTGTGGGGTTTATCTGTGTAACATATATCTTTTATTTTATAAAATTTTGATTTAATTTTTTTACGCGTGTGTATGGATCTAACACCTATAGTAAATGTTCCATGTGGGGTTCAAGACCTTTAGAAAGAACTCCGAAATTTCATACGGATTCAACGCTCGTACTTGGAAAAAAGTTAGAGGAATTCCCTAAATAGTCAGTGTGGGTCCAATGACCATATTAAAAATTCCATGCAGGGTCCAAAAACCCTTAGGAAACTTGTTGAAAATTTATATAGGTTCAAAGTCCACACTCAGAAAAACATTTATCAAATTTGAACTTTATCTAACTTTAATCAAGATTTAGGAAAGATTTGCCCCTTGCTAGGAACGAAGAAGAAATCCTAGTTTCGTGTATATTCCTACTAGTTAAGATGAATCTGTAGTGGATTGTTAAAAAGCCTCTAGGCAAAAAGTGGAGATTGGTGTTGTAAATCCTGTTTTTTATATATAAAAAATCTTGTGGTACGAATATATGTCTTTGGTTGACTACCTTAAGTTGTGAAAGTTATAGAAAGATTTACTCATTTAATATAAATGAATAGATTTTTAATTAAGGAAGCTTAATTAAATGTAAAGATGAAATTGAAAGAGTGAAAAACTAATAACACTAATCAAACTATAAGAAAATGGTGGGGTTTCATGTGCAAATAAAAGAAACATGGGACCATAAGAGTAAATATATAAGCATGAATAGTGTTTTTTAAGAACACTTTAGTAAATCCATCATAAAAACACAAAATAAAGATATATTAAGAAATCAAAGTGTGTTAGAAAGAGATTTGAACAAGAAAAATTGGTTGATTCAAGGTTTAAATCCTTGAAAATTTTGGTTAAGGGGTTCTTGGAGGAGAGGAAGAAAATGAGGATAAGGGTGTTTTCCCAAGCTTTGAACCTTTTTTTTTCTATGAGTTGGGAGGTGGGATCACGGGTACCATTCAACAGTAGAAGACGACTAGCAGAGCACAGGTTTCAGGTACCTCGCAGCAACACATTGGTTCACAATTTGTTTTAGGAATTTTACATTTGTATTAAATTTTACAATGTAACAAATTATTAGGTCATTTTATATTTAAACATGTCCCAAGATGTTATATTTTATGCTTATTTTAGAATGTTAGAAATTATTATGAATAATGTAATGTAAATTAGTTTGAAACTTGAATGATTTAAATTATGTTTTGCAATAAATTTGCTATAAATCTTTAGATAGAATATGCCATGAATTGTGTTTAAATCATATATAATTATTTTAATAATAAAAATATCCTTTAAGGGTCTATAATGGATGTTTTTTTAATTAAACTATAAATTAAGAATGCTAAAAATTAATTTTCAGATGATATTAAGAATGTTGAAGTCTTGAAAAATGGGACACTAAATTGGTGAAAGTACTAGATGATGGGAAATGTTGAAGTCTTTATTTGCAGGTTGTGAAAATTGGTTGAGTTGATGATTTGGTGATAAAATAATTAGAGGAAACTTTGCTAATTTGTTTTTTAAAATCATGTACTTTTAACGATAATATATTACGTGTATATGGAATATCATGTAATTAAATTTGGGGTTGTTACATGTGTTGTTGTCTTTAGGCAAAGCATCGTTGTTGTGGTCGTCTATCCCATAGTTGGAGAAACATGTAATCGCACTAGAGAGACCAAGTTGATCATTTCCAAGGTAAATTATGCAATCGTACAAGAGAGATCGGGTCCATCCCATCCTTGAAATATTATGGGGTTGTTGCTTTGGAAAGATGTCGTGTCCATCCTATCATTGGAGAAATATGTAATCGCACCAGGGAGACCTTATAAATCCTTTCCAAGTTAAATTGTGAAATTTCATTAGGGAGACCAAGTTAATCCATTTCAAGGTAAACTGTGCAATTGCACTAGGGAGACTGAGTTCATCATATCCTTAGAAGGTTACAAGGATGTTACCCTAGAAAGATGTCATATCAATCCTATCATTGAGGAAATATGTAATCGAACTATGAAGACCTTATCAATCCCTTCCAAGTTAAATTATGCAATTGCACTAGGGAGACCAAGTTGATCCATCCTAAGGTAAACTATGCAATCGCACTAGGGAGACTGAGTTCATCCAATCCTTGAAAGGTTACGGGGTTATTGCCCTGGAAAGATGTTGTGTCAATCCTATCATTGAAGAAATATGCAATCGTACTAGAAAGACCATGTTAATCCTTTCTAAGGTAAATTTTACAATCATACTAAGAAGACCAAGTTAATCCATTTCAAGGTAAATTATGCAATCGTATTAGGAAGACTGAATCCATCTTATCCTTGGAAGGTTATGTGGTTGTTGCCCTGGATATCACATAAAAAAAGAAAAACAACATTAATTTGAATAATTTAATTCATATATAAGAAACTTACATTTCTAGTAATTGACCATGATATATTTTTATTACTCTTTGAGGTACAATCAATTTGATGACATTTCTGTTGAGATCATGGTCTCAATTTTAAGGGAGGAGAGAATAGAGTTTATTTAGTAGATATCTTCTGGGTGGTTGACAAACAGACTTCACATATTTTATGGTTTGAACCAACATTTCACTTGTATTTGTTGAAATCTTTCCAAAATCTTGAGGCTCCAACAACATTTGTAGAGTTGGCAAACACTCGGTCTAAAATTGCTCGTCTTATTAAGCCCATAACAAATAGAAGAAATCATAATCTAATTCAAAGCGATCAAGTTGTTGCATAGTCTTTCCTACTCTTTATTGAAGAGTTGTCAAAGCTTTGATAGAATGGATATGCCAACAACTGTAGGAAGGTCATTGACATTCCCATTCCAAGAGTGTTTTGAATACCTACCTTTTGTAGTGATTATGAATGTCAATAAACCAGTTCTCGAAGAACAATCAATAACTTTTTTTTATCAAGTTCCCACAAACAACGTCATTGATGAGGTCCCGAAAAATCCGAGTAACTTAATAGCAAGGCTTATGTCTTGAATGATTAGTTAATCTTTTGGTTCTAGCAATCTGATCCATTCTTCTTAGCCAAGATGGCTGGTGGTTAGTGTCTGATACTTGCAAAAGATCCATTTTGTTGAATTTGAGGACTCTCCAATGCTTATATAAGTATCTTTTTCATGGAAAAGTAATGATATTTTAGAGAGAGATTCTGAAAATAAATATGTAATTGAGAATAAAGATTGAGAACCCTTTTTTTTTTTAGAATCTAATGGGTCTTTATAACCCATCGTTCTTACCTTTTGATGGAGGAAATGACTAAAAGTTCATCTTCCTCCAATAACATTAAAAACCCTTAGGTGTAAAAGATAGAAAATATATCTGACTCATTAGAGAGAAAATATCTCGTTGTTCAAAATAGAGTCTGACAAGATTTCCAAAGCTATATGTACTTAAACTTAGCACTTAGCTAAGCCCAAGGGTAATGGGTGTGGTAGCTCGCCAGATCCATTTATATGGGGGCTTAGTGCTTGGCTGAACCCAATATGTTGGGTCTAGCAGCTCGTCAAACCCATTTAAGTGTGAGCTCAATACTTGGTCGAACCTAAAGATGCTAGGTCTGATAGCTCGTCTTACCCATATATTCATGGTCTTAGCTTTTAAATGAGCTCAAGGATGCTGGGTTTAGCAATTCACCAAACACACACACACACACACACACACACACACACACACACACACACACACATATATATATGAGCTCATCGTTTAGCTGGGCCCAATTATGATGGATCTGATAGGTCGCCAAACCCGTATATGCTTGGGCTCAGCATTTAACTGGGCCGAAGAATGTTGGGTCTGGAAAATTGACAGACTCATATATACTTGGGATCAACGTTTAGCTGAGTCTAAGGATGCTGGATCTTGAGATTATCAGACCCATATATGTTTGGATTCAGCACTTGGCTGAGCCAAATGATGTTGGATTATTATCCTGCCTCTAGTTCCTTTAAATGAGGACCTAGATAAAAATAAAACATGTTGATCCATCAAAAGTGTTATAATAACTTGCTTATTAGGTACATAAACAAATAGAATTTTATCTCACATTGAAAAGGTAAGAGATTTTATTATAACTTATAATATGAGGGACACCAAATCAATTGATTTGGATGTTTGAGGGAAGATTTAAAGGGAAAGCCAAAATTTATATATACAGATGATGACACTCGGGCATTTAGCATTATGTAAAATAAATAATTTTGTATTTTTTAGAATTAATTAATTAGACATGATACCTCATATCAAATTATTCAGTTAATTTATCTGAAATATTGCATTTTCAATTCTATAGACACATTGATCTAAAAATATATTATTTTTCTTATAAATATTAATTTGGTACTAACAAAAATCAATTTAGAAAACAATCTTTTTCTCTCTTTATTTTTCTATACAAACTCTTTATTTATATTTATCAGAAATAAAATAGAAATTCTTAAAAAATTATAATTTTTTTTTTTAAGTTTCAAGACTTTATTATATTATAAATGTATATTACTTTAACTATACAACAAATATAGTAAAGACAATTAATATATTATAAATAATAATATTCACGTCTCAAAACCTGTTTATTATACACCCTAACTTAACAAAAAGTTTATTCTTTGTATAGATTTGATGTACTTAAGAAAAATTATAATCGGTGGTAATTTTAAGATTCGTAGTCAAGCAAAACTCATCATACAACTTGATACGCAAAACTTCTTGTTCCTGCCTTGAACGACATTAGAGAGGACCATCTCTCATGGAGACTTTGATCTCGCTCCGATTTCGAACAAGATGGAGTTCTTTAAGTTCTCGCCGCTCTTTGTATTTCTAAGTTATACCAAAAGTCAACTTTTTGACTGTTTCAGCAGGAACTCACTTGTTTGTCTCTCTTTCAGTTCTCGACATTAGAGACATGCATGATCTGATGATCTTCCTATATATATATATATATATATATATATATATATATATATATATATATATATATATATATATATATATATATAATGTCGTTCGTGAATCTCATGCTTTAAATTTCCAATATAATACTTTGCTCGAAGTTGATATATATATATTATTTAAAAAAATATCTAGCCCATAAGAAAGCGCTGGTCAAGTACCATGTTTGAATAGATATTATGTGATGAATTTTATTACTAATATGAACAATCTTCAATGTAATCAAAATTCAAGAATTACGAGGCAAAGGTCACCGAAGCAGGATGAGGCATGCATTCGCGAACGTTAAACTTTGGAGAAACAAGAGGGGTTTCCTAAGACAAAAGGATCTAGAGGCCCAATGGGCGAGTTTGTAACAGTAACTGTGATGTCTGGCATAACATGGGCCAAGCCCAGAAGAACAGCCTTGTTAAATCTTGCACCGAATAAAAGTTCTTGATTTATTCATTATTTTCAGCCCAAAGTCCACCATATAAAAAAAGTATAAAGTTAACAAAAGTTTACATATCTCCTTTTATTTTTATATTTTAAAAGTATTTTTTTAAAAAAATATTATTTTTTCTTTACTTCAAATTATTTTTTTATATATTTTCAGATTATTTTCATGTGATGTTAAAAATAATTTTTAAAAATTAAAAAATATATTATTTTAATATACATACAAGTAAATTTTTTTAAAAAACAAAACAACCATTAACATATTTCCAAACACTTTTCGCACCTTTTACTTGTAATTTCAGCTTTCTTTTCCACCAAAAGATCGAGCCACGCAGAAATACCATTTTATGAATAAATCATCAAATTCTCGAAAGCATTTTTCACTGTATCCTATAGCATCAGCTCAAAACCACTTGTATATTAGTGCATTACCATTTAATTTCGGCAACTTGGTACTTTAGAACACGTTTTTTTTTCTTTTCAGTGAAAAAGCTTCATTACTGCAAAAGATAGCAGCAAGGCTGTCTTTTTTTTAAAAAAAAGGAAAAGGTTGAAGAGAGAAGCCAGAGTGGTCTTCATGTAAGGCTGCAGGGGCCCATGCTCTGAAGATTGCCCTTGGATCATAGCAATGAACACGGCTATATAGAATGCAGTCCTAGACAAGGGCCAGCACCTTACAAGTCCCCTTAAACGGGACGAATCTATTGATATGGATTACAGCAGCCTACTGTGTGAAAAGAGGAAACAACCTTTCTATAAAAAAAGGTACATGTTCTGATACAAGGCAGTTCGCAGTACAAAGAAGAACATGATAAATTTAAGATCAAATAGGGGCTACAGAAGAAAAACATCTACTTAATGGTGATATAGCGATTTGTTCCATGTCTAGCCCAGTAATCCTTGAGATCAAGAGGGATAGAAAGATCATGACCTTCTGCTGCCAGCCGACTAAGCAATCTTGTGAAGACATTACCGCTCATCTTCCGGCCACCAACTCGGGCACGTCGCTTATTTGGCAGCTGTGGTAGTGGATATGATGACATGGTGGTTGTGCAACAGGCTGACTGCCACCCACCACTACCCCATTTGTAGCATTGCCTGGGAACTCCAGTGCATGAACAAACGGGTGCTGTCATGGTGGTCTCATCAAAATTGATGAGGTTTAAGCCCACATCCTGACTGTCCCACTCAACCTTAATTTTCTTCCCATCAGAAGCACCTTGCTTATTCAGATCCTCGCTCACTCTATTCCCCTTCCATGGTGACTTGGCTGCCTTCAATCCAACTGCCTTATTTTCCTTTGATCGCTTTGTCTGGCGTGACTTCGCATTTTCAGCAGGAACAGATGATATAGGCAAGGCATTGGTGACGTGCATTTCCCCCGAGTCAAGAGCTTCGGACATGTCACTTGAGTGGTAAACTGGATGGGGTATGCGCTTTGAACCTCTTTGGCTTCCACCACTCAAAGGATAGTTCATTGCATTTTCCCGGTATTGAATCGCTGCTAGAGCATTGTCTCGCTCCATCAAGGCTTTATCCCGTTCAGCAAGGGCCTTCTCTCGCTGCTGGATTGCTTCATCTCGTGCAGCCAAGGCTTCCTTCTTTTCAGCAAATGCCAAATTGCGTTCTCGAATGGCATCATCCCTCTCAATGAGGATGGTCATTATCTTCTTATTCATCACTAAGGCATTAGTTTGCTCCTTCACTTGATTTCGAGGCATCATATTCCACTGAAAATTACATTATGTCTTAAGCTTATATTCATCTGAAATTTCTTGGCAAAACAATCAGAAAAATCTACATGGATCTGAGGCAAATATCTTCTTACCGGAGGGTGAGGGTGAGCTGTCTTGTAATAGTCTATCTTATACCTTCCATTTTGATGTTGCCCGCCATCCTCCATCTTGAACCCACTTAAATATCAGTTAAGCAGGAATCAGTCTCAACCTACCACTCACTGTTGAATGTTCAGTTTGGGCATCCACTAAGCTTCCAGGAAGAGAATATATCTCCTATTTTGGAAAAAAATAAAACCAAAAGTAAGATCTCAAGTCTTCTACAAATGGCACTGAGAAAAAAAGAAGAAAGGACCGCACCAAAGTAACAAAGAAATGCCAAAAAGTAAAACATCACAAGGCTTCTTCAAAAAGACGAAAGAAACTAACAATAAGCTTTGAAAGCAGTTAGCTTTAGATAAGTGAAAAAAAAATACAAATAAATCAAGCATTATCCAACCCTACACACAAGGACACACATACAAATCAAGTATCAAAGATAAAAGTGCCACCATAAATCCAGTTCCACCTAGACTGCTAAGCATTTCAAAACATCACAAGAACAACTACAAGTAGCCTATTCTCCAGCTCAATGCAGCATTGAGATAAAAAGTTCAGGGTGTATAGTGTAAACCGTATTTTCTGCAATATCCACAAACAGACGAGCAACAGCCATTCTTACCACAAAGATCCTACATTAGTAAACAGCAATCTAACAATAACAAGCAGTGACTTGATCAACGTCGAACTCTTGACACTCGAAAGAAAACATCAAACACTTGCAGTTCCTCCTTACGAGAAATAAACACAAAACCCATGTAATCTCCGCACTCATCTTACAATGATTTTCTTAATTAAAAAACTTCCTTCGCCGGAAACCTTAGACCTATCACTAAAAAAAAAAAAAAAGATAGCCCTCGAATAGGAGAAAAACATCAAGCTTCAAACATACCTGATTCGAGCAAACAAACCTCAATGGCTTTAGCAGCTGAAAAGAATAACTCAAAATCTAACACAACCCATTATTAATCTAAGCAAAAAAAAGTAACTTAATTTAAGTAAAGTAACAAACTTTTCTATGGACAAGTTCAAATTTGAAAAAATCTTACTATAAAAATAGGGTTTTTAAGCCAGAGATGAATGTCAAGATCAGGAACATACAGCATACGAAACCTCATAGAAATTAGAATGAATGATGACGTTAAAGGGAGACACAGATCAAAGAATAAATTTTTGAACTTACTGATTTATGTTATCGAAGAAGTTACATAGATTTTGAAGAGAGAGTTTCCTGTCTGGCTTGAGATAGAGGGAGGGGGGGAGGGAGATGGCCGATGGGGTTAATGTGGTGAATTTTAGAGAACCGAGAGATGACCACGGGTTTCTCTCGCGCTCTCACGGCAAAAACTGTCGTTTTTAGCGTTTGCTTTATGTCGTTTCAGTACAGTTCAGAGGATAAAACGCCAATAATGTATTCACTTTTTTTTATCAGCTCACGGCAACTTGCTTCCAATTACGTTCTTATTGAAGTGAATATTGTTTCATAATTAATAAAAATAATAATAATAATAATAATAATAATATCAAATGTAACAAAATGTAAATCACAAGTATTTAAAAAGGAATTATCCTGGATATCTTAATCCCGGCTTGCATCTTACCATGTCGTAATTTTATGCTTTCAAACTCGAAAATAATTCTAAATCACGGTCCATTATCTAATAATATTGTCATATTTTATGATAGTTTTAATATTATTTTAAATAAAATTATGAAATTTGTCATGATATAATTTAAAATAATATTATTTTAAATAAAATTTTAAAAAAATCAAATTAAATTTGAACATCCATTAATTTACCTTAAAACACAAGCCATGTTTAATTTTCAAGTGTTGTGTAAGAACTGATACTACAAAAATAACAAACCATGAAGTTTTGAGTTTAGAGTTGTACATAAAAAAAAAAACCTAATGTAGAGTTTCATGACATCTCTAGTACGGTTTGCTCATTCAAATAGCGGTGTTATGTAAATAATTTTAAGAGAATAATAATAGTTATTTTTTAAAATATTTTTATTTTAAAATAATATTATTTTTTTTATTTTAAAAAGATTATTTTTAACATCAAAATAATCTGAAAACACAAAACAAAATTAATTTAAAATAAAAAATTAATAAAATTTAATTTTTTAAAAACACTTTTAAAACATAAAAACAAATAAAATCTTAGTAAAATCATTACACTATAGAACAATATTAAAATATTATAAATATTTATTATTTATAATATATGGTATTGAATATTTGAAGATTTTACAATCATGATTTGCCTATGATATTAAGCTGGTAAGAAAAAAAATATACGACTTGTACGGTTGAAAAATAAAATCACATGTATTTAAATATAATTTCCTAATTTTTTTTATATTATTGAAATAATTTTTTTTAATAACAGTATTTTAATTTCTACAATAAAATATTGGAGTAAGAGTATCGAACCATGAATTGCATAGCTTCAACTCTTTTTTTTTCCCTTACAAACTCTTCTCAAATGGTTTTTTATTAAATTTAATATAATAAAGAAATGCAAATTTTATAGATTTTTTCTAAAAAATATATATATCTTATAGATTTTTTTTTATAGAATCAAACGGTTGAAATTACCTTGAAAATGATTTCGGAAAGGATCTAAAGCTAGAACCAATAAATATTATAAATGACTTTGGACGGTCCTCGTGAATAGGTCATGGACGAGTGCTATTACTACCATGTCAGTCCCGCATCAATTTCTCTTGAACAACGTGATTCCTTAGACTCCCGATTTAACTACCGATTCTCTGTTTTGGTCAGATTAATGGTTCACAACTCGTAAAGCTGAGTTCTGTAATCTGGGTTTCTGTTAAAAAATGGAACTTGGGCTTGTGGAGTTGTTGAGAGCAGCTTGGATTGCTGGGACACTGCCTATACTCATAGCTTCACTGCCGTGTTCCTGGCTGGGTTCATTTCATGGACTTGTTTTGGGGTTTGCAAGGAGAGGAAAGATCATGAAATCATCATCTCATCACGTAAGTTCTGAGATTTTCCTGTTTCCTTGAATTCTATGATTTGTTTAACCTCTGTGAGATAGATTTGTCGGGTTTAGTTTGGTCGGGTCGTTTTCTTACGTTTTACTGGTAATATAAAGATAATTACTGTTTATGTCGTCTACGTTGCATGTTTTCCCCTTCTAATGCACTGAAAAATAATACAGAAACCCATTTTAAGATGAACGTGGATTGAATTTAATGATAGCTTGTAGATTATCGAGGTTTGTAATGACTGGTTGGAAATTGATTCATCCAAGTTTTTAATTTACTGTTTTTTGGTTTGCAGAAATTCACTGTTCCTCAAAGATTCTTTTCTCATTTCTATGTGGTGGCTGTGGTGTGGACTACTCTCTTGCTTATTGCAACATGGATTTATGCACATAGAATGGCACCGATTGTTTCTGAGCCGTTTTTCTACTCTGATTTAGGCAGCTACTTGGCAGGACGTTCAAACACCTTTTCATTTCATCGATCACAGTTGATTAATTCAGAGAATAAATTCAGGGTTTGGCTTTCTGTGTTTCTGCTCCTGTTAATGGAAGTTCAAGTCTTGAGGCGTCTTTTTGAGACGTTATATGTATTTAAATACAGCCCCTCAGCTCGGATGCACATTTTCGGCTATCTTACTGGTCTATTGTGAGTTTCTTGAAGCCCTCTGATCCATTTCTTTTGCTGCAGCCTTTCTGCCCATGACATGCACACACAATGTCTAAAATGTTGTATTGGTTTATATTTTCCTTTTGAGCTTAGTTTCTACACAGCAATGCCCCTGACACTCTGCTGTACTTGTGCGCCTAATGTATTCAAATTTGGCACAAGTGAAGTGACGGAGTTCATTGTTAAAGACAGAAGCTCAATGCAAGCCATTGAATTTGATTGGTGGGACTTTGTTAATCCTTTTTCGAAGCTTGGATGGTGCCAATGGATTGGTGCAGCTATATTTCTTTGTGGTTGGATTCATCAGCATCGTTGCCATGCAATTCTTGTGAGTATCACTGTTTCATTATCAGTCACTGGTCAGATGGCAATATCACTTCTCTTGAAAAAAAAAGAAGGAAAGCAAATTAATTGCTTATTTTTCTGGCAGAATTTGTCAAAAACGTTATGCCTGTAGCTATATTATGACCAGGGTGAGGTTCTAAACTGGTGGTTAATAGCTATAAGTTAATTAAAAATGAACGAAGTTATAGTGGACACTGGACAGGATACTTCTCCTTGCTTTGGATGGGAAAGTTGGAATATTTACAACTCATCTATTCAAGAAATATTACCTTGTAAACATGTGTAACTAATTGATTCCATAGAAGCTTAATTCTGATAGGTTGGTAGTTACTGCTACCAAAAGGAAGTTTGTGGAAATCAGATGATCTTCCGTGAAATGAGGTCAGACAACTATATGTTTTCAGGTGGGGGTCACTTCCCTTCTGATGTTCGTATGGGATATGTGATTCAGTTATTGGTAGTGTGTGTTGCTGTTGTCGTGGTGATTCCAAAGCTTGAAACGTGGTTGAGTGGTTTGAGTTGCAAATCCAAACCAAACGGCCAAGGAGCTTTGGATATTGGTATTGTACCTGTGAACAAGTCTAGTTGTACGATGAAACATGTTAGTTTCCTGAATGTTCTACCACTTATCTCTATTGATGCACTGTGGAACTCATTTGACTTGATGCACTGTTTGACTGGTCTTAAGACCATCTGACTTTACAGTCAGCCATGAGAATGAGTTAATAGAAACATTGTGTCTGCATGTGCAGGTCCTGAACTCTATTCTCTGTTTCTTATAATCCTGTTTATCAAATCAACTTGTTTCAAATATCATCATAAATTGGGTGATATCAGTCTACCAGGCACCCATCAGTGTCCAGCTATCTTTACTGTTTTTTTTTTTTTTTTTTTTGAGGAGAAGGGAGACCACGTTGTTGCAAAATTAAGAGACTAGCATACATTCTCACCTTCACTATCATGATGGTTAATTAGGGCTCACTAAGGGAACATGTGGGAAAGGTTGATGAATATGTAATACCCCATGGTGATTGGTTCGAGATTGTTTCAACTCCACACTATTTGGCAGAGATTGTACGTTCTCTCTCTCTCTCTCTCTCTCATTCATGATTTACACACAGTAATTGAGTGAAATTGAGGTGCAGAGGGCTCACACTTCATGTTTATGCTAATGATACAGGTTATATATGCTGGCGTAGTTTTTGGTAGTGGAGGGGCAGACCTCACCATTTGGTTGCTTTTCGGATTTGTGGTATCTTCCTCTTTACATTCACGAGATGTCTCTCTTTTTTCCCTCATTGTGGCTTTCCTTATGTTCTACGAGAGCTGAAAGTTTGTGTAATGTGTTGGATGCAGGTGTCAAATCTGATATTTGCAGCTGCAGAAACACATAGGTGGTATCTTCAGAAATTTGACAATTATCCAAGCAACCGTGTTGCAATTATTCCATTTGTATGTTGAAATTTCAAAGAACACGTTTCCCATTGTTGCATGCAGTTGCCATCATGGCTACCACAAATTCTTGACATGTGATGAGAAATTTTTCCTAGAGAATCAAATTAGTTTGATTGATGAGTTTTGTATCACTTGAAAGACGGGGTTTTGGTGAGTGTTTATGGGATGCCTAGATATCCTCACAGAAGCGATTGAATTCTATTTGATTGTGTTTTTCCTGTAAGCTGCTGACATCTCGTCCAATTCGATGGTGCAAGGACTAAAAAATTGAGCAATGTGATTTCCTGATCTGTTCATTCAAATTGTTGCTTGACTATAATTTGATAGAACCACTCATGAAGTGAATCAAGCAGGCTGTAAAGGAAGAGGTCATGTAAATATATGCTATGAATCAACCCTTGACCACGATTGTCAACCACAATTTCACAAAACCAAGTACAGTAAGGAAAATATCCGTCTCTATTATTCTGAGCAGGACACAAGGGAACGTTTTCGAAGGATATAATCATGGACATGATTAAGCAGACAAATTTATCCCCCAGAACTTGGCAGGTAGGTTGGTCCTTTAGCTTCTGTCCAGCTCTTTCAGCAGGTCCATATCCTCTCTGGATAATTCAAAGTCGAAAACACCATGATTTTCCTTCAAGTCTCCCGATCTTTGATGCTTATATTTTTCTGCCAGACCCTGATCAAAAAAACAAAAAGTGAGATGATAAGACTGTTGATGAAAAGCACCACAGAAGAATATTTTCTTATATATATTTTTTTTTTTGATGAATTGTATCCATAGGTTAGCCTTTTAGGCTGTGTCAACTCACCTGATTCCAATGCTACGAACTAAGACCATGGAAACCAGATCTTCCATGGCCTGCTAGGTGGTTTCCATGGATATGATTGTGTCAATGTCCAGCACTCCATCCTCATCCATTGCACTGCCAGTCGAACCAACTCCTGTGTGCATGCAAACACAGTAAGAAGTTTCGGAGCACGAGATTCTTGCTCTGGCCCAGTTTGTCAAACTGCTAATCACCTAAACACAAGATTTTCCTCCTGGTGCTAATTTCATTGACTCATGACTGCAGTAAGAAATTGTAAATGGGGCGTACAAGAAGAGAGCTAAATGGAAAACACAGCATATGTTCTCTTTGCATCTGCATTCTGCAGTAATATTTTGTGGGTCATGTAGTTTACTCTCTAAGTACTCTAAAAGTCTAAGATTTATCCCCTCTTTATCATGTAATGGATGTCGTTCCTTTTTCTTTTCTTTATTGAATAGATGATCCTATAAACTATTCTCAATAAGGACGACTAAAACTAGAGTCTACATTTAGAGTTTCATCCATTTCCTTCCAAATTCAGTATTCAAGACAAAATCTTTGGCATTCATATTTTCATCATAAAAACCTACTGTCATTGTCTCAAGGAAATATAGACTGATTTGTATGGATATATGAAGTAGTAACAATAAAACAGAGTGTTATAAGCACCGATATGCTTTGTGGCTACGGGGAAGTGAATAAGGTAGAGATCAAGGTAATCAAGCTGAAGCTTCTTTGAACTATCCCTGCACGCCTCAACAGCATGTCCATGGTCTGAATTCCATAGCTGCGCACATGTTCAAAGCGAGGAAAAGACAGCAATTGTTGTCAACACAACATGAAATGAGATGTTAGCCAACAAGAAATTGCATATGTGCTCTTGAACCACAGATCCTTTTTTTTTCTTCCAAGAAATGGGCTAGGAAAACATCTATGTTTAAAGTAAACCTTGGTGGTAACAAAAAAAAAGATCCTCCCTCCCTCTTGACAAGTCCGGTTTTTATAGCATCAGCAAGTGCCTCCCCTGCTTCTGCTTCACTCTTATAACCAGCTTCAAACAAACACATTAACTGATCAAATCCCACTTGCCTGTTAAACACCTTAAAGCATAAGAATATATAGCAACTAGCAGTACCTATTCATGTAAAAAAAACAAAAAACAAAAACTTCAGCATTGGTTCATGCAGGCAATTAATCAAAACTTGTTTGCTGGATCATTTTTGGGTAAAACAAATGTATAAATGCATTAAAATAGGTAGCGATTAGTTTTTAAGGTAGTGTTTGATGTTGTACTAGCGATTGTTTTTTAAAATGTTTCTCACTTGGAAATGTATTAAAATAATATTTTTTTATTTTTTTAAATTTATTTTTGATATTAGCACATCAAAATGATCCAAAAACACTCAGAATAATTAATTTTAAAAAATTCAATATTTTTAAAAAGTACAACACACCTCAGTAACAAACACTTTCTAAATTATTGGATTGCTATCTTTCAAGTATTTCAAATTTTTGGATTTAATTTAAACTTAAACAAATGATGGGGACTAATTTGTAGTTACGCCCATTTTCTTTAATGGACCCACCAAAATCGGCCCATTCTACACCATTAAAAGCCCAAGACTATTTATTTTTGTATAGAAAACCCAATCCAATATATCAGATTGGGCTTTGGATTTAAAACGCCGACATTTTATATACTTTTTTATTCATTTATTGCCTTCCTCTCGCTCGTTTTTTTCTCTAGCAAAGCACAGAACAGAGAGATCCAAGAAATTTTCAACTCCAAGAATCTCTGTTCAGTTCAGATCTAAAGACACCGTCTCAGATTCAGTGATCAATCATGTCTACTTTCAGCGGTGACGAAACTGCTCCGTTCTTCGGCTTCCTTGGCGCCGCTGCTGCCCTCGTCTTCTCATGTAAACAATTGCATATCTTCCTTCTGTTTCTATTCTATTTTTTAATTATTTCGTTATTTATTTGCTTTAATTTTCATGTCCTTGATCGGTTCCCGAGAAATTGAATTGCTAGGCTTATGATTATCAGATCGATCTTGATGCAATTTTACGAGTCTCAAGTGATTTAATTTTAGTTTGATATTATATCAGTTGCAATTATTCGTTAAATTTGAAGATTAGCGGTTGTTTATCCGTAATTAATAAGTGCTATTAATTTTAATATTTTTTAATGACCCTGGAAAAGACGTGCTTGATTTAAATTTTGATTCGATAAGCTTTATATTACAAAACCATTTTGTTTGATCAATATTAGATTTTTGACTAATTACTTAGATCTGGGGAACTTTTGAACCTATCCATGCGTTGTGTTTGTTTGTTGTAAATATTGGGGTTTTGGTGTTTGTATAGGTATGGGAGCAGCGTATGGAACAGCTAAGAGTGGAGTTGGTGTGGCGTCGATGGGAGTGATGAGGCCTGAGTTGGTGATGAAGTCGATTGTTCCAGTTGTTATGGCTGGTGTGTTGGGTATTTATGGGTTGATTATTGCGGTTATTATTAGTACTGGAATTAACCCAAAGGCCAAGTCTTACTACCTTTTTGATGGGTATGCACATCTCTCGTCTGGTCTTGCTTGTGGCCTTGCGGGGCTTTCTGCTGGGATGGCCATTGGCATTGTTGGTGATG
Organism: Populus trichocarpa; assembly: GCF_000002775.5. Taxonomy (NCBI): domain Eukaryota; kingdom Viridiplantae; phylum Streptophyta; class Magnoliopsida; order Malpighiales; family Salicaceae; genus Populus; species Populus trichocarpa. Next base: position 18,319,824 of record NC_037288.2, on the reverse strand, counting down.
CCGGTGTCAGGTATGTTAGCCATGTTTTTTGTCTAGAAGATATGCTACAGCGTTTGATTTCTGTTGTTAGCTAATAAAGTGTTGGTATGGTTAATGTGTCTCAACCTGTATTTATTTTTGACAAGCGTGGTACATTGTTATTTAGTTTTGTAGCTGGGGTGCTGTCCTGTTCTTCAGTTTTTTAACTTATGATCTGGGTGCAACTTTTATCTCCTTGATATGATGCAGTGGTTCTTAAATCTTTGAGATTTGTTGTCTAGTTTTGCTGCGCAAACCTTACAATGTCTGGATGTTTTTCTGTAAATTTAAGACCATGAGAATTCTTGGATGAGACTGCATGGTACTTGCACAGGCAAATTTTCTGTTCTTGTGTAATATCTCTTGTACTTGCAAGATTGCTGTTTAGGGAGAATAATCATTTGATTCACAATCCATTCTGATACGTTTTGCTGTTTTTTTCACAGAGCTAATGCTCAACAGCCTAAACTTTTTGTTGGAATGATCCTTATCCTCATCTTTGCTGAAGCGTTGGCGCTGTATGGCCTTATTGTTGGCATCATCTTGTCATCCCGTGCTGGCCAGTCCAGGGCAGAATAAGAAGGGTGATTGCTAACTACTGCTATTCTTTTATAGCTTGTCAGTGTCGCTTAGGAGAAAAAACTGTGGTTTGCAGATTATTGAGGGTTGGGCAGCACTTTCAGCATCCTCAAATATCTTCTCATGGAAGTGTCTGCTCTGCCAAGCATTTGGTGGTTTCGTTGTGCTGTTTGCAGGAGTAGGATTGCGATTTATCCGCAAAATAAAAGCTTTTCAAGCTCGCCATGTTGGGTTCTGTCTATGATTGTATTTTGCAGACCATAAAACTGTTATACAAACTTCAAATCTTGACTTTTGCACCTGTGATCATATTATTTATTGAAGTCTTATTTCACAACTTAAAAGTTTGGTTGCCTGCTAACCTAGTGTGTGCTTACATAACTTCACTCCTTTCTCCACGGAATGAGAGGCTCGAGGCAGTATTTTTCCCTACAATCATTCTCATTATTGACAGGTTTTGAGATAGGATGTTTCTCGATATGATTTAACATGCTAATGGCTTAATGCTGAGTTATATTTGCATGTCATATCACTGTTAACTTTGCAAGATTAGATGTGACCTGTGATGCAATTGGATGTTTCGTGGAAATTTCTCAAGGGAAAGTTCATTCGTGCCAGGATCAAGCCGTCAACTTTCGAAAGGACAGAACCTGTGCACGTGACGTTATACCCAACATGTTCCCAAAGTGTTGTTCAGTGTAATGGGCCATGCCAGGAGAACATCTCATCTGTAAACAAAATACGTGCGAATGCAATCTGAAAAACAATAATTAAAGGAAACGTGCATCCAAGGAGGGAGTTGATAACACAAACTCAAATGGTGGTCATGCTGGTTTTGGAGCCCATTGCCATAGCAATCTATCTCTGATTCTCATGCTCAATGAAAATCGAAGCTGCTAGCAAACAACCAGAGATTGTTAATTATACAGCTAAATTGCCCCCTCAATAGAAAACTGTATGATAAACAATTGGGCTCAAGTGAATAGAAATTGTTCGATTCCTTGAGATTTGATTTTACATTAGAGGCCCAATATATACTCAAGAGAGTGAACTACCCAGCCCAGGAAGCAAAACGACCCAACCTATCCAAATGACGAGCCCAAAAACCCGCACCAGTCACCAGGTTCGGCATGGAAGATTTGAACGCAAAAGGATCCCACGTCGGATGTCAAATGCACTAGTTACCGGTCATGCACGGTACCTTAAAAAACGCGTTAAGCAAAACCGTAAAAACATTAACCAGCAGTTTCATGTACTTCGAAAAGTCCAACCATTGAGAATTCACATAAAAACGTGTAATATGAGGCTTTGACTGAAGCCGAAGTGTATTGTACTCCTAGTAGAGACTTCGAAACTGGTGCCTTCAAAGAACCTGTATTAGTGATTTGTGCAAGAACCCTAGAGTCAGAAGTCAGAACACGTTTTTGTGCTGATATCATATGCATATCAAAACAATGCGAACGACATTTATTGGGGGAGGGAAGTTTCCGGTCGAAACAAAACTGTGCTTTCACAAGTTTGTTTCGAGGCTTGGATCAACGTAAATTTGGGGCAGATAAGGATTAACAGTCACTGCTACATCGGGCCCGCTATCACCAGCCTGTGAAACACGGCTCGGGAGGGACCTCTCCCCTTCCAAATAACTGGCGAGAAAAACGTCCATGTTTTTTTAAAAAAAAATCGGATTTTCATGTTTAATGTTGTTATTTATCTTTGAATATTCATATAAAATAAACCATCAAATTAATGGTACATATTACAAACAGGAAGAACCGAATCGATGAACTTCACATTACGCCAGCCATTATATATTTAAATTGTTAAAAAAAAAGAAACGTAATCGGATTAGATGTTTTAGGATGGATAACATTATTTTTATTTCATGGTTTTCCTTTAACACTTTTTTTTTTTATTTTTAGGAAGAAAAAATGCTCTGTTTTTCTTTTGGGTGGACAAATAAAGAATGATCCAAAAGTCGTTTGTGGCTGAGAAATATCGGAAGAGGCACATGATTCTTTTTGAAGGATTATGCACTTGCCCACCTCAGGATTAATCTTGGTTTGGAAAGATCCAGCGGAAGATGCATAGCGTTAACCTTTCAAATGATTGGGTTTTGATTAGATTATTGTTTCTAGATTGAAAGCGCCCTTTAAAAAAATTTATCAACTTAGGAAAAGTGAGGTGAAGATGCCTAAGGCATGAATACGACATGGGCGTCTCAAGCTATGAAAATGGTTAAGTATTTCTCGTTTGCTTGATAAGAGTTTTGATTTTTCATGAAAAGGACGAGTATATTTTTATTGATTGAAAAAAAAAACGATTGTGGGAATAGATGGTGATATACTAACAGTTAATTTGATTTTTTGGAGTTGTGGGAATCTGTGTTAGATTGTTCAATACTAGGGAAGAAATTAAACTCGGAACCTAACCTAGAGGAATCAAAAGAAAGAAAGAAAGAGGCCACCTAGAACAAGAGGGGGGAGGGGCTGCGTTGAAAATTAAATTGTAAGGATGAGAGGTTGGGATTAAATTTTGATTTCTATGATTTAAGGATTAGATTGATGTTTATCCTAACATGAAGGTGGTTTCTTGACCGTAAACTTAGTTTGATTTTAATAATATATATATATAAAAAAAAAAACCGATTCAATTAACATTAAAGGTGACAGATCAACATAATTAATACTAAAATTTTTTTTTTATAAAAACTCATTACTAGAAAGAACCAAGACAAAGGAAAAGCTTAGCAAAGACCGAGGTCCAAGATAAAAAGGTCAGCAAAGATATTGTCTTTTTTTTTTTGGTTAGATGCCTAAAGCATCTGTGAGTCTAGAACCTTACCGGACTCAATTCCCTTGAGCTTAGCTGCGTGTCAAGCTTAAACATCTATGAATCTAGCACCATGCTGGATCCAATTCCCTTGGACCTGGATACACGCCAGGCTCAAGAGCTTATGGGTCTGGCACCCTCTCTGAGCCAGGTCTTTCTTTAAGAACAAGTACTTGAAGTGAGAATCTATGGTCATCTCCCTACTCCCTGACAAGTTAAAAGGTCTTTTAAAAGTCATCCCTGCTTCAAATCAATTTTAATGTTGATTATAAAGAATGATTTCATCAACATTAATATTATGTATATATTGATATAAGATTATCTTATATAAAACATGTGATATTCTCAATATTAAAAATCGTGTAAAAAAACATTAACCATCAATATATCTGTAAAGGTTCCACTAGTTATCACCTTTTTCTTTCTTGGTTATGCCTAAAGCACATGTGGGTCAGGAACCTTGCTGGACTCAATCCTCTTGAAGTCGGCTACGCGTTAGGCTCAAATGTCTATGAGTCTAGTACTATGCTGCACTTAATCCTATTGGGCTGGATACACACCAGGCCCAAGTGTTTGTGGGTCGGCATCTTGTCAGACTCAACCCTGTCTAAGCCAGATCTTTTTTCATAAACAAGTGCTCGAAGTGGCAATCTATGGTCATCTCCATGCTCCCTGGCAAGTCAAAAAATCCTCTAAGAGTCATCCTTGCTTCAAATCAATATTAATATTAATTATAAGAGATGATCGCATTGACATTAATATTGTGTACATATTAATATAGAATTTTTTTTTTTATTTGAGGAAACCCCACCTCCTAGAAAACGGACTTTGTGGGCCTAGATGAGCGACTAAAACCCCGGTTGTCCCAGGTTTTTATAAAAGGTGCACACCCTGACTCGAACTCGAGACCTGCTGTGCAGATCTCAAGTTTTTTGCCATCACGCTACGCCCCTTGGGGATATTAATATAGAATCATCTTTCATAAAAACACGTAATATTCTCAATATTAAATATTATGTAAAAAAACACCAACCAACATTATTAATATTGATTATAAAGGTTTTCTCGCACTTAGCTAGTCATTGCTGTATCTGCACTTCTTGTTGGTTGCATCTTTCCTATCTCTTTGTTACAAGCACTTTTTTCAGAGTAAAAGACGGGCTTCTTTTTTTAAAAAAAACTTGGTTAGATATATAAAGAATGACCCAAGGGTGGTTTGTGGTTGAGAAAATAGCGAAAGAGGCACCGATCCCTTTTCAAGGATTATTTACTATTACTTCAACACCACCGAAAAGAAAGAAAGGATGCACTTGCCCCACTTAATTTGAAAGGAGCCTATGGAAAATTTGTAGATGCGCATTGTAAGCCCTCTAAATGGATGGTTCAATAAAATTTTGATTAAATTAATATTTTCAGATTAAAAGTCCCACATAAAAAAGAAATATAATTTTGGAGGCCTAATGCGTGATCACGATTGGAGCATATCATCTTGTGATCAAGACTTGTGGGTATGGCGCCAAGGCTTTCTAATTTAGCACTCGAGATTCGTATGATTTAGCAAACGTCAGGTTTGAGAAAATCAAAGTTCGAGTTACTGATGAATCGGCAAAGAGGGATAAGCTATAATAACTTATCTTGCCGCAAGATGGAGGCAGCATCTTTCAAGAAGTCATGTTCTTGAAGTAGGTTACCAGAAAAAATTAGGTAATGTTTTTGTAAGCTAGTGAAGTTCGATCTCCTTAATGCCAATCCAGCTCCATCTCCTTTCGGCTTTTGCACATGAAAGTGGAACTCTCTGTTTTCAGCACAGAGTCCTTGGTAGTTACATAGACATGCTTTTGTTTACGAGACAGAAATGTTTAAGATATGTATCTGAACACCAATATTAATAAAAACAAAAATTCTCGATATCGTTTATTGCTCGGCTAGAATCTTTATTGGTCTCTGCGTATCATGTGTTGTTAGTTCGAAGAATAGATAATTAGAGAATAATTAATTAGTGAATCGAAGGGGACGAGAGACCTAAATATACATGTCAGATTACGACCTCCATGTACCCCTTTTCGAATAAAATACAAACCCTTTTCTTCGTGCATAGAACAAGTCCAAGCTTTTGCTGACCTCGTTTTAGAGCTATCAAATTTCAATCTTCAACTCTTGGTCTGTCAGTGGCTTGCCCATCTCTAATTTCCTATCAAATTATGATCAAGAACGCTTAGGGCAGGTAGTGAAGTGCGTGAGGACTGTGACGTTGGAAACCATTTCTGCCTCTTTTCTGGAACATGCATCTGGTACGAAACAAGGAGGTTGAAGGGATAACATTCCTTTAAAAGCTGAGGTAATTTCAGTGCTCTTTTTTTCACGTGATTTGCTAAGGTTTTTGGCTTCTTTCTTGTAAAGTCCCTTTACTTTGTGGTCCAGATTAGGTCACAGGATCATGCCACGAAGAAATGCAATTTGCAAATGGACTGTATGGCCTAAGATCCTGAGATCAAGCTTATATCATCAAGCTTTTTTACTCTTAATCAAGTTTTACTCGCTTCTCAGTTTCAGAAACAGAAGTTCTAAGCAGGCTTTGTGAGGTTCAAGGGCCGGGATAACCATGCATGGCGTCCCTTCGGGCTATCCATAAAATTGAAGCCATGCCACAGCAGGACGACAAATTTTGTTCTTTTATATATCCATTCAATATTTTAATTGTAAAAGAATTGATTAATTTGTACTCTTTGATAATCACCTTCAACCAATCAAGGCTGAAATTACATCACAACTAGCTAATTGTCCACCGCTATGCTGGTGGTTTGTATTCTTTTATTGCTTTAAAAAATTATATTTCTTCAATCAGATCCATTACAGAGTGCACGATCTTTCAACGATGCTTACAAATACTTAATTTCATGATTTTTTTTATATTTAGTTGTCTAATCCTACTATCTGATTGATGATGTTGGAAAATATCCCCGTGATGTTTTCTATATGCTAATAAAACTAGTTTTAGAAAACTTTGTGGGTCCAGTGATACGTAACAATCTGATACTTAAGTTATTATAGTGTTTATACAAGTGCTCGGAAGAGTGAGTTGTATTTTTGTATAAAAAAAGAATAAATAATATACTCTAGACTTAAATGTTTTTTACGCTTTTTTATTAGACTTGTATTGAGTATTGTGTTGTCTAGAGAGATGATGAGTTATGCCCTCCTCTGCTCCTAGATAGATTTGTTTATATGGATTTTCTTAAAATAAATATTTTAATAAATATCTAAGTTTTAAAATATTTTATATAAATATCTCATAAATATTTAAATTATAAGATATTTACGGAGATATATACATTGTATAAAACACCATAGTTTTTTCATGTATCATTAGAGCCCTCAAATCCCGGCAACACCTTTTGCGTGCACAAGCAGCCATAAGAATAGTTTGTAGGTGCAGTTGTGGAGCTTAGCGATGGGCAAAGCTGTGGAGCGTAGCCGTGGGCGTCGCTATGGGTGTTGTTGTGGGTGTAGCCGCTGGTATACCCATGTGGGGGCATAGCCATGTGGGAGTAGTCGTAGGCCTAGCCGCTGGCATCATTGGCGTAGCTATAGATATAGCCACTGACATAGCCACCATTGCGATGGAGTTTCATCAGACATGAAAAGAGGTATTGAGAAACAAAAATGAACTAGCTTTTTATTTAGTTCCCACAAATAGCATCAATGATGAGGCTAGAAAATATCATCAGTAGAAATATTGGGGGAGCTTTCCATAGGCTGATAAAACTGGACCCAAAAGACTTGGTGAGCCCAATGATACCTGCAAGAAAAACACTCTGATGCTTAAATTAGTATAGTATTTGAATAAATAACGAGAAGAGTGAGTTGTATTAACGTGTAGACAGAGAACAAATAGTATTTTCTAAACTTAAATGTTTCTTAAGCTTTATTTAAGTATTATATTATACTTGTGTTCAATCTTATATTGTCTAAAGAGATGAGCTCCGCTCCACATGTACTCTTAGATAAATCTGTTGATATAGACTTTTTTAAGATAAATATCTTTAAAAAATATCTAATTTTTAATATATTATATATAAATATCTTATAATTATCTAAGTTATAAGATATATATAAACTATCATAGTTTCTTTCATGTATCATCAGAGACTCTTCCTTATAAATTCTCACACATATCATTGCAAAAAAATATGTGCAAACAAGAAACTTCTATACAAACCTATTAGATTGAAATAATTTTAATTGATTGGTTCTGTTGGGTTGCATACAACAAATCAAAATATTAAATTTGTTTAGTATTATAAAAAACACTAAAATTGATCAATGTTTTTACAGTAACATGTGACACAATTTAACATGAATTATAACAGTGTATTGTTTTTTTTCTCTTCTCTATACAAAACAATTGCCTAGCTTATGGAGTAAAATTATCTTTTCTATGGAATCCAATAATTATTTGTAAATTGGTTAGGAACAACTTAGTTGATTTATTTTTTTATATCGTAAAATTATTTCTTTATCTTTAAAAGCAAAAAAAAACAGGCCTTTTAACTAGGGGCTTTTTTGTCTTTTTATTTTCTTTGCACGGTAAAATAACATAAATACCCTTAGCAATTGCAAAACATTGAACTTTCAGATCGGGGTTTGTTAATCTTTTTAATATTTTTGTACAATAAAATGACGAGTTTAACCTTGATTAAAAAACACTCTAAGGTTTGTTTGGAAGGGCGTTAATGTATTTGCCATATGGTTTTTTTTGTAATATTTAGATGCTCTTAAAGGTTGTTTAGTAATTTCATATTTTAAATTATTATTAAATAAATAAAAGATATTGACATATGTGTAACACATGTCAGCGCATCATCATCCCAAGCGTCATTCTGGAGGCGCGTGGGTGGTTATGGATAAAAATAGCCAACTACCGTCATTCAAAATGTCTAGTAATGGTGAAGTCAATGGGGGCAATGCATGTGGTATGATTCGCGGTAGTTCAGTGGCAATAGAGTTTTTTTCTCCTCCCCCTCTATTCTCTCTCCTAGGCCTGGGTATCCGCGTTGAGGCTTAGAAAATTAGTGATTTGTTATGCTTTTTTTTTTGTTGGGTTATCCCTACCTCATATCCCAGGACACAAGTTAGTTGAGTTAATCTAAGTTGATTCAGATTTTTTTAAAAAAAAAATTAATTTTATTCTTTGGTAGTAAATTATTAGCCCTTAAGCTTTGTCATTTGTTTTCCACTTTTCTTTATGCGGGGTTATCCTGGGTGCGAGTTAGTCAAGTTAAGTTAACACGTGTTGACTCCAGGTTTTTTTCATCAATTTTTTATTGCTTTAACTTCAGTCTTTTTTTTTTAGTTTTTTTTAATAAAAATTTTAATACCGGTCTCATATCGCGCTTAGTAGGTTAATAGAGTTAATCTGGGTTGACTTGAATTTATTTTTAATATTTTTTTTAAAATTAATTTTTTTTTTACTTTCATGTTTTGAAATTAGATTATTAAACATTGAGCTTTGTGATTTTTTTTATTTTTTTTTCGTGAGATTATCCTCATCTCATATTCTAGGTCATGATTAGTCAAGTTAATCTAAATTAACATTATCTAAACTTCTTTATTTATTTTATAAAAAAATTAATTAGGTGTGCGAGGCATCATTTAGGATGTAATAGACTAGTCAAAGTGTTCATTTGTTATAGGGGTGTAACCAACTATTATATCAAGAAAATATTTTTTTGATATTTTTAATGAGATTGAAATGGTGTTTAAACTTATTATCAAACTAAACCTAAATTATAGGAGATTATTTTGGTAGTTGATGAGATTTGTTTTTTTTTATTAATTTTCTTATTTAAAATATCTAGATCAGTATTTAGAAGAATTTATTTTTTAAAACACATTTGTAAGTAATTAATTTGTTCTTAAATTTATCAAGAAAAATAATAGTTCTGAATAGAATATAAATTGATGATTTAAAAAATAAACCATTGATTTTGAAAAATAAACAATCACTACAAATTGCAATTCTCGATAAAATAAATAATGAAAATTATAAATTGTTATTAGAAAGAATACTTACAGACCAAGAAATAGTTTTTATAGTAATATTTGGTCATAGAAATAGATAAAAAGGAAATTCTATAATCTTTTCAAATTTCATCAAACTATATAGGAACCTATAATCAACATAAATGAATTATATCCACTAAAATAAGTAATTGTGAATCAAGATTAAGTATGTGTTTGATAATGTGATATAGGATGTTTTTTAATTAAAAATATATTAAAATAATATTTTTTTTTATTTTCTATATAAACAATAGAAAACACCTAAAAATATATTGATTTGATATTTTTTAAAACGAAAAGCAATTTAAAAAATCCTTTAACAACCAGGATTAACCACGAAAATAAACTATCCACGAACGGATTAAATAATAGTGGAATCTTTGGATATTTTATGAACTTTTCGAGACCTTAAATGCCAGGAATATTAATGAAAAAGAGATTGATGGATCCACTGTCGAGGACCAAGATATTCATTGAGAAGGAAGGAAGGAAGGAAGGAAGGATGGCCCTGCCTTGACGAATACTTCTGTGAAAATGTTCCCTCAGCTACAGATAAAATAGCGATTATTATAAGTTATGAATGTTTTTTTTCACAAATTAAATAGTTAATGCTACAAGTAGCTAGATATTCACGGGTATTAATAGATTGCTAGAGGAGACATGATCACATATATTTCGTTAATTGATTGCTAGAGCAGACATGATCACATGATTGATTCTTTGAATCTCCCTGCGCAGAAACAGCACGTGACTTCCTAGGTAAAAGTAAAGCCCTAAATTTTTTTAATTTTTTTTATTAATGTGGATATTCGAGCAGCTTGCACGTATCTCGATTAATTTCATAAACTTTAAAATTAACGATCATGTAAACCTCCATTGATCATCATATTAGCAACTATAAAGTTCGAACCTGAAATCACAAGAAGAACAAACTTTTTAGTCTCAAACTATTACCACTGACCACCTACTATATAGTTAATCTCTATTGTTTTTTATTAGTATTTATTGCTATTAAAGATATTATCTTTATATTTTTCGTCACGCGCGGTAAGATCCATTTTTCAATAACATTATTTATCAATAATATTGTAAAATGTTCTATCCTAAATAAATACCCTTAATATTTTTTTATTCTTCTTATCCAGAAATAATTAAGTATCATATCGCACAACCAATCCCAAGCGGTGAATGATTAGTCCATGTCTCATTTCAACTTTTATATATATATATATAAGGTATTCCTCCTGTCTGTGTTTTTTTGGGCCCACACGTTCATGGTAGCAACTGGCAGGTGGGAAATTCACAGAGAAGCAAAGGGAGACCCTTGCAAGCAGACGAATTCCATTACCCACTTCCATGAAGCTTGGGAACTGAGAAAGCAATTTATCTTTAATAAATTTATCTTTTTTTTTTTTAAGTTGGCAGTGGTTATTCAGGTATTCTTTGATGGTGCAGTAATGTTTATTTTTTAAAATATTTTTAATTTAAAAATATATTAAAATAATATATTTTTATTTTTTAAAATATGTTTTTTATATTAGCATTGCTAAAAATTTAAAAATATTAAAAAAATAATTATTTGTTTTTTAAAAGCAAGGCAAGGCTGCGACACCAGACGGGCCTGCATATCGCTATTACATGGCAACCACAGCGTGGAAATCGCAAATTATGTCATCGCAGTATCAATAGATATATCATCTCTTTTCGTTACATGCGATCAGACCAAGCACTCTTGTCTTTATCCTTTTCATTTTTTTATCCAGCCTCAAATATATTATTAAATTATTGTGCTAGTCTCAATTTTATACTAAGACTGTTTTTTTATATCTATTTTATTGTTAATTTATTTTGATTTTTTAATGAGAACTTATGTTAGATTCATTTAATAAAAAATGTTAAATTTAGTATAAAATTCAGTCTCAACCATATTGAATGGACTATCTACCATTCAATTTATCTACTCAACCCACGTTTTGAATGAGAAAAATATTGGAAGGAAAAAAATGGTTAATATTGGATTAATTAACAAGTGAGAAATTATATGAGAGTATATAAATACTGGTTTTTTAAAACGATTTGTGTGATATAATTTTAGATTTTTTATTTTTTGTTTTTAAAGATCAAATTTGAAAATAAAAATAAAAATAAAAATAAAACTTCCTTTTGTTTTCGTTAAAAAAAACTTATTTAAAAAACGACTATTTTTTCTGATTATAATTTAAAAAATCTGAAAACAAAAACAAACAATATTAAACAAACTCTTGCAAGAAATTACATGAGAAGGACACACATGAATGAGTTTCCAGGGTCAGATTGTTCAGATTTCTCAGTGGGGCACACAAATGTGAAGGTTTTAGTGTATGATTTTCATTGTCCTTTTTATGGTTATGGTTGTGATTTAAAAAAATAAATTTAAAAAAACTAATTTTTTTATAATAAAATAAAAAATAAAAATTACACCATATTTTTAACAAAAAAAAATAAATTTAAAAAAATATATAACAAAACCTAAAAGACCTCCTGTGACGCGTGTAAAGACTATGGGAACATGTGTTCTGACCCACCACGGAACAATTTTCGGGACCATATTTATTGAGAGAGGATACGCATGACCCGGTGGCTCTTCCTTTCTTTAGAAGGCAGGGATGGAAGGAAAACGCATCGTTTCTGTTGGCAGTTGCAAATTTGAGTTTTCCACAGGGAGTTTGTCATGGCTAAATTGTATATTGCTAGTGTGTAGTAAGCAACAAATGGCATGTCTAGCGAGTCGCACGCACATGCATTATGTCTAGAGTGACAAGTCTCCCTTGGCGGGCATATCTAATCAAAAGTATGGGAGAGTAGGTTTGAACAATGAAAAAAAAAGGTTGAAAAGTAGATGATTAAGAATCTTGAAGAGTCTTCGTGGTCGCTACATCGCTCCAAATTTGAACAACTGAAACTAATAATTCAGAAGTCTCGGCATCCCTCCATGTTCAATGTGGCTATAATATTGTATAATTTAAGCGCCGAATTTATATATATATATATATATATATATATATATATATATATATATATATATATATATATATATATTCCATTTCTTTTAGTACTTACGGATAATTCATAAAATGATGATATCCAAAAATGAGAATTTTTGAGTATTTCACTTCAATATTCCTTTCTATAAAGTTCACGAAGTTGATGATTGGTGATACAAGACCTCACATCAGCAAAACAGTCTCTTTTGGTGGGATTTAGAGACCCTTCTATGATAAAATCAGTAATTTTTAATAAGACATTGCAATAAATTAGAGAATTAGCTTTAAGTTCTAAGAATAATAGTGTTTGTTCTTAGTTGTGTATGATAAATATTCTAAAAATAAGAATATGGATACTTTAGATAATAGAAAAGGTGGGAACCATTTACCTGGATGGTTCAGATGGTATATATACAACCTATGCACTTTGTCATGTTGCTTAAATGAAGGGGTTGGAATGTATTCTCCTCCTAACAGTATTAATAAGAGATAAATATTCCTTACACAACATTAATAAGGGATATATATCCCTTACACAATATTAATGTTGATGAAAATATGGTAGGCCCTTAGAAGACTTTTTATACACCTACAGATGTAGAGAGATGATTATTCTTGACTTTTAATATTTTATATTCATAGACATAAGAATAAACAAACAAATCTGCGTGACCTATTATAGGGCCTAAAAAGATTATCAACTCCATATGTATTTAGTTTGGAATGATTCCAAACTCAAGGGTAATGGGTCTGGCATGATGCTAGACTCATATGCATTTGGGCTTTGCACGTAATTGAATGCAAGGATATTGGGTCCAGCACCTTACCAAACTCACATGCACTTAGACTTAGTGCGTAGCTGAATCTAAGGATGTTGAGTCTGGCACCTTGCCAGACCCATATACACTTAAGCTCGGCGCATTATTGAACCCAAGAATATTTGGATCTAGCACCTTGCCACACCCACATGTATTTAAGCCCAGTGTGTAGCTAGATCCAAGAATAATAGGATTGGCACCTTGTTAGACCTACATGCATATGGATTCCGTAACTAGACTCAATGATACTAGGTCTGACACCTTGTTAGACCCAGATACACGTGGGTTTTGTCAAAGAACCATCTCAACCTAAAAGCTTAAGCTGTTAAGTGAGGTCCCAGGATATGATTTATATTATTCTCTAACACACCCCCTCAAGTGAAAGCCTTTTGGGCTTGAAACTTGCACAAGCCCACATTACCTTGTGCTTAATTTTTATCAAATAAATGGGGATGGTGAGATTCGAACTCGAGACCACTTGGTCATTAAGGCTCTGATACCATGTCAAAGAACCATCTCAACCCAATAGCTTAAGCTGTTAAGTGAGGTCCCAGGATATGATTTATATTATTCTCTAACAGGTTTAGCACGTAGTTGATCCTATAGATATTGGGTATGGCACATTTCCATACTCACATGCATATGGGCTCAATGCATAGTTGATCTCAAGAATATTGAGTCTAACACCTTTCCAGACCCACATGCATTTGAGGTCAGCACGTAGCTAAACCTAGGAATATTGAAACTGACATCTTACCAGAACCACATGTAATTGGGCTCAGCATGTAGCTAAATCCAAGGATATTGGATCTAGAAGTAGGCTAAGCTCATGTCATCAAGGCTTGGCGTTCTGCCAAATCTAGATATATTACGTTATTACCCTGCTTTTGGCTCTTTTAATCATTGGTTTTCAAGCAAACATATCAAATATATATTGATTCATCATAAAATGATCATGTTCCATCCACCTGTATATTTTTAAAATGAACAATAGTTGAAGTGGAATGACAAGTTTTCTAATTCTCATTCAAAGTGGAGTGAGTTAAATCTAAAACTTTAATTTTATTATAAGACTATCATGTCTCCTTCTTTTCGAGTGTATTATTATAAATTCAAATAGTTATTAGTTGAGAAGGCATTTGTTGTTGCTGCATTTTGAATTGTGTGTTGGGTGTATTTTAAAAGTGTATTTAGTTTGGAAATATATTAAATTGATGCTTTTAGTATTTTACGAAGTATTGATGTTAACAAAATTATTTTAATATATTTTCAAACTAAAAATACTACGCACCACAATATACACATGAAAACTTGTTAAACTAGGTAATGATTGAGTGAGGTGTTTTTTTTCTTTTTCATGGTAAGAAGAAAAATAATGATAATCAATCCATTTGAACTGTTGAAGATCACAAAAAATTAAAAAGATGAAAGTCAATTAGCCTTATATTAGAAAAAAATGCAAATAAAGAATCGTTGATCTTTTTGTAAAACAAAATTACATCCAATTTTTTAGAAAGTGTTGATATTGTAGTAGCAATTGTTTTTCATAGTATTTTTTACTTGAAAATGCATTAAAATAATATTTTTTTTTATTTTTTAAAATTTATTTTAGATATCAACACATCAAAATAGTTTATAAATACTAAAAAAACTTATTTTTTAATTAATTTAAAATAAAAAAATAATTCTTTTTAAAAGCATGGCATCACTGAAAATACATCGATGCTCATAATCTTCATCCATTCTTTCACCATTCTCCAATCAAATGGGAGTCCAAGACATCCAAATTGTTAAAGGTATCTGTATCTCTCTATCCTCTACAAAGAACCCTTAATCCTTATTTGTTTTTGCGTTTCAAAAGTGGTTTTGAAAAATTTTGGAAATTTTTTATTTTTTTTACTTCAAATTAATATTTTTTTGGTGTTTTCTAATTATTTTGATGCGCTGATATCAAAAATAATTTTTATAAAATAAAAAATATATATTTTTAATATTTTTTCAAATAAAAAATACTTAAAAAAACAATCACAACCGTCCTACCGATACTCTTTCCAAGTGTCAAGTTGGTGAGCCACTAAGCAATCTATAGATTCCATACAAAAGCCACCAAGCCCCTTCCACGTCCTTGCCTGCTCTAGAGTGGACCCTCCTCTGTTCATGCAGTCCCCATAAAGGTTTCGGCAGATCCTCCATGAACCTTCTGGACCCACAAAAGTGGGCCCGTTTATGTGGGTCCTTCTTTAAGTGGGCCCGTCCGATACATAACCCCGGAATAAACGCTTGTCTAGCATCAAGGCCTAGCACTAATCAAGCAGCTGAGTTTGCTGTCCTTAGATTTATGCCGACCTATAAGATTCTGCCATCTCAGAAAGTGCCGTTAGGTACTCTCATAAAGAACAATATCACATTCTCGTTATCTTAACATGGGTTGTTGGTCGGCTAGCTTAAAAGACGGAAATACCCTCTATCCCTCAATATTCTGGTTAATCATTGAATTCGAGACGTGGCAGCATTTGGGAGCATGATCAAGAATGGGTGATCGTTTTTAGCTGAGAAGTGTTTATTCCGTGGCTTGTCAAGAACTCTTGATTTCCAAGCAATTGCCTCTCTTTTTTTACGTCACGATGATCTTGCAGCATATCTCGGACATCAAGATCAAGACTCTAATTATTCTGACATCCTCGTATAATATTTTCCAGCAGAAAAACAAATATTAAAAACAAATTCACGAACAAAATTTTAAAGGTTAGCGATGGCAGAAAAAAAGTTGAAGAAAAGGAATGGTTGATAAAAATAGTTTTTGGCGAGAAGAATGAAACATTTGAAAATAATCTTCAATTATCTGGCTATGAATGCCGTTGATAATGCAATTGTTATTACAAGTACCGTAAAAACAAAGAAACATGTCTTATGTGTAATCATAAAAAATTTGACAAAAAGAAAAGCAGCTCCTTTTTTTTCATTTTATTTGTTTATAGCTGAATCTTTAATTACTTCTTAAAACACCATTATTGTCTTGTAAATAGTTGAAAATCCATTGTGGATTAAGATAAGGGACTGAGAAAGTTTAAGTAAAAACCTTTTGAGTTTGAAATTTATATAGGTTCACACTATCTTATGTTTAATTTTTATCAAATAAATAAGGATGGTAAGATTCGAACTCGTGACCATTTAATCATCAAGGATTTGATACCATGTCAAAGAACCATCTCAACCCAATAGCTTAACTATTGGGTGAGGTCCAAAATATTATTTATATTATTCTCTAACAATTTTACCAACCACTAGTTTGATAATTTACGGTCACTACTAGAATTTTGTATACTTTCGATGGATTATTTTGTCGGTATTCAAACACTGAATCTATTGGAAATACTTTTACTGATAGATTCATGAATGGTTACTGCTTGTTAGAAAATTTATCATCGGTGATTTTTATTATGTCGGTCATTACATCGATAATATAATCACTGATAGAATTACCAACAGACAAAGCACGCCAAAAACAATTATCGGCATCATTCCTTCGGTAATTTCATTGGTGAATATGACATATCAAAGACATAAAATATCATTTGCAATTCCATTGGTGTTTTACTTTCATATTACCGACGAAATGAACCCATTGATAAGTACATGTTGTCGGTGGTATTTGTTGTAATTTCTTTCCAATTCTCTAGAATTCCTCAAGAGATTTAGCCCATCTATGATTTTGTATGCAATAATGAGTGGCATTTCATGTAATGTTTTATCAACTCTCTGGAACTTTTCAACGTGCTTAGTATGTCAATAAGTCCTTCGGTAATCTGTTTAATTTTTTTAAAAAAATTATAATCAACAGAGCAAACAAAAAATTAAATTAAATTAAAAAAATCAAATATTTATTACAGATTTAAAAAATTCATCAATTTAAATACAATTCATCCAAAAAGAGAGGGGCTGAAGGAGAAGGAAAAGGCGTATCTTCGTTGGAATCGGGGGTGATGAGGTGGACCACATATACCATCCATGTTAGATATCAGCTCCATGTACACTTGCCAAAGTTCGGTCGTCTTAGCACCAAGTCATTCTATCTCAACAGCAAGTCGGGTCATACGAGCTTTAACTTGTTCGTTTACAATCGCTTGGAACTTCAGAGAATGAGTGCTCATAATTGATCGCAAGTATCCAATGGTTGAAATACTACAGGTCCGCAAATCCTTGCTTGTAGTGTTTGAGATACTGTAAACCTGATTTCTATTGGGTCCACCAAAAGATTCAACCTCCAACTATAAATTCGGATCGAGTTTTGGATAGGTCAAAAGATCGTCCTTGTATCTCTCTTGCATCCGCGTGTTATATGTTTCCTAAAAAAAATAAAATAAAAAAACAAGTTAGCAAATTAAAAATAATAATAATAACTTGCAAAAATTGTTTAAACCCAACTTACCATGCACTTCCGAGTTCCGCTATCCACGAGTTATCACAACCTTTTCTGACAATTATCACTTTGCATGTGATTTTGTACAAAAAAGCTTCATTTGTCTTGGTTCATGTCCAAGAGCCATAACCTGCAAAAAA
This sequence comes from Populus trichocarpa, assembly GCF_000002775.5. Taxonomy (NCBI): domain Eukaryota; kingdom Viridiplantae; phylum Streptophyta; class Magnoliopsida; order Malpighiales; family Salicaceae; genus Populus; species Populus trichocarpa. The sequence continues at coordinate 18,301,934 of NC_037288.2, read as the reverse complement.
AAAAAACTGTTGTTAGTTAAAAATTTTCATATAGAACAACAATTTTAGAAAAATAGATGTAATAAAAAAAATATTACCATTTGTTTTACATGCAAAACAAATGAAATGAATTACCGATGTGCAAGGTAATTGAATCGCGGGGTTCACAAGTGTTCCTTGCAACTCTCGTTAAAAATTCATTTGTATCATGTAGGGATTGTTCTATCTATAAATGAATTGAAAATAATCTCAATTCTCAACTACTCAAGCGCTCTTTCATGTAACTCTTTATCTCTTCTTTTATTTTTTCACACCGTGTATTGAAAACTAAAAGTATTTTTTTATTTTTTTATAATATTCTTGTTTATTTATTAAAAAATAGTTTTTTTGGGGAAAATAATTTTCATACAAAGTTAATTATTATTTTTATTTGATAGCATCATGATTTTTCATGTACATCTTTTTTATGGGCCCCGTTTGTTTGCTGGAAAGTAGTTTCTTTTTGGAAAGTGAATTCCGGGAAAGTGAATTATTTTCTGATGTTTGGTAGTGTAATGGAAAATAAGTTGGAAAACACTTTCCAGTGTTAAGTTATGTCATGGAAAATGAGCTGGAAAATAACTTATTAATGTTTTAGTTTTTTCAAGTTTATTAAAATAATAAGGAACAAATATTACAAATTAAAAAGTTGAATGAGAATGAAATTGAAAAAAAATAATATAATTTCATAAATTATCTCAAATAAAATAAATAATAATCAAAATAATAGAGATCAAATCTAAAAAACAAAAAAAATTAAAAGATGAAGAAATTAAAATAATAATAATTAACATTTCATAAATTATTTCAAATAAAATAAGTAACAATCAAAAGAACGAGGACCAAATTTGATAGATAAAAAGTTTCAATTAAAAAATGACAAGGGAAAAACAAATAACAATTATAAAAATGAGGACCAAAATTAATATAAAAATTAAATTCTAAGGGATGAAATTGAAAAACAAATATTCAAAACAAAATATATATAGCAATCAAAAGTTTGAGGACCAAATTTGATATAATCAGCAAATAATATGACATTTCTAAATTTTTCACAACTTCCAGAAAATGTTTCCGCCCAAAATAAAAGGAAAACACTTTTATGGAAACCAAGCCAAATTTTTTTTTTACTGGAAAGTGTTTTCCGTTAACCAACTTTTCTAATGACAAACAAACACAGGAAAGTTTAGAAAATGATTTTTCAAAAACCATTTTTCAGATAGCCTAAAACAAAATCTCTTCATGTTAATTATTTATTACTTAATTCTTATGATACATGATTTCTCTTGCTCTCATATTTTAACCCAACGGCCACTATAAAATAATGATGATGGTATAACTTTCAAATCCAAAACATTTTTATTTAAAATATATATTAAAGAATAATATAAAACTATTCTATCAATAATAACGTGTTACGCAAGAAAGACCTGCATAAATCAAAATTTGGTATACTTAAAATTGATGAAATTATGCTGTGAACCATGGGATTTTTTTTCTCCTCCTGAACATGCTATATATCTACCGGTTAGGCTACCGAATCTGAAAGAAATAAATCTCAATAATTTTTTCAACTTTTTATTTCATGGATGAGATATAGCAGTCCTCATCCATGAGCCTAACAAACACGAAAGTAGTGTTTGAAATGAGGAAAACAAGCAACGGCAAAGCCCGGTCAAGAAAGTTCTTGCAGACAAGCTGATTCAATACCCAGTTTCACATAAAAGAAAGAAACTCGGCTCGGTTGAATTGTTTTTGCGTTTTAAAAATATTTTTAATTTTTTTTTTAAATTAATATATTTTTTTATATTTTCAGACAATTTTGATGTGCTGATGTCAAAAATAATTTTTTAAAAATTAAAAAAATATTTTAACATATTTACTAGAAAAAACACTTTAAAAAATAACCGCAACCATACTTGCAAACATTTCAAATCAACAATAACACAAGCTATTAGTTTAGTTGTGGCCAATGATTAGGCGGTTCAAAAACCTTGGCTTTTGCACATGAAAAATCAACATCCCAGCCCAGTTGATACCATGTGACATGTTGAAACAAAGAGAAGAAAAAAAAGGAATCTTGATTCCTAATTTCATGACATGTTCAAGCAAACAAAACCCACAAGTTTTTCAAGTCAAAATAGCGTTCGAGTTACGGGTAAAAGAAGCACATGAGATGTCTACTTCAGCTAGTTTTTGCACGTGTAGCCAATGTCTCCCTGGTCTTCGAGTTCGTGTCACCATTCTTCGAAAGTCCAATGGCGAGGTTTCTTGATTAAGAATCAAAGGGATTGGCATTCTCCTCCGTTTAAAAAGGAAAAAAATGTTTAGCCATATTAATAGTTTTCGGAGGTGTTTGAAACTGTAGTAGCGATTGTTTTTAAAAATATTTTTCACTCGAAAATGTATTAAAATAATATTTTATTTAATTTTTAAAATTTATTTTTAATATTAGCACGATAAAATTATCTGAAAATATGAAAGAAATATTAATTTGAAATAAAAATAAATAAATAAAATTTTAAATTTTTTAAAAAATACTTTTAAAATACAAAAAAACCGACCACTTATCCAAAACACGAGACCTCCTGATTGTGATGGAAAGCAATGCGATTAGAGTTGAAGTCGTGTCCACTAATCGGTGTTTTTATTAGAAGATTTAGACTGGAATTGCTATACTTATTGGAATTAGTCAGGGACAATATTATAACTATAAACTAATTATAGTCTTTGACACGAGTAGAGTGACCAAATCTTCGAGTTGGTGGGATTACCTTACATGGCATCATTCAGGCTGACTATGGTTTGATTATTTTCTCCTTTTTTGATATTTATTACTTTCTTTCAACTTGACACGGTACCTTTGGTAATACAACTCTATGATTGGAAATGTAGTTGTGATTTTTTTTTAAAGTGTTTTTTATTTGAAAATGCATCGAAATAATATATTTTATATTTTTTTAAAATTATTTTTGATATTAGCACATTAAAATGATCTGAAAACAACAAAAAAAATTAATTTTTTTTTAAAAAACACTTTTGAATCACAAAAATAAATAAGATCTTAATATTTTTTAATCAATTTCCCATAAAAAAAACAATTCCGCCTCTCGTATTTAGTGAAAATAAATTGTCCACAGAGGATTAAAATATGGGAATTCCATCGCATTGATTGACCCGGTTCTTTTTTCCCGAGATGCTTTCAGGATAAGAAAAGCAAGGAGCTAAAATCAAATTTTGCCATGCCGCTCGAGTCCAATGCTGTCCATTCGAGATGTTAATAATATATGGACTTATGGACCCGACAAATGGATATGTAGAGCCCCTGCGATCCTCGAGAATCTGAAGTGTATGTGGAATGAACTCCCAAGGGATAAAGGGTGACCCTGTAATTTTGCCCCTCAACAACACGCAAGCTATGGCGTCCTCGGAGTCGGAGAGGAATTTGAACAGATCTTCTTGTGACCACCGAATGTACCTAACGCTACGCTTTACTAATTAGTCGCTTTACTTTTTTTTGCCCCATTTGTTGTCTGATCCTATTTCTTGTACATTTTATTTAACTTTCACTTTCCCCTTTTCATTGCTCGGGTGAATTTCTTACGGTGTTTCTTATTATAATAGCTTTTACTGTTATAGTTTTAAAAAGAATATATTTTTAGTTGTGATTTAAAAAATATATATATATATATTGGATTAAAACTATTATGAGATGGATTTTTATACGCAAATTAGATAAAAAATAAATCTCAACAAATGAAAAGCACATCATTTTAGCGTTTACAAGGCTAAGATTTGAACCGTAGTTATGTGTGGGGTTCAACACAAAAAATTATAACAAAAGCTAAAAGAATTCAGGGTTTCATGGTGCAGTTTCCACGATGAAACTACTATTTTATCGTTGATTGGCAAGATCATTTAGCTTTGTTTTAGGGACACGAATAAATTTTCCACATGACACATTAGTCATTATAAGAATAAACAGGGTTAAATAGTCTTTTTGTATTTTTATTGCACTATGTAATTGCTTTATTACTCTTGATAACAAAAAACATTAAACTTTGATCAATGAGCATTTTAGTCTTTTACTTAATTTTAATCGGTTCAATTAAATCATTGCCCTTGAAATTTGAAAAGCTTTGCCTTTGATTCCAGGGTTCTTTCATCTTTTGCATTTGATTATTTGATAGTTGTTAGCTATTATTAGGAGTAGCATGTTAATTTCATAAATAAGCAAAAAAAAGTTGAAAGTGCGTGAACAGTGTTTGTCGAGTTCAGACAATGTACGGTGTCATCTGGTGACCAAAACCTTACTTTCAGGGCAGCGACCGAAACGTCTCGACATCACCTCCATGTGCAAGTGGTGTGTGTGGCTTGGTTGTTGCTGGTTTGACGTGTATACCTTTTTTTTTCCTCTCTCCTACTTGATTTTTGTGTTGGTCTTAAAAAAATCAAATCAGCCCGAGTTTTGTTGTCCTTAAGATTTTGTCCCTACTCTCTTTATTACAAATTTTCTTATTTATAATAATTTATGAAATTAATGATTTTTTTTTAATTTCATTCCCAATAGAACTTTTTATCTATCAGATTTGGCTCTTATTCTTTTTATTACTATTTGTTTTATTTTATATGTTTTTTTATTTTTTTACAATTCCATCATTTTTGGGTTTTTTTCCTATCAAATCTAATATTTTTATTTTTATTATTATTAATGCTATTTCTCTTACCTTGCAAGATTTTTTTAGATTGATTTTTTTTATTTCATCCCCTAACATTTAATTGGTTAGGTGTTTAGCTTTTTAGTTGGGTTCGAGTCTAGTATTTAATGAGTTGCAGGTTTAAAAAATTAACCCTGATTTACAAAATTGACATGTGCTTCCTTGGCTCCCCCCCCCCCCATGCTTTTTTTTCATCCTCTATCATTTTTTTATTCATTTTCTATGAAATTTTTAGTTGTTTTGAAAATAACACGGGGTTCCTCAAATTTTTTTTTTGTATTTATTAAATTTAGCTTTTTAAAATGATTTTTGTTTTTAAATTAATTGATTCCATCCTCCAACATTTAATTCTTCGGGTGTTGCGTTTCTGGGTTGATCCCGGATCGAGAATTTAACGGATTATAAGTTTGAGAGTTCAACCCGGGTTTACAAGATTTATTCAGGCTTTCTTGTTTTTTTCTTTTTTTAAGCTTTTTTTTTTTACGATTTCATCTTCCAACATTCCTTTTATTTTCTTTCTATAAGATTTATCTTTTTTTTAAATAACAAGGGTTGCCTCATTTTTTTTCTAGTCTTTGTTAAATTTAGTTTTTTTTTTTAAAAATATTTTTTAATTAAAATAAATTTATTGATTTTATCATCCAACAATTAATTTGATAGGTGTTTAGATTTTTAATTTAACTTAGATTTATAATTTAACGAGATATGAGCATGAGGTATCATTTTTTATATCACATAAATAACATTTTTTTATGTTCTTAAAAAATTAGCTCGCCCGCAATGTTGCGCTAGCTATTTATCTGGTATAAACGATGTGTCTAACTATATATTCTTTTTCCCTACGTAATGGACAAAAAAACAAAAACTAACACGAAATCAAACAACTTCTCAGTCATGATCCGAATACCAAAATTAACCTTCCCTTTTCATTTGGTTAAAAGTTACGGTAGTGATGTTTCTTTTCCCATTCCTTTTCGCTATGTCCCAGATCAATCTTAACGTGTAATTTAATTTTCAATTTCTATAAAAAAAAAAACAAATGAAATAATTTTGATCCCTAACATTTCAAATGTTTTCCAATTGGGTACTTGTGTCCACATTGTTGATATCCTTTGAAATCGAAAGAAGGCTCAATTGAGAAATGTGTGAAACATTAGAGTTCCAATTGATACAATTGTTTTTGTTGGGGGACGAGATTGAAAATATTGAGTGCACAAGAAACAAAGTTGATGCATCCCTCTTTGCCTTTTTTTTCACCTAAAGAAAGATCTGGGGCTTGGGTTACGTGTGGGGTGCGCGTCAAAAATGAGAGGCGAGGCACTAGGTGTCAAGCTGTCAGCATTTAACGTAGCGTTAATTCCTGCCGATTCCATAGAAGATAAGATTTAGCTTTGCCAATGCCAGAGAAGGGCGACTGGTCCTGGTCTTCGTATTGAAAGTTTGAAACCTTCTCGATCCAAGCTTACCCCAGTCACCACCCTCTTTCCTCTTTTTTCTCGTGAGATATCTAGTGCCTCGTTAGATAAGATTATCTTTTTGTGCATAGTACATAGTTTTTTTTAAAATATTTTTTATTTAAAAATTTATTAAAATAATATTTTTTATTTTTTAATTTTAATTTTAACATGTATATTTATATATATATCAAAATGATTTTTAAAAAAATTGAAGCTCTAACAAAAAAAACAAAAAAAAACACACTGCCCAACCATATTGCCAAACGCACTTTAAAGGCTTGGAGACCGAGGAGGTCACCTTTTTCAAAAAACTTCTCCATGCAAAACACCCGGCTCAACCCCACACGCCCTTTTAACTTGTTTTTCTTTTTCCGTCGTCACGTACTGGGCCCGGAATCTGATCATTCAATGAAAAAAAAAATGAAAAACATTTAAACTTCCTAATCAATCTCTACTCTTCTGTGTTGTGAAATAATTTACTGTGAGTGATTGAAAAAGTTACCATAAAGAAAATATTATTTATATATTAAATTCTATTTTTAACAATTTAAACTATAATTATTAAACCCGGTCCGAGATGGACCTAATTAAAAGGCTAGATCCAGGTCACACAGGTTAATATGGATAAACTCAGAAAAATTAAAAAAATATTTGAAATTTTAATATTTCATACGAAAAAGTTAAGAAACAATTCGAAGTGGATATATATATATATATATTATAATAATGAAGTTTAAAAGATTATTTTAAAATGTCTTTTTATCTCATATTAAAAAAATATAATTTTTTTCTTGTGAATATAGAGTATATATACCAATAGATTTCCAGTTTCGTATTTAAAAAATAAAATTTTATTATAATATTTATAAGTGAAAACTTTAATACGAACTATAACCTATAAATAAAAATGTGGCAGGATTGTGCGTATAAAATTGAAATGAGCAAGAAAAAAAAACCTTTGATTGCCCTCTTGGGCAAGGCAACACTTACCTTTTATCTTCGTAGGCAAAAAAATTAGTTTGTAATGGGAACACTCACCCATGAAAACATTGTTCCTACTAAGAATAAATATATTTTCGGACCAATCACAAGAGATCCCAAGTTGATTCGACAAGTTACTCGAGTTTTTTTTTACCAACTGGAACCCCAGTGGTTTCTTCTTCGGATCCGGTCAAGGTCCTGGGCCTGGTAACTATGATTCAAACACAATAAGTTTAATAAATTCTATATATTAAATAATATCCTATCGGGTATCCGGGATTTAGGTTTTACCTGTATAATATGCAGTTTGTATTACATTGTAATTTATCATCTAAAAATGCTAATAGCTGAGGAAAAAAGAAAACGAAAAGGAAAATGAATCTAATTACGAATTCCAAGATTAAGAACTTATATGTATTTTCACAATCTTTTATTTTTTTTGAAAAATATTTTTTGGAACTTTTTTTTAAATAAAACAAGGTGAAATAATTAATTATTTTCTTATTATTTTTATTGTTATTTATTTTATTTGAAATAGTTTGAGAATGAATTTTTGTTTTTTAATTTCATTATCCCTTAATTTTTTTATCAATTAGATTTAGTTTTTTTATTTTTATTTTATTTAATATTTATTAAAATAATTTTTTTAATTTCATTATCTTTTAATTTTTTTATTTATCAGATTTAGTTTTTATCTCTTAACTAACTTTAAAAAATAAATTATTTTTCAATTTATTCTACATCATATAACTAAATATAAAATTTATTAAAATAATTTTTTTAATTTCACCATTAAATATCAAAAAATAATTTATTTTGTTTATAAAAATTACATTCTCGTAAATAAATACGTGAGCTTTCCTTTTATGGCGATTGATTGCAATATCACCACGCGTCAATCTTGTATGAAATGCCTTTTGATTTTGATATACTTTTCACAAAAAAAGTTATCTATTAATAATGCACAACAAGATTCCAGAATCTAAAATAAAAAGCATCCGACACGGACGTGGCAAAATCACGACTCTAGATGAAAATCCTCAACTCCAAGAAACTTCCTGCCAGTTTCCTTTGAGGTCCAAAACCGCACGCACATGAATTTATCGTGGTATCTAAACTTACTCCAATTTATCGCCAGAAACAAGACCTGACCATGGGCCCCAGGGTCCCTAGGCCACGCGGCAACCCGACGCTGATTAATCGATACTAAGGGAATCTAATCTCTGGACGTTATAGCTAGACCAGTCCTCCTCCCTGAAAAATTCTCAAGGAAGGAAAAAGGAAGAAACGTTTCCTTTGTGGTTTTATTTTTCCAAATAAATTATTTTATTTTTTTCGAGGATCCAATATTGTTAAAGAATAAAGAGTTGATGGGATTGGACTTTGACTGTTAATGCGTTCAAACATTGCGGGAGAACACACGCTTTTATTAATTGTCAAGACTATTAATTATTTAGCTTTTAAATGCTTGGAAGTTAAACAAGCATTACTTTAAATTAAATTATTTAGCTTTAAAAACAAAACGGGTGTCCTCCTTTAAATATGCTTAATTGTTTTATGTAATTTAATTCCAAAATACTTCTTTTGGTTTTTTATAATAAAAATAAATTTCTTCTCATCAATTATTTTAACAAATTAGACATGTACCAAGAATACTAGTGTTTTATATAAATTTAATTTCAAATGCATTCTTTCTAATATTGTTGATTCATATTGATTTTTTTTAATTGAAATTACAAGTATATATGTAAACTCCTAGTTAAAGTTTTTTGAAATATTAAAATTTCAACCCGAAGAAAAAATAAGTTGAATTAAATTAAGGATATTGAATTTAATTACAATTGCATGATATTAAAATAAATAAAAGGAGAATATAGCACTAATTGTCAGAAAAAAAAGTGGGGATACAATGATATAACTAAGCAATATGGGGTTAATATGTAAATATCAATAGATTTAAATACAAAAACCACATTTTTTTCCTCTATAAAGCCGCCAGTAACAAAAGAGAATAGAGAGGGGATAATATTTCTCAATTTCCTTCACCAAAATTGAGTGGAAATACTATGAATTGAAGGGTTTGGGTAAGATCTAGACTAAGTAGTTAGGAAACAACATCAAAGCAATAATCTAAAGAGAATGAGTGAAAGAAATTTGGAGATTTAGAGAGAGAAAGGAGCTTGACCAAGAGAAAGAAAGAAAGAGTGTCAAAAAACATTTGATAGGTCGAGAATCGCAGCTCATTTTATCACCAGGTAAAGAGCTTTAGACTCGATTATGCAAGTTAAATTGAATACGATTAAGAATTGATGTCTAAATTGTAAATTGTAGACTAGGGTTCATGACGAAATTTAAGCGAGATGAGGAATTTGCTTGGTTTGATGTAATTGAGATGGAAATGGATAAAAACAACTTATAATAATAAAAAAGTGAAGAAAAATTCCTAGTGTTGTTGAAGGTGGTGGTGTCGACCATAAAGAGAAAAAAATGAAACAATAAAAAATGAAACGATGCATGAATGATGTTTGGTTGTACTTATTATAGGATGTGTTAAGATGTGGAGAATGAATTGAAAAGAAATGAAAATCTTATGTTTAATTTGTAATGGAAAGATTAGTTATGATTTGAATCATGAACATTGTAATTTTGTAGGGAATTATAGAATTTTTGTGTAATGTTGAAACATTATTGATGAAAGAATATCAAAGAAAATAAATGTATTTTTGATGAGAGAGTTTTGGTTAATTTTGATCATTTCAAGTAGGATGCGAGAAAAATTTGTTGATTGTTAGGGTGTTATATTTAACAATGTTATAGGATATGTGGAGTACAAATACTTGTTTTGAATGGTGAAAAAATAAATGAAAGTACTTTGTGGTATGTTAAGAGCAAAAATTGAAAAACTAGAGAGCTTCATCACCCAACTTCCAATTGAGTTTAAGGCCTGAAAATTAAAAAAAAAAAAACAAACTTGTAACAACCCCTAATCTCATGACCAAAACCACAAGCAAGAACAAAATAATTTAGCTAAGATTAAGTATTTTTTTTGCAATCAATCAAAAATCTGAAATTTTTCTTTATATTTTTAAATACTAAATTATCGATTTTTCTTTCACATTTTCCAATTATCAAATTTCATATCCTTTTTATCATCCAAGACTTTCTCCTTTCATCACAATACCTTTTCTCAATCGCACATACATATATAAATTTAAACAATTCAATATAATATGTCATACACGAATGCAATCAATGAATTATTTTACCAATTACAATTAAATTATGTTACATAATTAAAAACTTTTACAAATAGAAACAACTAAAGAAATGATAATTGAATTAGATACATAATTAAAGAAGAACTCATAATTAAAATTATACTACAACATAAAAAAAAACTTTCGATAAATTATTAATGCGTTAAATTCTAAATTTATATTACATAACAAAATAATAAACTCATTCATTACAATGACACCCAACAAAATATAAGGAAACTAATTTACTGCTCATCCATATATGGAGATGTACCTGAAAATTTATTTAATATAATAATTCAATTACACAAACAAAATAGAATAGCAATAAATTCTTCCTTTCTTTCTTTCTTTAAAAAATTGTTCATAAGATCATTAAATTAATTCATCCATCTATCATTATATCTCATTTAAATCTTTGATGTGATACTTCATAAAAATCCAGACACAAGTTTTCAAACAAGAAAGAGTAATTCCTTAACGTTGTACATCAACCAAAAATATAATTCTTCTCAATGCCCATTAACCAGGGTATTAATTCCACTAATAAGTGATTAGTTTCTCAACCCCATATTAAACAGGGCATTAATTCCATCAATCTGAAAATTTGTTCAATGAATCGTCCATTTATTATGGCACTAATCTCAATAATCAGAGAATTAGTTCAATGTCTCCCCCATTCATCATAGCACTAATCTTAATAACCAGGAAATTAGTTCAACTACTCGTTCATTCCATAGGGCACTAATTCTATTAATCCAAGAATTAGTTCAATGATTTGCTCATTCATTAGGGCACTACTCATTGACTACGAAATTAATTTCTCATTACGCCCATTCACCAGGGCACTAATTTCATTAATCTAGGAATTAGTTCAACGCATCACATATTTTATTTCCTCAAATAAACAATATAATATTTGCTAATTGATTTACCATAATTTATCAAATAACAATACATATTGACTAATAATAAATTCAAGGCACTGCATATTTACTTGATGACTGAGCACGTGCTAAAGTTCTCTGTTGTGGTGTTGGTCTGGCAGCCTCTTTTGCATCAGTAGGAACATCAAATCATTTCTTTTCTTTTGTTATACAAGAAAATTACAATTTTTTTACTTTTGATTCAAGTTCTCAGTTAGATCAATATCAAAACTTTCAACTTATACCATAAACAATAATTTTTATTATACCAAGTTTCTTTTCTCACGTACAACAAATATATTTTCTTTCTCACTTAGCTGCCTCAATCAAGTTTATTCATTTATATCAAACTTTAACTATTATCATTTATTCTACTTTCCATATTTGCATAATCAATAAATGAAATCCCTCAATTTATTCTTACATTTGTTGAAATTAGAATTAAAAAGGAAAAATAAAAATTCATTTTTTTCTTTATTAATTTTCTTTTTTTCCATTCATCAATTAATATTCTTTTCATTTTAATCAAACTGAATTTCATCAATTATGTCAACATTCCCAATATTTCAATTTCTTCCCCTTTTTTGATTGAAACATTCCGAAAATGGGAAAAGGGTTTGATTTTCTTCCTATTCTTCAAATTCCTATATTCTGACATAATTCATTTTATCAATTAAATAAAAAATATATCTTTCTTTAATTTTCTTTGTTATTGGCCAAAAATTAAATTAAAGGAAAACATAAAAATTTCATGTTTTATTCACTCTTTAACATTAATTTCATCTCTTTTCTATACAATTCCACCATTTCATCAAAATTTCCATTTTATTTTATTTGGAAGAAAATTCCTTCTTCAAGAACACCCTAGATTTTGCTTCAGTTACAATAATTTCTTTTTTTCTCTACTTACTTCAACAATCTTACACGATTTCATAATCAATTTCAATTTTCTTCAAAATTAACCAAGAACCATAATTTTAGTTTCACAAAGTTTAATCAATTCAGAGCATAAAGTCTTCAAGAATCTTATTTAAAGTGTTATTGAACCTTACAAAGTAAGAGTCAAAACTTTAACACTTTCAAATTGAAGAATTCCCTAGCTTTGATATTTCCTCTCTCTTTACCGAATACTTTCCCTTCTCTTTTGAAAAATCAAGTTTTTTTTTTCATCTCGCGCGCGCGCGCGCACACACATAACTAGGTTCTTCAATGGTAACTTTTATGATTTTCGGGTAAAATTTCTCAAATCTTGACACCTATTTATACTAAATTTTACCCGAGCTATTTCAAATTTCACTAAGTTACATGCCAGTGTTTTTAGTTTTTCGCAATTCACTTTCATTTAAATTGTATTCATTATTCTATGTTTTTTTAACACCCATACAAAATATTTTATTTCAAATTCTCGAATTTATCATCATTCTCATAATTTAATTTATCATTTCCCTCCATTTTTCATAACATCATCTTTTATTATTATCAAGAATTTTACATTGGGGTTTACAAGACTAGAATAAGTTTCTTGGTCAAGGATGTTATATTTTCAACGAGACTGACCTTGCTTATTTTGAAGTTATAAAATTTTAGATATTGGTTAAAAATTGAGAGAAGGTTAGATTAAATCTTGCTGGATAATTTTTAAATATTGCAATAACTTTGTAGTTTTAAACGTGTTAATGGTAGAACTGAGTTTTTTTCCCTTTAGTAAAGTTATAGCCTTGTATTTTAGCTTTTGGAAGGAATGAACTATGAGCAAAACCAAATTATATAGCTTTAGATATAGTTACAATATTGATCAATGTTCGTAAGCGATTAAGTTAAGTTAAGTTGGCTAAAAGTAGCGAACTTTAAAATTTGTTTAGAATTACTCTTAATGTAAGATTTAAATGATGGAAATTATAACAATAAAATTATCAATATGGATTAAATGATTAATGATGATTAGCTTAAGTGATGGAATCATGTTAAATCATTTTAAGTCAAGAATAAAATGATTGTTTATAAAGTTAAAATTTCAAAATAAATTGAGGATTGAATAACAAATGATATTGTTCCTGCTGATACAAGAGAGGTCACATGACCTACTTAGCAGCAGGAGACCATTTCACACGTTCAGACATCGAATAGGTTCTTGATACCTTAAAACTAAAGTATTATTTAAATTGTGATTGCACTTTCCCTTAAATATAACTTAATGTTATTTGATAAATGTTAAATTATTAGAGAAACTATTGATTAAAGAGCAATTGAAAAAACTAGTTACCTTGATAAATAAGACGAGTACCCTAATTAATAGGCAATTAGAGAAACTAGTTACCCTAATTAATGAGACTGATGCCCTGATTAATGAGTAAATAGAGATAATAGTTTCCTGGTTAATAAGACTAGTGCCCTAATTAATTGGATTAATGCCCTAATTAATGAGCAATTGAAGAAACCAGTTAATGTGGTAATAGAACAAAAGCCCAGTTTGGGGTAGAAAGGATATTTGTATGTCTTTAAATTATGCTAATTGCATTAGTTGGTGTGTGTGTGTCTATATATATATATATATATATATATATATATATATATATATATATATATATATATATATATAAGAAGCAATAATAAATACTCATTGTGTATAAAGTATTAAAATTTTTTTCACGTACCTCGTAGTGTCATGTCGAATATCAAAACTTGTATTTGTAATTTTTGTTTAATCAAATGATTTAAATAAAAGAAATGCTTTGCAATGGAATTTTGTATAAAAAATATGTATGAAACTAAATTAAATATGAATGATGTATCTAAAATAGTTTTCAATATAAATAAGGAAGTCTCATATGGTAGGATAATCTTGAATTTATTATTTGCATGTTATGAAAATTATTGGAGTCGATAACTTTATATTGAAAAAATATGAGAAAACTATACTGTGTTTTTCGTAGAAATATTTTTTTCCCATACTTTTAATGATATAATATATACACACACGCGCGAAAAAAAACTCGTAATTATATATTATGTAATAAATAAAATATATTTTTGATAATTTATGATCTTTCCCAGTCATTTTATATTTAAAAACACAACATTAAAACTTAACTAAAAACTATTTATCAACATCAAATGTTTATAAGCATAATGCAATTATCAAATATCAAACATTATTTATCCTTAATTACTCATAGCAAAACAATAAACAATACAGCACAGCACATCGGATCCAAAATTAATATTCCCTTTCTTTTCCCTCCAGCGTCACAAATAATTCTAATGGTAGTTTCACGAGGAGAAAAACCCGAGAAATTGAAAAGATATTTAAAAAGCCCAAGACCCTGGCCCACAAGCCCACTAGCCTCCCTGCCGATCTCCCCCTATATAATCGACCTCAACCGTTCATGCAATTCTCGCCACTTCCACCTTCGTGTCTTCTTCCATCTCTTCTTCCTCCGCAACCCTAAATCCTTCGCTTCCCTTCCCATTCTTCCTCTAAAAACAAAAACCCAGATCTGCATGGTGTGGTCTCTCTTCAGCTCTTAGATTTGGTGTTTCTTGCATTTGTACAAGAATCTTAAATTATCAAATTGTTACCATCTTCTGAGTGGTGGGTCGGGATTAGAGAATCAAGTAGGGTTAAGAGAAGGAGGTGTTGTTACTGTTTCAATAGATCCCCTTACTGCTTCTTTTGAGGGGGTAGCCGGGGCCTCGCGCCTCGGCGGGTTTTAAAGCCCCCACCTATACAAAAATAGTGGAAATAACATCAACCAACAATTTCTTCTTAGTTCTAACAAACTTCTTCTTCTTCTTGTTCATTTCTTTGTTATAACAACAAATCTTTGCGGAAGAGGATGCCTGCCCTGGCTTGTTGCGTTGATGCTGCGCATGCGCCTCCCGGCTACGCTTTTCCTGCCGGGGATAGCTCTCTTCCGTTCCCGGTGCCATGTTCGCCGGGCGTACCTCTTTCAACAACCTCCACCCATACCGCCGCCGCCTCTGAAAATTCCTCTGCCCATTGGTCACCTTCCCTCTCTGCCGCGCTTTACAAAATCGATGGCTGGGGTGCTCCGTATTTCTCTGTGAATTCCTCCGGCAATGTTTCCGCCCGTCCTTACGGTACGGACACGCTGCCTCACCAGGAGATTGATTTGCTAAAAATAGTGAAGAAAGTTTCGGATCCAAAATGGGTTGGTGGGCTGGGGCTCCAGCTCCCAGTAATTGTTCGCTTGCCTGACGTGCTTAAAAACAGGCTCGAATCTCTGCAGTCTGCTTTTGATTTCGCAATCCAGTCTCAGGTCTACGAGGCTCATTACCAAGGTGTTTATCCTGTGAAATGTAACCAGGATCGGTTTGTTGTTGAAGATATTGTGAGATTCGGGTCCCCGTTCCGGTTCGGGTTGGAAGCTGGGTCAAAACCCGAGCTTCTCTTAGCTATGAGCTGTTTGTGCAAGGGAAACCCGGAAGCGCTCTTGATTTGTAATGGGTTCAAAGATGGAGAGTACATTTCTCTCGCGTTGATTGCGAGGAAACTCGCTTTGAATACAGTGATTGTGCTTGAACAAGAAGAAGAGATTGACCTGGTTATTGAGCTGAGCAAGAAAATGTCTGTTAGGCCTGTGGTTGGTGTTCGAGCAAAGCTGAGGACAAAACATTCGGGTCATTTCGGGTCCACTTCAGGTGAGAAAGGGAAATTCGGGTTAACTACGACCCAGATTTTGCGGGTCGTGAAGAAGCTTGAACAAGCAGGAATGCTTGATTGTTTCCAGCTGCTGCATTTCCATATTGGATCTCAGATCCCCTCTACATCCTTGCTTGCTGATGGTGTAAGCGAGGCTGCGCAGATCTACTGTGAATTAGTCCGTCTTGGTGCTCGTATGCAAGTCATTGACATTGGAGGTGGGCTTGGTATCGATTATGACGGGTCTAAATCTGGTAATTCGGATCTTTCCGTGGCATATGGGCTTGAAGAGTATGCTCTAGCTGTCGTGCAAGCTGTCAAGTTTGTCTGTGACCGTAAGAATGTTAAGCATCCAGTGATTTGCAGCGAAAGCGGGCGTGCTATTGTTTCTCACCACTCAATTTTGATATTTGAGGCTATATCTTCAAGCTCGACTAGTGCTGCGTCAATGACTTCGTATGAAATGCAGTATTATCTTGGCGGGCTTACTGAGGATGCTCGTGCTGATTACCGGAACTTAACTGCTTCAGCAATAAGAGGTGAGCATGAGGCCTGCTTGTTGTACGCTGATCAATTGAAACAAAGTTGCGTTGATCAGTTTAAAGAAGGAAATATTGGTATGGAACAATTAGCTGCTGTTGATGCATTGTGTGAATTGTTCTATAAAACCATTGGTGCATCTGATCCAGTTCGCACTTATCATGTGAATTTGTCTCTGTTTACTTCAATTCCTGATTTCTGGGGGATTGGACAGTTGTTTCCAATAGTCCCTATTCATCGACTTGATCAAAGGCCTGGCGCGAGAGGAATTTTGTCTGATCTAACATGTGATAGTGATGGGAAGATTGATAAGTTCATAGGTGGTGAGTCCAGCTTGCCACTTCATGAAATTGAAGGTGGTGGTGCCGGTGGTAATGGTGGGAAGTATTACTTGGGGATGTTTTTGGGCGGGGCTTATGAGGAGGCGCTCGGTGGAATTCACAACCTGTTCGGTGGCCCTAGCGTCGTGCGGGTTTCACAGAGTGATGGGCCACACAGCTTCTTAGTCACGCAAGCTGTGCCTGGCCCGTCATGTGGTGATGTCCTCCGAGTTATGCAGCACGAGCCTGAGCTCATGTTCGAGACCCTGAAGCACCGCGTCGAAGAATATTGTCACCATGATGAGGATAGCGATGATGGTGATAGCGATCATGGAATGGGAAGCATTGCTAGTTTAGCCAACAGACTTGCTAGCTACTTCCATAACATGCCTTATCTGGTGGCTCCTTGTTCAGTTACTGCTATGAATAATAGTGGCTTCTACTACTGCAACGAGGATGATTACAATGCTGCTGCTGATACTTCTCCCTGCGAGGATGAGAAGTGATCCTATGTCTGTGCTTGAGAGTAACATCCCCGTTAATGGTTGGTTTTCTGTTGGAGGTCGTCATGTCAATTTTTAGTGTCTTAACTTTTATTTCTGTCCATTTTTAATGTTCATCAAAGAGCAAAAGATGTAACGATCAGGACAGTATCTTTTGCATTTCCTTGTGAAAGAGGGGATGGAGAAACCGAATAATCTACCCTTTTGTAAATTCGGAGACTTGTCCCCCCCTTTTAGTAGACTTTTTTCAAGAGTTCTAGTGCAATAGTTCTGGCTTTTTTATTTTCCTTGTTCATATTCTTTCGAGTTACTCATGCTTGGCACGAAGTTAAGTTTTCAGTTAGGCCCAATTGAATGCATATTCATGCTCCGATGGTTGCCTTCTTTTTTTTTATAAAAAAAATGGGTGTACTTTCTGTTCTGTTTTACTACTGACTCCCTGATCTTATGTAGGGCCTTTTCCTTCAATGTGGTTTTGATCTTATGTGGAAAAAAAATGAAAATGGGGCGTGTCTTTTGATGAAAGGCTAGATTACACGATTCGGTGCTCATGTTTTGTGGGTCCCATTGTCTTTATGCTTTGTCTTGGGCCTTGACAGTTGATATGAAAATTAGACTTGAATTGTTAGCTGCAACGATTACTGTTTGTTATGTTGACGGACCAAACATTTCCTTGCTGAACAATCCTCAGATTCTAATGATAACTTGTTTTCTTAGTTCATACTTGACGGCTTTGGCTATTGAAGTGGGGTTTCCCTGTGTGTCGGCTTTGTATTTGCTAGGAGTGAAAGTGCAAAGTGGAAGTGTGTGTGCTTACATACTTGGCTCGAGGGTGTTCTTTCTTTCAAAGGAGTCGCCTTTTTTTGACCACAATTTCGTGGGCTTCTGTACAGCCTCAATGACAACTTGTGGTCAAAAGTGGAAGAAGGGCGTGCTTGTTGTATTATGAGTGAAGACTGGTGGTTGGTTGTGAGGCACACAAATAGTGTGATGGATATTTTTCTATGAATTGTGAGAAAAAAACATAAGATCACATGACTCGGGAGATGTTTCTTCGAGTCTAATATATTCAACGAGATGGGAGAGGATAATAGAAACAAAAATAGTGTTGCTGCCAGTTTTTCTGGAGGTTGATTTGATGGTGTCTCTAATCTAATAATAAGTCAAAGATCCACTTGATGCTCGTATAATTAATTAATTAGGTTTCTCATGTTGTATGAGATATGAACTTCATCATTGACTTTGGAATCCGATGAAAAACTGTGAATCGGAGGATATAATGCACAGTAACCTTTCTTTTGCTCCTTCTTGATCTCTCCTCCTTTATTTTGGAACTGATTTGTTATTGTCAATTAAGGAATCTAGCAACAGGTAGTGGCATTCAGAAAGAGGCTAATATTATGTCCAACGCTGTTTGTACATGCTTAGTGAAAACCAGAAGCACGAGTAATTGAGTATATGTTCTTGCGCAGGCGAATTTTTATGGTTCAGGTTCTCTTTTCTTCTACTTTTAGAGAGACGCGTCTCTTGAGCCTTAAAGTCTCGAAGCTGGGGAATTGTAGGGGAGTTGACATGCATCAATTTGGAGTTGACATGCATCAATTTTTTTTCTTTCTTATCTTTGATGTTGAGGAGAATAGAACATCCCTGTTCACCAAACATGTAGGAGAAGTGGACATTATGGGTAGAATAACAACTTTTCTTTGCTTTAGAGTTTAGTATTAAAAAGAAAGGACGAAACTAAAGAAAGAGGCATAATTATTGTTCTTTGCTAAATAATCTTTCATGTCCAGGATGCATGATGTGCTCCCGGCTCCCCCAGCAGTTGATTATTACTACATTGTAGAATAAGCATCTTTAGTGCGGAAGATCATTTATGAGTTCCAACTGGATTGAAATCTTATCTTCGGATGCTGGATGTAGGTTGACCTTCTTCTACTCCACAAGTCTCAGGATGCTTGCCGTGGGCAAATCATGAGGGGCTAGGACCGCAAAATCAAGCGTATACTTGGTGTAAAATAGCGTAATCTGTATAGCGAAGACGATGTACATATTGGGATTCAAGGAATAACACAGTACTAGGTTGTTTTGGCTCAACTGCATTCAACATGTTCTGTGACTGTCTTGTAGGTTACTCAGAAGACTGCTGTGTTCCTATTACCTGGGACCAAATTTCTGTGTTGTTGCATGTATACGACCAGCTCTCATGGGGTTGATGATTAATTTAGCGCTGTCTAATTAGCTCTCCGCTTGATCTTCTTATTGGTCCCCGTAGTATTGAACACATTAATGTGTATAAATGCATGAAAAAACGAGGGATTCTATACGTAGAGCCAATTAGTCTGTCTTTTTATTAAAGAATCTGCAAGACTGATATGCTAGCTTTCAGGATTTTTTTTCTGATAACATTTTAACCTTGATGTCTGCCCAATGTCTTTCAGAGGATTT
The DNA here is from genome assembly GCF_000002775.5 of Populus trichocarpa. Lineage (NCBI taxonomy): Eukaryota > Viridiplantae > Streptophyta > Magnoliopsida > Malpighiales > Salicaceae > Populus > Populus trichocarpa. Next base: position 18,282,103 of record NC_037288.2, on the reverse strand, counting down.
TCTGAAGTTACAACCTATGCTAATCCACTGGAGTAATGTTAAGAAATTCCATCAGATTATAGCTAGTCTTGTTGGGGAAACGTATGCGGTTGAATTTCATTTGAAATTTAATTTTTAATACTTAAAAAAATTTCAACATGAGAAATCTCTGAATTAAATTCAATTTAGAGCGTTATAAACACGCCAATAAAGCATAACTATATATTTTCTTAACATTGGCTAGTCCTACATGTGAGTTAAAGATGCTGGCATCGAAAATTAAGCTAGATGTGTTCTCAACTGAGCGGAACGAGTTCAATTCACGGGACATTAATGCCATGAAGAATAAGACTTCTTAAAATATCTATTTCTGTTATGTTTGCAATAAGAACAAAGCACAGTATGTTGTGTCCAAGCCAGTCAATTTACTCTTCTCAAGAACATGAGCTCTTTCGAAAAAAGAGTAGGGAAATCTTTGCAGAGACGCTAATTGTATTCGGGTTTAGACAGACAGAATCGATGGAGTTAATGTGCTGATGCTGTGGATGACTTAGAAACATGCAGGTTGTTCTTGTGATTGTAATCAGCGAAGCGTTTTTAATCTATGAACAGAGATTGATTTGGTGATTAAAGAAAATGTAATTTTAATGATGTTCGAGAGTTTCTTTCACCAAAAATATAAAAGCATTGTTTACCAAGATGATTGGCTACTGTGACAATTGTTTCCTTCGGTTGCATTTTGAACATTGTTCAAGTTGTTTTGCCTTGCTTTATTGGGGGTGTTGGAGAGTATTGTAGTGATTATTTTTTAAAATGGTTTTTATTTGAAAATACATCAAAAAATATATATTTTTAAAAATTTATTTTTAATATCAGTGTATCAAAATGTTCTGAAAATACTAAAATAAATATTAATTTAAAACAAAAAAAAAACATATTTTTTTTTAATTTTTTTAAAAACACTTTTAAAACACAAAAATAAAATTATTTTTTCAAAAAGAACCACTGAATTATGCCAAGAAAAGGAAACAAATGATTATACTAGCTCACACACCTTTGATTCCTTGAATGAACAGGTTTGAGTAAAAACAAGCATGCGCCATTAGATTTTAGAAAGTGCCATGGTTATGTTGTCTTCAAGGTTGTCTAGAAAAAAACGCACCAGCAGCAACTGTAAGAAGGTCAAATATGGTTGACACTGTAAAGAGGTTGCTGAACGATGGCAGTTGACACTGTAAAGAGGATGCTGCTCATAGTTGCATTTGTGTTCAACTTCCCCGAACTACATTTTCATTCCCTATTTTTGTACGTGCTCACTTCTGTTGTTTTCTATCGGTCTTTCGGTGGTAAATCATGGATTTTTTTGGGTTTTAATTAAGAGTGTGTTTATTTTTGTATTTAAAAAATATTTTTGAAATTTTTGAATTAATATTTTTTATAATTTTGAATGCACTAATATTAAAAATTTATTTTAAAAAATAAAAATATTATTTTAATACATTTTTAAATAAAAGATATTTTAAAAAATAATCACTCCTATAATCTCAAACACCATCTAAATATTACTGAAAATATTTTATACTAACAAATCAGGATAAGAAAAAAAATATCATTCTAATAACAATGATTATAATTGTTTCATTAACTATAAAATAAAAAAGAGGAGGTTTTATTTAAAACTCTCCTTACAAAGTATTATTTATTGGAATAATATTTTGTTTTGTTTTTTTTGTTTTTTTAATTAATGTTTTTTTTTTAATTTGATTTTTTAATATTTGATTTTTTTCTATTTAGTTATCACACTCTCATGACATAAATCCTAGATTTGGTGGGTTAACCTGGTTGACTTAGATTTTTTTTTTCTTTTATTTTTTCAATTTTATCATTTAATATTGATTTAATTGAGAATTAAATTTCATGATTTTTTTTTTCATTATGTTATCATAGTCTCATGACTCAATAATAGTGCTTAATGAGTTAACTTGAGTTTACTCGGATTGTTTTTTGTGTCTTTTATTTAATTGATTTTTTTTTTCAATTTTATCATTCAATATTAAGTCGGTTGAGAATTGAGTTTCATAATTTGTTTTGATTTGTTTTTTATGAGAATATTTTGATCTCACGATTAAAGTCACGAGTTTTGACATTTTAACCATGATTAAATCATGTCGTTTTTTTAATTTTATTTGTAAGAGGTTATATTAGTCTCATGATTAGGGTCACGAGTCCTTCAACATTGACCTTGTTTTTTATTGAGTTGTCCTCGTCTCATGACACGGGTCGCGAGTTTGACGAGTTAACCTAATTAACTCATTTTCTCTTTCTTTTTTAATTGACTTTTTTCCCGATTTCTCAATTAATATTGTATTTGATTGAGAATTATGTTTCATGATTTGTTTCAGTTTGTTTTTCATTAGGTTATCATATTCTCATGACCTGAGAATAGTACTTAACGGTTAACTAGGGTTGACTTGGCTTATTTTTATATCATTTTTTTAATTAAAATTTTTATAAATGTCATCGTTCAACATTAGATCTGACATGTGCGATTGAGAATCGAGCTTTATAATTTATTTTGAATTTTTCTATGGGGTTATCTCAACCTCAAAACCAAAGTTGCAGATTTGACCGGTTAACCTGGGTTAAATCAGATAATTGTTTTTATTTTTTTTCTATAAGATTATCTCGGTCTGATGATCCGGGTCATAAGTTTGGTGAATTGACTCAGGTTGTTTTTGTTCTTTTTTTAATTGATTTTGTTTTTAATCTCATCCTTTAATATTGGGATGGTTGAAGATTGGAATTCATAATTTGTTTTGAATTGCTTTTCATGGGGTTATCTCGGTCTTATGACCTGAGTTGCAAGTTTGACATGTCAACTTAGGTCATTTTTAGGTCATTTTTTAATTGATTTTTTTTTAATTTCATCCATCAATATTGGGTTGATTAAGAATTAGACTTCATATTTTATTTTGATTTGCTTTTTATAGAGTTATTATAGTCTCATAACCTGGGTCATAAATTTGACACGTTAACCCGAGTTGTCCCAGGTTAATTCAATATGTTATTATTTTAATATTAATAAAAGATATCATCTAGAAATTTTGTTTAGTTAAATATTATTTTTACAAGATATATGAGTTATTTTTGAACCAATAAAGTCAATTGGACTATGTTGAATAAACTCTTACATGATTTAATTTTTTATTTTTAAATATTAACAACATTCAAATATTCTTTTTATATTTTTTAAAAAATTTAACTTACAAAAAAAAGGAATGCGGTCTAATCTGCATTCCTAAAAATTTTGAAAATTTCTTTTTACTTGAAATTAGTGTTTTTATATTTTTTTGATGCGCTGCTATAAAAAATAATTTTTTTAAAATAAAAAATATTATTTTAATATATTTTTGAATAAAAATAATTTTAAAAAATAATTAAATTTCATTTTCAAATTAACACGTAGCAGGGGCTCTGAACCAGGTACACTCTTTCCCATCATTCATTGCTATTTGTCCGTACCTTATTTTAATGCAAACCATCCTCCCTGATGGGGATTTTTTTTTTCTTAATAGCTTATGCATATTTTAATTATATGATTCCCTTCAATAATTTCAAAGAAATAAAAGTTGTAAATTTAACAATTTCGTCACTAATAACAAAGAACTTTGCCCTCCGTAAAGTTGTAAATTTAAAAATAAAAAAAAATATTATTTTAATAACAATTTAACAATTTTTATGATTATTGTGTTGATAATTATTGTCTATATATAATCTCTAGAAGATAATAAAAGAAAGCAACTCCCTTTTGTGATACCAATTATGCCCTCCGTAATGAACAAAGAACTTTGATTGGACATCTCGAATTAAATCTTTGCATGTTTTCTTTATAATGATAATCACATTCATACTTTTTTGAAAAATGACCAAAGGGACTGTCCACGTGTCTTTCCCTCTCTTGCAGGGTTCTTACTTCATAGGTAATACTAGCCAATTCAACTGGCTCGGTGTTGCTGTAATTTTTATTTTATTTTATTACACCGATTATATTTCAAATCAATCTTAATATTTCAAGACTAAACAATTTTAGCTTTTTTTTTTTGTTTTTTTATATTTTTTTAATATACTAATTTTAAAAATAAATAAAAAAACAATTTAATATATTTTTAAATAAATAATATTTTAAAAAATAAGATAATAAAGAACCAGACAAAGGCCGACGACAGTAACATACTCGTCGCAGACAACGACGTGGCGTTAGCAATACGCACCGAAGAGCATCTGTCTTTTCACCTCGTAAAAAAAAAAAAATTATTCGTTTCCTTATTACACAATCGTTAAAATTCCTTTCGTCTTCTCCAATCCAATTCCCCTAAGGAATTCTTTTTCCTCAGGTGATTCCATTCAATTATCAATTACATTCCCTCTCCTTTTTTCATCAGCGTCTTTTAGTTAATTAACTTAAGATCTCTAGCTACTTTACAGTTACTTGCTCTCTAATCCGACCACAACTTGAGTTAAGGTTGTCTTTCTAAAAGAATTTGGCTTGTAAATTCTCTAATTCGAGCTAAATTTTAATTTCTGTTATTTTAATGCTATAAATTGAAACACGGGAGTTTCAATTTTGCTTTCCTTTTTTTGTACTGTTTATTAGTAGGGGAAAAGAGGTTTTTTTATGGTTTTTTTTTTTAAAAATTTTGAAACTGTGATTGATTTTCTATTTTGAGCTCCGTATTTTGAATGCAATTCAAATGCTTGACTATAACCCACTCTCTATTAGTATTTAGCTTGTTCTGGGTTTTAATAAATTTTGAAAAAGCTGTGCACTTGATTTGAATTGAATGTGCATTTTAGATTTACACATTTGTTGCTGTCTTGTTTGAATAGGGAGCGGGAAGGTTGATTGATTGCTCGTTTTTTTCTATTTGCTTTGCTCAAAGTACAAAATGGTATGTTTTTCTTCATGATGGTTATGCCTTGTTCAACTCTTAATTGAAAATTGTTGCTTGAGATTATATATATATATATATATATTTTTTTTTTTTGGTGTTTTGTGTGTGGAGCAGCAGTTTTTCGATGGATATGGATATCGCGGGACATCGTTTGAGCAGACATATCGATGTTACCCTGCTTCATTTATTGAAAAGGTTGGGATTTTTTTTTCTCCTTCTGTTGGTTCAGTTCACTGATATGATTTTGAGGTGTTCAATAGAAGAATGGCTGTGATCGTTTGTTTATTAATTGGCATTGTTCTGAGTTTTGGGTTATGAGGCTTTAAATTTTATGGCAACTGTCTACTCATTGGGAAAAAAGCTTTGTTTCTAGTGCTACAAAGGACTATGTAGATTTGATAAACAGTAGCTGAACTAGCCTTTCTTCCAAACTAGTAGAACTTAGGATAGTCTATGTGTATTATTCTTCCACTCTGCTTTATTTTGAGCCAAGCATTATATCACCAATTGCCAATGTAACTCTCTGATGACACTGATTTGATTCTTTTTAACTGCCATGCAGCCACAAATTGAAAGCGGTGATAAAAGTAAGTCTTCAAAATCATATTTGGGTATACATACTTCTTTCTTTGACACTTTAACAATCCCTTGATGTTGCTCTTATTTCTGTTGTTACAGTTATAATGCCTCCCTCAGCTCTTGACCGTCTTGGTTAGTTGTTTTAATGGTGTTTTTTATTTTTATTTTGGATTGTAATTGAGCCATGATTGAGATCTATAATGCCAATTCTGGATAAAATCCTGCAGCATCTCTGCATATAGATTATCCAATGTTGTTTGAGCTTCGGAATGCTGCTGCGGAGCGGGTGTCTCACTGTGGGGTTCTGGAGTTTATTGCAGAGGAAGGCATGATTTATATGCCATACTGGGTAGGGATTGGATTTCTTTTTGGATTATTCTTGGCATATTTATTTTGATTTTTTTGTATCCCAATTAAAGAATAAGACATCAAAATCTTCAATAGCTGATTTTTTTTTCTTTTGCCAGATGATGGAGAACCTGCTTCTACAAGAGGGAGATATAGTGCGAGTGAAAAATGTTACTCTTCCCAAGGGAAAATATGTTAAACTGCAACCTCACACAAAGGACTTTTTGGATATATCCAACCCAAAAGCTATGTGAGTTCATTTTTTTTTTGTTTGAATATTAACAATAGAAAATGTATGTGCACACTAGTCACTAGCCTGGTACTGTAGTGCCTGTAATCTGAGGGGTGTTGCTGTGCTAGAACCTTCAACGCAACATCTTTAGCCTAAAAATGTCTAACCAGCCCAGTTGCAGGAATTTTTCTTTCTTATGTAGCAGATTTAAATAAAGCAGTTGATATGCATTTGTAATATTCAAATAAAAAGTATTTTTCCATTCTGAGGTTTGAGCAAAAAGAGTTTCTTACATAAGCTCCACTTGTATCTTACTTCACATTCTCTATTGACTTCATGATATAAACTCTGGTCCTCTCTTGTCAAATTTGCTTTTTGGCTGGACACTCTAGGATTAGTGGATGGGTTCACAGGATCAGATAAACCATTTTTTTTCATTCTCTCACACTTCCTTATTTTCCTTTTCTTCTATGTTTCATGTATGCCTACTTATGTTTCATGTATGCCTACTTATGTATTTCCTTATCTAAGGTGGATATCCTGTAAATATGACTGGACTTCCTTTGGCATGCAGCTTAGAGACAACATTAAGGAATTATTCCTGCTTAACCACTGGGGATAGTATTATGGTGGCATATAACAACAAGAAATACTACATAGATATTGTGGAAACAAAGCCATCAAATGCAATAAGTATCATTGAGACGGACTGTGAGGTGGACTTTGCACCTCCCCTGGATTACAAGGAGCCTGAAAAGCCTGTTGCATCTGTTCCTCCAAGCAAGGCAACCTCCCAAGGTGCATGCATATCTTTATTCTTCCATGAATTCATTTTGTAGTATTGAATCAGTTGAATAATTACAGTAGTCGTATAGAGTTAGGCACCGTTTGGGACGCGGTTTGCACCGTGTTCCATGAAATTTCATTTTGTTTTTGCTTAAATTTAATTTTTTTTTATGTTTTCAGATCGTCTTGATATGCTGATGTCAAAAATGATTTTTAAAAAATAAAAAATATATTATTTTGATACATTTCTAAATGAAGAGCACTTTGAAAAGCAACCGCTACTACACTCTCAAACACCCTCTTAGTCCAGCTCCTCATGCTTTTAATGATCGGTTGTCTTTGTATGCTTCTCCACTTATCTGAGTAAAATCTGTGTCTTCTGCATCAATGGCTGGAGCAGAAGCATGGAATGATTATTGATATTTCTTGTGTTCTAATAAAAATTCTGTCATGCCTGCTGTAACAATATTTAGTTAAAGAACATAGAAAGTGATCAGAAGATTTTTTTGGGGGGGATGAAAAATGCTTGATTATGACATGGAATTTGATCAGCAAGTTGTAAAGAAGGTTGCATTTTTCATTTTATCAAAACTTATATTTGATTCTTGCAGCTGAAGAGGTTCCAGCTGAGACTGAACCAAAATTCAACCCCTTTACGGGAACAGGTAGACGCTTGGATGGGAAACCAATGAGCTATCAGCCCCCACCAGTTTCATCAGGGTCTAAAGACAAGCGACCTGCTGTTGCCAATGACAGCAGGCAGCCTTCTCTCGGATCTATTTCAAAAAATACTGCACGCCAGTCTCAGGGAAAGCTTGTGTTTGGGTCAAATGCAAGTCGCTCTCCTAAGGAAACACAGCAGGTGCTATTTTTCTTCCACTAAGAAACTGCCAACCACACTGAGCCAGTGTGGAAAAGACGTTAACAACAGAACTACAAATTGATTGTTTCTTTGATTTTGCAGGGAGCTGGAAAAGAGACCAAACAAGAGCAGCCCAAAAAGGAAGAACGGCCAAAATTCCAGGCATTCTCAGGGAAAAAGTACTCATTGAAGGGTTGATTGTATTTTCCAACAATCAACGTGGTATCCGTCATACCTGGTCTGCCCTTTCTGGATCAGGAAAAAACAATAGAATTTATATGTTGATCGGAGATGTTGTATCATCAAAAGATGGAACAGTAGGTTCTCATCTGGAAAAAGGAGTGGTGTGTTAAGCTTCAAAGTGGACTTGCAATTGTGCCTTTTCCTCTGTATCCTCGTGCCAGGTAGAAACATTTCTCCGCCACCCATTTTCGTAGTCTGTTCCGGTCACTAGATTCGAAAGGTTTCCTTGGTTTTGCATGGGGAACAAAAATGACATGTTCGGGTATGACCTAATCATGTTAGATGCTCGTAGTCTTCTGCTTCAAGTTTAAACACACAAAACATTTTAAGAAAACCTAAATTAAAAAAAGACTAAATAAGCAAGATATATATATAAAAAAAAAATCATAGAGGAGGGATACTGTCTGAAACATAAATTTAAAAATTATTAGAAAAAACAACATTAAAAAAGGTAATAATTAAACTAAAAAATAGAATAAGAAAATAAGAAAAAGACAGTGATAATCTCGGTGACGCAATTGCGTTTAAAAGAAAAAAGAAAAACAAATGAGTTGGGTTAGAGGCTTGATTGAGTTTAATAAATTGATTTTATTTAAATTAAATGATAAAAAATGATCGAGTTTAATAAATTGCTTCTATTTGAATTAGATAATAATAAAAAAACTTGACAACTTAGAAAAAAAAAACCTTAGAAGTATAAAATTGAATATAAAATAAAACAAATAACCTGAGTCAACCCAAGTTAATGTGATAAATATATAACCTGAGTAATTAGTGGTAAGCTAAACCAGGTCAACTTACAAAACTCGTGATCATGAGCATGACATAATAATAATCCGATAAAAAAATTAAAGATAATTACAAAACCAATGTTTTTTTAAAAAATGTAGAATGATGAATCTAGAAAAGAAAATTAGCCAAAAAAAATAATGTCAACCTGCATTAAATTTTTAAACCTGTGACCCTGGTCATTAAATCATAAAGTATCATAAATGAAAAAACGTGAAGTTTAATCCCTAACAAATCAAATGTTGAATAATAAAATCAGAAAAAAAATTAATTACAGAAAAGGATCTAAAATAAAAAATTATAATTAAAAGAATGAGGATGAAAATCGAAAAAATAAATAAATAAGAGGATAACAATTTTTTTTATTGGAGGGTTAAATTGAAAAGAAAAATTACTTTAACAAAAGGAAAAACAAATCAAAAGAATGTTGGCAAAAATGGAAAAAATAATACATCATAAAATTTGATTAAAAGATGAAATTGAAAATCAATAAAACTTTAACAAAAATGTCAAGGATACAAATTAGAAATCAAAAGAATAAAGACTGAATTGAAAAAAAATAGTACATGACAAATTATAATTGAAGAACTAAATTCAAAACAAACAAAATTTTTATAAAAGAACCAAGAAAAAAATAAAAATAAAAAGAATAAAGATTGAGATTGAAACAAACAAAACAAAGAGGATCAATATGTATTTTTAGGGGAGGAGAGTGAAAAGAAGGAATTAAAAAAATGTCTACAAGTGACAAACCACTCATCTTTCATCGGCACACGTTTCACCAAGAGAAAAAAGATGTAGCAACGCTCCCAAAGAGATGTCAAGAGATGGCATTTGACAGAAGGACATCGCCACACATGCCTCTCGAAAGGTGCATTCGCATCCACTCATTGGTACCTGTGTCATGCACCAACAACTTTCTTTTTAATATTTTATATCATTGAAAAACAAAAATACCCTTGTACCCACTAAAAAATTAAAAAAAAAAAAAACCAAGAGACATATGAAAACACCATTCAAATGAAATTTTAAAAACACTTGATCCCGAGAGTATTTAAATACTTGTATTGTTCATTTAAAAAAAATTACCACAAAGCTACTAGACAAAAAGTTTTTTTTTGTTTAAAAAATTATTTTAGTAATTTTACTATTAAAAAATACACTTGTATCCCTATGAAAAAGACAAAAATACCCCTATTGCAAGGCTTTATTTTGTGTTAAGAGGGGTAAAATGGAGAAAACACTGTGGGTTCACTTTGACATTCAAAGTGTTTTCCCACACATTTTAGAGTTTCTTTTAATATAATTTTTATCCTCGTTTCCTTCAACATGATTAATTGAGGAGTATAGATTTGGATTTTTGGATTTGTCAAGCTGCCCATTATGCCAAAGTGATGGAATGTTGTTAGCTACCATCCAAGCAATGTCTCGATATTCCTTCCTCGACCAGCATTTCTACTGGAAATTTTTCATAATCTTTAGGCCTGGAACCATGAATGTTGTTATCTCGTGTTCTTCAAGCTCGGCTTTCTGCCCTGGAACAGTTCTTACTTCAGCCTTGACAATCAACCTGTTGATAGCTACTTATATTACTGGGAAAAAAATGCAACAATTACGCGCAAAGTGGTAATCTAGTTGAACAAAAAAATGCAAGGCTCAGCAAGTTAATGCTTAACAGAACATCATTCTGAGAAAAAAATTGCTCAGTTCCAGAGGACCAAAAAAAACATGCTTCAAATGCAGATATATAACTTCTTTCATCCATCTCTATATTTTGAGTCTATGCCTCTCTGGTGTTGGTAGAAGCTTGATTCTCACATCAAAGAATAGCCATGCAAGCCACAAATGAGCTGTCTCGATTCTCATGAAAGAATGGTTTTAAGAGCATCTTTCACACGGGGATATTTAAACTGGAAACCCAACTCTTTGGCTCTAACAGGAAGAACCCTCTGTCCATCCAATACCTGCAACGAACCCAATATGCCTGTTTCAGCACTGTGCCATGTGGAGGAAAAAGAGAAGAAACAGAAGGTGTGCTAGTCCTTGCAGCCGTAGCACCTTCTCCGAGGACTGCTTTGAGGTCAAAATCGGGCGGCTGCAGGAAGCCACGACGGCCGGCCCATACCATTTCCCAATCGTTCACACATCTCAGCCAATCGAACAGGATTTGGCGCAGCTCCATTGATGACTCCTGGCATTAGGTTAATAGAGCTGATTTCAAATTGTGAAGTTCTACATTGAAGAGTGTTGAGGTTATGTCCAACAAAAAGACTCCATTACCATGGAAAACAAGCTCATATGGGAAGGAAGTGCAACTGCCTCGGGAATGTACAAAGATATCCACAGAGAAGCATGACTTCATAAATCTAACGCTTCTTAAGATTCACTGAGGGAATATAAATCTCACACAATCGATTCATATGAATAAAGGACCATGTCCGATTCCAAGTTTATATATGTAGCACAAGAACCCAAAACGCCAGATTATCTGGTATGGAATGTGCAAGACAAACATATCTTAAAATCGCAAGGTTGAGGTTGCTCCTATAAATGTGCAGTTGAGAACAAAAGTATAAAAAACATACTTGTTAGACCCCACCCGATATCTAACCTAAAAAAGTATCTTGGTCATTGGGTTGTCGAGCCAACCCATATCACGAGCCAATCATTTTTTTTATTAAAATGATGTTTTTTTTTAAAAAAATATTATTGGTATTAACCTAGTTGGGTTTGAATAAATTAAGAGTTATGAGTCAACCCATCATGATAATTAGATTTGACCAGATCAATATCTTTTCTGGTTCAAACTGAAACTTGCCCGAATTAGGCTCCAAGTCCTGGGTTAAGTATTGAAAAAAAAGAAAAAAGAGCTCATCAACAATTTATTTCCCTTATTTTTCATGTGAAATAAAGACAAGAAAACCATTTTTTGAAAAAAGAAGAGTACCTGAATAAGAGGGTTTTGTTAAGGCTTCATAAATGAGATTCACAATGTCGTTCCGGTGAATCCAGGAGAACCTGCATAGAAACAAGAACATCACAGGGGACGTTCATCAATGATCACTATACCGATTGCTTATATTTGAGATGAACTTATTGGACTAAAAAATAAAAAAAAAATCTTTCAAGTTCTGTGAGAGATATAATAAGGAAGAAGATGTTCAAACAACCATGACCAAAATGTCGTTGACTTCTTCCACAGGGACTTAGGTTCAGAAAAAATGCCAGGGGACATTTTGATTCAGAAATACAAAGGCTTACGAGAGTTTCTAAGATAAATGTTTCTTCCAAAATGCTAATCAAAGGGTAACTTAGCAGCAGAAAGTTTGTTTTCTCTTTTTTTCTACAAATAATCACTTATCATTGTTGTTCATAGCCCAAAGATCCACCGATAAATATTATGAATAGAAGGATCATTTTAGCTCAAGGAAACAAACAACTAAATGAAAGAGGCAGAATATCATCTAAAAAAACTATTAGATATAGTTGTAAAACTTGGACCGGCTTGACGGGTGATCATCTCATGACTTGATCGACTCGGGATCTGGATTAGTCTAGGATGAAAAAAATAATAATAAAAAAAAATCATGGTTGACCAACTAATTAGATCGAGTGAACCTGATACATTTAAAACAAGACCCCAAATTCATTGATTTTTTTTTAATTTTTTTAAAAACTACATTGTTTTAATATTTAAAAATAATAATTGAGGGTTAACTCTCTCGGCTTGCCCTACAACTATGCTATAAGGTGAATGCTTTCATCTTTGAAAATTCCAAGTAGGAACAATCCCCAGTCATTATTATGAGAAGTAAATTACAACTTTTATTTTTATTTTTATTTTTATTTAAAGAACATGTATACCTTCTGGGTCTGATCAGTGACACAGCATATCCTTGATCTCTTAGAGCCATGAACCTGCAACAAAAGTTAACATACACATTTCCTAAGCAAACAAGAATCCCAATGCTTCAAAACAAGAAAACTATAAAGAATGTGAAGGCAAGTAGAGATAGAGTTGCTCCACGTTAAAGCAGTGACTCTACTTAACACCAACTCCATTTTAACGATCAGAAGCAACATTTTGCTGTCTCTGTGTCTGTGTATGGGGCTACAATGGTGGGTTTTGTTCCATGAATTCTCACGAATTGGCCCAATTTCGCTCATGAAATTCTCCTACAAAATCCAACCATCAAACTACTTAAAAGGACCAATTTGATCCATGATACAGATCATATCCCGCCATTCGAAACTTAATACACTTGAGAAATTATCTAATACTTCCTGACATTGTTGTCCTTTTTTCTTACATTACATAAAACCAGAGCTCATCAAATTGTCCTTTTGTTACTATAAAGATGGCAAGTTTAGTCCCTGTTGTCTTTGGTTCAGGATAGAAGGCTGGAAGCAAGTTACGATAAATTAAAATCAAGAGGTTGTTGACTACTAAGACTTGAGATCTTAAATTCACAATATAATGCTTTTTTTAAATATTTATTAAAACATATTTTCTAGATTGTGAAGACGTTAAGATTTAGAATTCAAAATATATTTATTAAAAAATATTAATGTTCAGATAATTCCTTCGTTATAAAAAATAAGATGAATTAAAGCAATAAATGGTCTGATATATGACTGAATTCAGCCTGGATTATTGGAAAATAAATAAATTGGCCTATCATAATCATAAATGGTCTGATTGGATAAGAGCAAGCAAGCGCACAAATGGGAAAAGATTAGAAAACAAGATAAGCTAAATAAGTAAAGACCTGATAGGCCCATAAAGCAAAAATGAAAGCCAGAAAGAAATAATCTAGCACTTTAGATTGGCCCATTAAGGCCCATTAATATTACAAAAAGGCCCACCCATTCCTCAAAAACAAACTAAAACCCCCGCAAACTTCACTTCACAGAAGAAGGGGATAATCAGTCAGAAATGGCGACGGTGATGCAGTGGTGCGGCGCAGTAGCGAGGAGGGGGATGGTGGGTCATAGATCAGCATTATTCTCAACATCATCAGAAACATCAGTATCAAGCAGTGCAGCAGCGATGGCGCCAAACCTTTGTGGAAGAGGGGACAAGAAAACGAAGAGAGGGAAAAGATTTAAAGGAACGTATGGTAACGCGAGGCCAAAGAAGGAGAAGAAGATTGAAAGAATTAAAGATAAAGTTGAGGTGCCCAGGTCCACCCCTTGGCCTCTCCCTTTCAAGCTCATTTAATAAAAAGTATATAAATTGTTATTTCTAGCAGCTGCCCCCCTTTTCTTTTCAGGATTTGAGGTAGTTAGCATCGTGTACATTGGATGTGGGCTTTTGATGAAATTGTGTTTTGTGGTGTTTTTTCGAGAAAAAAAAATCTGTTTCTTTTGAGTTCGGTTCAAACGTTAAATTTGTCTTCTCTTTGGTATGTTTTGGAGGGTTTTTTCTTCAATTTTATTTGGATTCCTGTTAATTCGAGGGACTTGTAGAACTGGGATTTGAGGTTTTTCGGTGTAAGGAGAATTTATCTACAAGTGGATTGATCTGTTCTTTGTTTTAGAGATAGTTAAAGTGGCGAAGAGTCTGGTTGAGCGCAAATGTAAGTCAATTTAGCCTGGAAAGAACAAAAAAAAAGGTGGTTATGTGGAGAACTGTAAAATGGACTTAATAAGATAGTTATCAGACAATTCAGTTTCTCCTTAAAACGAGTTTATTGTCTTGAAGATGAAATTGGATAGTTTTAGTGATGGTAAATATTAGTTTCTGATACTTATCAATGCAGATTCCTCTTAGTGTGAAAAACTTAAATAACTTAGGTTCGAACTTTTTTGTGATTGAGAGAAAAATCTGATGACAAGAGGACTGAACTGATCATGCTCAGTAAGATTGTATCTGAGTGGATCTAGAATTCTAGATGTAGCATGTAGTAGTCACGTGGAACAGAACCTTGGCACCACTGCTTTAGCCTTGATGAATGCAAATTCCTTTTTTTTCTCTTTTGCAATTGGCTTAGTAAATCCAGTCCTAGCTCTGCTAGTGGAGCAACTCCAGTGGCGAAATAAATTAACTGCCCGCAGAGCGTGAGCAATTGTAATCTCTAGATTTTTCATTCTAGTGAGATGTGTCTAAGTCGGTGAGCATAGAAATGAAGGAGATTTAAGATAGGATGGTAGAACAAAATGACTAGATATACAAGTCTTAACAGAACCTCTCTTGATTTCATTGTTTTTGCGATTGAAGACAGTTTTTTGTATTCTGTTTACATGTCTCAACCATTCCCGTTGGCATGTATAATTGGATGGAATTAAGATAGAGTTCAATTGTGCAACCATCTGAATTAGATTTGCCCTTAGTTTGATAAGTTGTCAAGACTTGAAGTTTATTGTCTTATCCTGGACTAGGACGAACTAGTTGCATCAGAAGAAGCTACCCTCGGAGCAACTTTAAGAGAGCCTAACTAGACAAGATTCTTAATACAGGCTGCTTTTTTACCTTCATTACTTCCAGCTTCCTCCTGCAATTGCTCTGAGAGATTTAGAAATAAGTCCGCTACTATTGGTATCCCCAGTATCAGAAACAAGCAGGCGAAGAGCATAGTTAGAGTTCCCATACAAAAGGCCCAGTCGGCATCAGCAACATACCTGCTTGAATGTTTTGCGAGTTTGAATCCACTAAAGATTGCATATAGGAGCATTAAAATAGCAACAATCGACAGGGTTATTCGCATTATTGTTGCATGTACGGCAGCAGTACCCCAATGCTTCACCTTCCACATTCTTGCCCTTGCCTCTTCGTCATCCATAGGACAGGGCAATAGAAATAACTGACCCAGATGTAAGAAGGTTTGATAAAGGAGCTTGCCCAAATTTCAGCCTAGAGAAAAATGTTAGTATATGCATATAAAAAGCCTGTGTTTCTGTTTGATCCAACAGATAAGTAGATCATGCGTTCTTTACATTTTTCTGCAGCATTGCACATCCATTGCCTCTTGTGTCACCCAACAAATTGGAAAGCCATGTTCTTCTCATTTTATTTTTATGCCAACTCTCGAGACGCACCGACTTCTTTTGGTTCTTGTTTGATGCGTGACATGGCTAAATTTTTTGGCACCGACCTTGTGATGTAGTAATTCTTAGCTATCGCAAGTTATTTCCCTCTCATTGTTGGACAGTTTACAAGATTTCAAGGCATAATTCTTATTTTTTTTATGTTTTTATATTATTTTTATATGCTGTTATTGAAAATAAATTTTAAAAATTAAAAAATATTATTTTAATATATTTTTAAATAAAAAATACTTTAAAAAAACAAAATAACATTGATATCCCCTCCCCCCAAGCTCTCAGCTTTGAGCCTCTCCTTTGTAACAAAAAAACAAAAAACCTTTCCTAGGTCCCCTCCTCAAACTGCTGTTAGACCATCACTAACCAGTTTCAGACGATCCAGGGCCGCTAATGAGAATATTAACAATTACTACTGGCTTATCAGGAAGAGAGAATCGTGTTTTAACTAATGTACTGTTTGTTTTGAAAACGCCTGTCAGTAGGCTCAAGCAGAGCGTACGAGTTTTTCCAGATTCAGCAAGTTCACGCTCCATTCTAACCATACCAGGAATCCAGTTGCTGTCCTATGCTTCGGAGTTCAAACACGACAAAATATGAAAAAGAAACAAATTAAACAAGTTATTATTCACTTTAAGGATCCAATGCCTTAGTAATCCAGTTATGCACCATCTCATGAATGCTTGGTACTTAAAGAGCACATATCCTTTCTTCATAGAAAAAAGCCAAATACATAAAATGAAAAATGGGAACATGCATAATGTCCAATTTCTGCCTTGACTGAATAGCACAAAGCTGATGCTGGCTTCTATCACATTATCTCCGGCAGCAGTCATAGATCATCTCAATCTGCACAGGAGACAAAGTTGCAGTTGTTGTAAGAACAATAGAGCTCCTCCAACTTCAATGTTAGAGGAATGCCAAGGAGAAGACAACTCAATCCAATACTTAATGCTAGTTCTTCAAGAAGCAAAATGCCAAGTGAAAAAAAAATTTTAGGAGCCAGCAAGAGGAGTTACTATATACAATCTCCCAATTCATAAGCACATCACACCCGCGAGACTCCAAACAAAACCACATGCAGGTTGCCCAGCAAGCCTCATTGATCTCTTTTTTAATCTTTTGATCACTATGTTGCATAAAGTAATTGGAACAGATAAAAATTCCACCAATACTAATTTGGAGAACAAGAAGATGCCGATCCCAGATACATTACCATCAGACCAGATTGGGAATTGGATCAATATAGATACATCCAGGTGCAAGTTTCTTGAGAAACTAGAGCAGGCAATAACACTATATGTCAAGAGAATGATTAAAGTGCTAACCTTTATTTTTCGCCATGCAAAAAGAAGTGGGTTCTAGTCATTATCTTCTCGGCCATAGTTATACACTATCTCAATCTGCAATACTACCAAATTATTAGAAAGGGAAAAGGCACAAAGCACAAAAAGCATAGCTACTTCGATGAAGTTGTTAATGTTCATGCCAAATATCCACCAGTGATTGGTGCGATCACCTATCAAATATAAGCAACTGTTCAAAGATGCACTCAAAAAACAAAACAGTGGAATTCCTTCTGGAAGAAGCCCAGGCGAACCCAAGGAATGTGCATTTTTAAGAATATAGGTCAGCCTGATAAGATGATACCTAGCACCAAGGCATAATGTTATTCTTAAGAACCAAATACACCAGTCTTCCAGTTTTCTAATTTGGACCAATCTGTGTTCACTGGGCTTAACTTTTACTAGGGTCAATCACATATAAATCCCCAATACAAAGCTTGCAATGATGGACAATGTTCTTTACTTTTCACATTAATAGAATTTATCCAATTTAGCTACTAAACAAGAATGAGATATTAATGCTCAGCTATCCAAGATTTTATGTGCATGCATGTACTTACACGATGCAGATGCACAACACAAGAAGCCAACGAAAAGTAATTGACTACAAAAGTTCCATGTTGTCTGCCACATGAACTATAATAAATTAAATAATTAATCATGATCGTTACCCCTTCAGGTGGAGTCGGGTTCCGAGTGAACTTGCTGCCGCCAGGAGCCCAAGGTACTGTACACAAATAAGATCAGGACCTGAGAATGCTATCTATAAGCTTAAAAACTAAAGCATTACTGTCACAAAAAAGCTTCATAACTTCTCAAAACCACATGAATCAATTACGTCCACAAAGGGGAAAAAGTTATTCAATTAATTTAACACCTTGCAACTTCCCTCCCTTTAAAGTCCCCTCTTTTCACATTTTCATTGCACATTGGAACCTGTCATTCAAAAGCTGCGACTAGAGAAGATGCTACTCTTTCTTTTTGTTTAACTATCTGTTAAGACCCAAACTTGACGCTGTCCAAATCACCCTCTTTGCTCACACAATTTGCCCACCATTTTAACACTTGTCTTAATTCAACCCTACCTTCCCAGGAAACCACAAACCAGTAAACAAAAAAATTAAATACCAATATAAGGATCAGGGTGCCGCCACTTATTGTACTGCGCCTCGCCATCAGCTATCATTCTATCAATTGTATCCGGATCTTCCTACAATTCCAGTTACAATTCCAAGAGTAGGCAAAAAAAAACTCAGAATCCCTGAATAAAATGCCTAATTAAAGAGTTAAAAAAAAAATTAACAGTCTGAATTAAAAAAATATAAAACCAGATTAAGATGACAAACATAATCCTAGGCATTCCAATTTCCAACGAACCACGTGTTTGCTTGTTTCGAACCTCGCGCGCAGAAGATCGGCCTGGTCACAGAAATTAAAACAAAATGGAGAGTTAATTAGTAAGAAAACAGAGCAGCAAGATGTAATCGAAGAATGAGTGTGAGCGATTAGAAATGGGTACGTCTTCGTAAAAGAGGTGGCGATGGACTGCCCAGTTAAGAGTGTCTTTGAGAGCACGGCGGTAGAGGATTCTCACTCTCTCCTTCTGTGCTGCTCTTCGACCCAGGTAGCCCGCTGCTGCTGCTGCTGCGACGCTCATCTCTCTCTCTCTCTCTCTCCCCTCCAAAGGCTTCTTAGTTTCTCTCTGCAGAAGCTATGAGGAGAATCAAATGTCAGGCAAGCGCTGTGAAAGTAAACCTGCAAAACGGCATCGTTTTCTGAACAATTTAGAAGCTAGAAAGTACTCTACTTTCATTATTAGACCTGGGCCTCGAGATGAGACCTTGCAAGTTTTTGTATACTGCAGGACCACGTCCATCAAGAATTTTCTGAACTCAAGGATCCGGCCCACCCTATGAACAGATGCGAGCGTTTGTTTATAATTTTACACGCATGTATTTACATATCTTTTTTCATCATTTTAATCACATATCATGAGTGATTTTTGATACCTCAGTAAATTTTTGTATATATTCTTTTCAAAAAAATTCGATTGAGAAAAACACACGGGTATAGTTTTTCCAAACTCTTGGATGTGTTGGATTGTCAAATCCAGCGGAGTGGTCTGGTATTTTGTCAGGGCAACAAGATGGGGCTAGAATGCATCTCCTGTGGGTTCAAGCCCAAGGATTTTTGCAATCACACCTGGACGTGGTTGAGCGCTCCATCTTCATCTAGGTCTAACGTGTGGCCGGATCCACTACATTCATGGATTCAAATATTATGTATAAATCTAATGTCACAGCTTCATAGATTTTACATAATTTTAGAGGAATTATTTCTTAACAAATAGACTTAATTAAACAAGTCTACACTTCATCAATACCATTAGGTGTATTAAAATCTCTCATAACCCATCATGTCTCCATTTCTTAGCTTGATAAAATGGATGGAACACAATTCATAATATAAAATTGATTTATAAAGGTGAAATAACTTTTCAACTTCTCCACTCTAGCAAAATAACAAGATTTAGGAGCTGCAAATACCTCCTAAAACACTCAGGTAAAAGTTTCACGATCTATTCATTCTCAATATTTTTAGTACATATATTTTCAGAGTTTATCTCTCTAAAATATTATTATATTTTCTCTTTCTAAAAATTAATTTACTTAAGCATCGAGAATCTCTAAATCTATATAAAAAAAAAAAAAACATTTTACAAGTACCAGTTCTCAGCCACCTTAACTAGAAAAAATAGATTACATTGCTAGAATCAAGAGATTAACTAATTATCTAACATATAAGTTTTGCTTTATAACTGCTTAGATATTTTGAGACATCATTAAACGAGAAATCATTGGATAGGAGTAATTTCAAAATATTCATTTTGAGATTAATTTTTTAGAATAATGTATTATTTGTTGATGTTATTAAAATAACTCATTCGAAATGAACAATCTTTTCCATCCAATAATTACGAGATAATATGCTCCCATTCATTCATTTCATTCATGTGGAGCCACATTATCATTATCATTATTGATTTCATATGAATGTGAGATAGCGAGATAATTACCTTGAAAATATTCAATAATTTTTACTTTCAATTTGCGAGGGCAATACAGTGACAATTGGAAAGCAAATCATTGATTTTTCCGTTGAATACGTTCCACCCAAAAAAGCTGTTGCTGAATTTTGCTCTAACCCTAACTAAATTATTCCTTCAAAGTTTCTGGTCGATCTTGAATCTCACGAGAAGGGATCAGCATTCCGAGAGTATATTTAAAAACTTGCTCTAGAAATTTTACCGTCGACCAGGTTCAAGCGACAGGCCCAAGGCCGACACTTGACCTTCAGGAAATTATTTTTTAAAAATAGAAGGATTTCAAATGCACAAACATGAACAAAATGAGCAAAACAAAACCCGCTTCAACTTTAAACACGATTCAAACTCCTACAATTTTTACAACTCTAACAATCACAGAAGTTATTTGTTTATGATTTCATTCATGAAAACAATGATAAAGGGGCCTATCTAATTCAAGAAATCACAGCTCTCGGTGTAGTATATATATGTGGCACAAAAAAGAAGCCTATAAAAGGGATGACTTGCTGTATGTCCATCCCAAAGACCTTCGCTTTGTGCTTGAGGTCGGGGGAGTAAAGCTAAGCCCAAACATCTCCTTGAGAGCTTGTCCCTGTTCTACAAATCTGACCAGCTTTGCAACAACGGCAGCACTTTCCATTACATGGTCAATGTCCTTTGTGTTGCTCCATATGCGGTTAGCCAACTGCAGCCTTCTTCGCTTTGAGCTCAGCCCAATACCCCACTTCTTGTAAAGTCTGTTTCTCTCTTCTTCTGAAAACCTCTTGTTCATCATCTTGCTTAGCATCCCTCTCTCACGATGAAGAGCCTTGATGCTGTCTCCCCGGATGAACATAGTTAGTGTTACAAAACTTAAAAGCAAATGTATATATAATTCACTAAGCAGCCTGAAAATTTCAGCTCTAATCAAACTGCTTTTCTGGTAGGGCAAGGAAAACAAAAGTTTGCATCCTTGAGCTATAAATTTGTAAGAAAATTACTTTCAAATCGAAATATGTCATGCTTCAGAAAAGGCAATGGAAGTTTCTTTTTTTCCTCCCCCCCCTTTTGATTCTCTTGGTTTATTCACAGATCATGTAAAATATACATGCTTGATGCAAGTATATTTCACAATACAGGTGAAAACATGTGGATATATGCATGCATGGATAAGAAATAGAGATTACCTTGAAGCTAATGTGAGAGTCCGACCACCTCCCACACCCTGATTACCTTGAGAAAATGTTTCCTTGAGGAAGGAAAGTCTCCTAAGCTCCACTTCCATGTATATGGAATCAGTGGGATCGCCTTGAAAGAGCAAGAAAAAGTAAGTTCGGTGGACCAATGAGACATTGCAAGTTTGCCAGAGTTCCAGTATTGCTCTCTGCTGTCTCTCAAATTCAAGAGGCCAATTGCGAGGAGTTTCCAATGGTTCATGCATAGGATCCAACCCTACGTCCTTTGAACTTTTATCATATTCACCAGTCATTGCCTCTGTCTCCTGAACCTGCCACATGATCAAACCGAGCCAAAAGTGAATCTTGAGAGAAACTCGATCACTAAGAACTAAAGACACAACTTCAAGCAATGACAATGAAGACAGTAGTATATAAGGATGTTCTCACCTGAGCATCAACTAGTTGCTTCTCATACTCCTCCTGGGCCATCTCCTTCAATCCTGCAACAAAAGTGTGGATGCTAGGAATGTCCTCATCTGCAGAAGTTCTGATGCTCTGTGCTCTGAAGTCATCTGTGCAAGCACTTCCAAGAGATGACTGGGAATCATTTCTCGACAACATTGTACCACTGGTACCGAAATCCAGCGGGGGAATTTTCCTTCGAGATCCTGCTGGCCTCCCGGTAAATTTTTTCTCGAATCCATTTGGTGGTGTGCTCTCAATTTGTTCTGCCTTCTCAAATCCAGGAGAGGAGCCACTCATGAAATTCTCTCTACAACTCCTGCTCCTTGTTAAGTTGGGGCTTCTAGAAGTCGTCAAATCAGCTACTGACTGTGGAGATGATTCATCAGGGTAAGGACTCACAAGAGCATCAATTGTCCTTTGCACATGATGCAGTCTCTGCTCCAACACATCATATGTAAATCCATTTTGCATGTGACTTCCTTCTCTATCTCCATTAGCAGGAGTAGATATTCCTTGCCCTATGGCTCCTTCCCTGAATGCTGTCAACGTCAAAGTTCCTTCATTTTCACCATTTGATACCGAATCGTGTTCAAAATTGCTCCTGATCCTTGTTTCTTCCATTTCAATACACTGAACTTCCTTGCAGTAGTCATCAGCATCTTCTGCAGCATCCTCCAGACTCTGAGATGAATTGTATCTGACAATCTTCTTTCCTATTGACATTGGAGGAGAAGTGCCATCAGATAAACCATGGTCATCTGTATTGTCATGAAGGTAAGGTTCCTCATCATCATTGCTCCCAGTGTCACCATCATAACGAGCATTGTTGAACTTTCCAACACCTCCATTCAGATAATGAGGACCACCCATGCCTGATGATTCAGATACTGAACATTCATCTTCCCAAGCATCTCCTGTTTGTGGATTATGATGATGACTGATCCCATTCTGAATTGAGAGTATGGAGCAATATTTAGCAATTACCAATTGGAGTAATATCATCAAACATATAGTGACACTCTGATTAGGAAGTAAATATACCTCTTTTCTTGATTTTTGACCATTTCCAACCACTCGCAGCAAATCCTCTAAACGAGACTGAGCAAGATCCCTTTGCTTAGTCAACTCTTTTATCTCCTTCTCCATCTGCATGGAAGGAACCATTCAATCGGATGAAGTCAATGCATAACGTGGCACTCAGATAGATGATACAGCATCTTTCTACACTATACGTCATAAAATATCTTTTAGTCTTTTTCATCATATAAGCTCATTTATACAGCAGGGAGTAGGGCATGCTGACTAGGACCATCTATGCATTGAGAAAATTATATACTGGTTTGGGCCAAATGATAGCAATGAGTTGGGGTGGGTTCTTGTGTACCCCGCACCCGGAACTGCCCCCAACCATCAGATGTGCACTATAAAGAAGCTACCAACGCATTATTGATTGAGAGTTAATTGTCATACTTCTGCTGGTGGTAAAATTTATCTGCAAAGTTCAAAACTGAAATAATTGATTCTGAATTGAAAAATCAACAGCGTCTAGTGCCTAAAGACTTTGGTTACTGTTAAAACTTTTGTTCATCTTTCACATAATTACCTTTTGAATTTGAAGATCTCTCTTTCTCAGTAGTGATACATAATCACAAGTTGAGGAAGCAGGGGCAGGACTTCTTAACTCACTCTCCAACCTAGCCACTTCTTTTTGCAAATGCTTAACCAATGCCTTATCAGACATGACCACATTGACCTGTGCTTTTGTAGTAACTTCCTTTGCACAACAAGCAAACAAAAGAGTATTTCTAGATTGCTCAACATGGCTACGTGCAGGGCTCAATGTGCAGATGATGGCAGTTCTAGCATTGCCACCCAATGCAGGCTGCAATAACCGTGTCAGCTTAGAATCTCTGTAATTGATGTGTCCCTGTCTCCCTTTACTGCACAAATCATAGCACCAAATAGCTGAGATATGAATAGTATAAATCTATAAATTGAAAAGATTTCAACTTTCAATTTAGAACAGTGGCAGGGGAAAAGGAAAAGGCAACAAAGAAATCAGTGGGAATAGAGAAAGATAAGATAAAGGCAGCTCTGTCATGATTCATGAGCAGTTCAAATAAACAGACAACATTAACGAAATGGTCTGAAACCTGTCTGTTATCACTCGGTATAGTTCTAGAACAGCTCACTGTGAAATACATATGCCTCCATGTGCATGCATGTGCATGTGTGTGCATGTCTTTGTACTTTCATGACATACCAACATGGTTAATAGCCTTCGAGTGCATGCATGAGACTAGCCCAATCTTCCTATATTCAATTTTAGCTATCTGCGTGACACTGCCATTTTAGTACTTTCATAAATGACTAGCAACATGGTTGATGTCAATATTTCAACACAAATCATCTAAACTTGTGAATTTTTATTGAAAAATATACCAATGTTAAGCATCTTCGGAAAAATATTCTTTAGTATCATGAATGACCATGACAGCAAATTGAGTCCTAAGCAAATGCTGAAAGGAACTAGATTTGATCCCAATGGCAATTAAAGATTAGTCAGTGAATATCAGCGGTGTCAGAAAATCTAGATGCAGATGAACAAAGTCAAATTAACCACCACAATGAAATAAGCATGCTTAACCCACGACTAATTTTGTCACAAACACAAAAGCTAAAGTTAAAAAGAAAATATGAAATAACAACCTTAGCTTGCGAATAACCGTTCCCAGAGTCAGTAAACTGCGGTTAATGTGGCAGCCTTCTTTCAATCTTGCTCCAGTGGATAGTGCCTGAGATGCACGCTCACTTCCTGCCAAATCAACAAAATTCTGCACAAAAACAAGAACTCATTATAACTTCTCATCTGTTATTAATATTTTATTCCTACTTTATTAATTTCAAGGGTATAAATGGTCCTTACAACAGTGGCAGAAAGAGTGGTCGAATTTTCCTTGCCTAAAAATTCACGAGCAGAACTTTCAATTGTCTGCAAAAATAAAAAATAAAAGAAATAATCTCAATAATTCCAATTCAAACTCTACACATTTTCATCTGCAACTAAATGCTTGTACATCTGTACTAGGGAAGATTTGAAAGGAAAGAGGCATACCAATCTAAGGATTTGATGGGATCTGGAGCTTTTCTCATTCAAGGAGGTCTCCCCTATCCGTCTTTGAGCTGTTATAAAACTTCAAGATAAGTAGATGTACAAAACCCAATAAAAGCACCAGGACTTTTTACAATGCTTTACCTTCACAAACAGAAAGAAGCTCCTTCAGATGATCCCAGTCCTTTAGTGTTTCCTCAGTGGCTTTTTCCACTACAGTCCCTTTCTGGCCAAAAAAAGAAGAAAACAAACAAATCAGACAAATTCATCAACATATTTGTGGAAGCTAGACAGGGTAAAAGCGTTTTCACCTCTGGATCATCCAGCAGTCGAAGTGGGGTGTCATCTGTGCTAAGAAGATCTCTAATAGCTTCATTGTATATCTCAATTGCTGAGAACTTCAAAACAAATGCTCTTTCTTCATGCTGTAATAATAAAAATTGTTATATATAGGTAATAATTTAAAAGGGGAAAAAAAAAGCAAAGAGGAAACAAAAACAATTCTAAATTAGAAACTTTTATTACCCTATGCATGTAGTCAAATATATCTGCCACTGTATACTCAGTAATTCCCATCATCGTGTATGTTTTTCCACTGCTTGTTTGCCCATAAGCAAAGATACTTGCTGGAAAAAGCAAAAGTAGGTGAAATATCTTCAATTATTGGCAAATAAGGTGTTAAAAGTTATACGACCATCATACTTACAGTTAATACCACTGACAACTGAAAGGGCAACTTCCTTGGCTCCTGCCTCATACACTTCCCTTGTAGTGTCGTTACCTCGAAATACTCTGTCTATCCCCAGAGCATGGGTAAATGATAATGAGATGAAGCAATTAGGCAGGGAATTATGTTTCTGAAAGCTAGCTGTTAAAGTTTGATGCACTGAGATGTACAATAATGTAAAAAATGAGCTAATGGAAAAGGTTATGATCAAATGTATATGGAATAGATATGAACCAAAAATCAATGCTTTCTCGCATAGTGTACTTCCAGCACACCACTGTTCACAGTTCTCTAACTATCTGACAGTGGACTGCAACGAGAATACAGTTCAGCACTTCTAAGATCAGGGATTACACTCAAAACCTTCAGCTTCCCAGAATGTTAACAAAAAACAAATGATTAGGCAGATGGTAAATGACATGCGAGGTAGAAAATCCACTATGGGTTTCCCTTTTGTTCATTGACAATTTGTATGAGCCTATAAGAAAATCGAATTGTTCCAGTCTTAAAAAGCATTGTAGCTTTTGTTATGCAAGCATTACAAAGCATGGGGAGCTGAAAAGCTCTCCAGGCTACCGTATTAAGAATATGCACAGGATTAGCTATATTTTGAGATAATGATCCTGAGATATTAAAGGCCACCTAAAATCTCAATCTTACCAAGCAAAATAATTGGCAGAAAACAGTGTTGCTCGGGCACAAAACATTAGACCTAACCTCATCAAGAGGGACACATATCTTCTCATTTTCAATTTTGACACCAAAAAAAAATCATGGAGCATCTCCTTACCAAAAGTACAAGCTGATGGAAAAGTGGAGCCTTCACGAAGGGTATTCCGGTACAAGATGGTGGTGTCATTGATGCATTCCCAATCTGCAACTTCATTTGCCAAAATCTCCTTGTCGCTCAAAGGCCTCAACCTCACCAAAACAAGAATCTTCTCCTCGCGGGCACTCGCCATTTGCATCTTCGCCATCTTCAGCAGCTCTTCCTTACTAATTGATCCCATTCTCCACTCCACACTTGTTCTTCTCAAGCCCACCAACAATTAAATCAAATAAGTCCCATAATTTTCAAATGTTCTGATTAAAAGGAAAATCTAAGTCAATGAGTAAAAAAAACTCACTGGTGCACTTGCTTTCCTGTAATGCAAGACGGTTTAGATGTTAAAAACAAGGTTGTTGTATTTGCCTAAAAGACAATAGGCCCATCATTTTACTCGACAGTCTCTGCAGCAAGATGGCAAATCATAGGTAAGAATCTAACAGACCCCAAAAATAAGCATAATACACGCTAATTATATGTCATATCAACAACAACAACAACAATTGCAACTAATCATCCTTTTTAACCATCCAACCACCCAAAAATACCTTTTAAAGTCACCTATAAATCTAAAAAAAAAAGAAAAAGGAGAGAATGCCAACAAAAGATAAAGACTTTAAAACAACAACAATGCCAATCTTGGATTTCAATCTAAATCACCCTCCCAAATAGATTAAAAAAAATCATAGGCATTTTTTAAAAATTGTAAAAACAAACATAAAGGTAACTAACCTTAACAACCCATATCCGAATTTCTAGACCTTACCTTAAAAAATGGTTCCTAACCAACTTGAATGCTTGAAAACTAAGTAATAGAATTCCATATTTCTAAGAACTGAACATTCACAGCCCCAAAAAAAGCCCATATCAGCAGCGACTTAATCAGTGCATGGTCCCCCATTGACATATCATGTACATGCACATGTCAGTACATCCCCACGGTTAAAAATACATACATGTATGCGATATACTTACAAAGCATGGGTCATTGTCATGAAACGGTAAGTGAACACAGTCGAAGCAAGCAATGTAGCTCAGGTAAGATATCCTCTACATTTTCTCAAGCAAAACGCCATCGTTTCTAATTCTCTCTCTTACTCTCTGATCTGAAGGTGAGAGGGTGTTACCTTCTTCAAATCTCGAGCTCTCCAAGACTGCAACCGCAACACAGAAGCCAAAAAATTAGTACCGAAACACAGCTTTTAATAACACCACTTACTTGTCAGTTAAAAAATTATTTAAAATCCCCGAATTTCACGCATTTAACCGTTACCAATTAAAAAATACAACGGTAATAACAAATTTAATTAAACAAGAAAACAACCTCGAATGATTTAAAATTAGTTATTAAGCGTAAAAGAAATTAAGTGATTCGATTTAGCTTTGTGCTTGAACATGAACTGAAGCGTAGCTTTGAAGAGAAGAAAAATTGTGAATCTACTACTTTACGCGTCGAATAAAGCACGCAAAAACGGAAAATGTGAGTCAAAAGGAAGGGTAAGACTGGTACTGAAAGAACAAACCGAATACAACAGTAAAAATCGGCGAGGTTTTTCACTCTCCACACACAAGATCTCTTCAACAGAGAGGGGGAGAAGAGGGAGTTTTGTTCAGTTTTATTTGGCTTGGTTCTAGCCGTTAACGGCCAAATAAAAGGTGTACTTGCGTCTCCCTCTCTCTGCAGCTTCTCTGTCAGATGTCAGTGGAGAGCAAATCTGATGGAGCGTCACGCTAATGAAGCCTTGAAGGTTTATGCTGTGAAGGGCAAAAAAATTTTCTTCCACTTTTAGATTAGCAGTGTTACAATTTGGTCGATATGTTGATATTAGCTCCTTACTTTCCATAAGATTACGGTATAGTCCTTTACTGCCATTAAATAGCTTATGAAAGAGAATAGCGAGCTCACCTCTTGAATTTTACAAGTTTTTATCACCTGTGTGAGAGTTTGGAAGAAAAAAAATGAAAAATAAAATAAAATAAACTGAGAGAGGGTCCATCGTTAGATTTTGTTCTGTCAGCTATTTATAGATGGTCAGGCCGATCTTGTGGTTTTTCATAGCGTACAAGGGCATTATTGAAAAGATCTCAAGTATGAGTGTGTAAGTGAAATACTGGTGAGACTCCAAGGAGAAGTTGAAGTGACCCTTTTGGAAGGCTGGAAGGGAATCACGTGGGAAGAGGACTTTTTCTTGTTTGGCGCCACGTGGTACTTGTCGTTTTCGAGAGGCGCCATATCGTTTGGTCACAGTTGGAGTAGGACCACCGATTGATGTTTAGGTGAACGGTTGAGATGTTGAGGGAATAAATAGTTGAGGTGAACAGAAAGTGATGAGTTGGCTACTTAATCACGTTAATTAATACAACAGAAAAAATAGACTGCAATTAATTAAGCAATGAAGGAAACATCCCCTTCACTACTCTATCGTACTCGTGGTTGTGGGACTTCAACGAAAAGACATTTGCCTAGGTGTTTCTGTTAGTTGAGATTTAAGCTTTAGATTCTTGTTTTTCTATTTTAAAAGTATTTAAAAAAAAAATTAAATATTTTTTTTAGATTAATATTTTTTATATATTTTTAAATTATTTTGATGCGCTAATGTCAAAAATAATTTTTAAAAATAAAAAAATATTATTTTAATATATTTTCAAGTGAAAAACACTTTAGAAACCAACCGCGATCAAACTCCCAAATGAACTCTTATTATTGAAAGGTAACATTTTTTTGTATGGAGGTGTTTATCAAAACATTATTTGTTTAAAATTTAATTATTTTATCTTTAAAATTAATTTTTTAAATAATTTTTTTATTATTTTGATATTAAAAATAAATTTTAAAAAATAAAAAAAATTGTGCTTGATGAATAATTATAAAATATTCTTTTTAGTGTGTGTGTATATATATATATATAATGGAAATATTGAAGATTTTCTCAATCGGGAATTAAGATTTATCTATTTTTTAATCTCCATGTGGATGATATAAAGGGGGATGGATGGAATCTTTTGGTGAGAGGGGACGAGAAATTTAATTTCAATAAATCGGGACTGTTTTACTAACAGCGCCGCACTAAAAAAAATAGTGTTGGGTGAGTTTTTCTTGACAATTAAATTAAAAAACTTAATTTTCTTAATAATAAAATTGTCTCTTGTTCATTAAATTTTTTATCTAGGCATTGGGGTAAAGTGGTTATTTCACCATGGCATGGCTATACTTTACAAACTATAAGGGTTAGATTGGCCATTTTATTTTTTGCATGGTAAAATTATTAACATAATATTGGATTAAAAAATTTTAATGCATGTTATTAAGTGGTGTTTTGGTCATTTTAATTTTTCAATTATTTTAATATTTTAAAGATAAAATTAACATAACTCTTTTACATGTTTTTTTTATCATTTTACATTTGTTTTATTGTAAATTTAAAGATTACTCAAAGGTCATTATTATAATTAACATATATTATTATTATTTTAAAAATAATTGTTGGTGTATGTATACGCGCCAACGTGTAGATGACCCTCGCATTTTTAAGACGACAAGTGCATGGCTATCTAGCCACCAAACACCGCATTCCAGGGCAATGTTTAAAAGGTCTCAGCCTCCCTGATTCAATGGGGTGGCGTGTGCTCCTAATGTGCATCGGGCTTCGTGTCAATGACTGTTTCTTTTTTTTTTTTCTCTCCACCTCGAATTAGTGTTAGCCCCTTTAAAAACTCATACTAGCCCCTGCAAATTTATTTATCATTTACATTCGGCCCTTGTTCTTTTAATTATTTATTTTTTAAAATTTTCAATAATCTTTAAAATTATGAGTATTTTTCAATTTCACCATCTACTATTTTTTTATCTATAGATATTTATCAAATTATAATTTTTTTCACATTCGGCCCTTGTCCTTTTAATTATTTATTTTTTAAAATTTTCAATAATCTTTAATTAAAATTATGAGTATTTTTCAATTTCACTCCTATGATGTTTTACGCTTAGAAATTTAGTTTTTATTTTTTTATTGCTATTTATTTTTATTTTTGATAATTTAAAAAATAATTTTTTTTATAATTTCATCATCTTTGAGGTTTTCCTGTTAAATTTTATCTTCATTCTTCTTGTTGATATATTTTTTGCCTTTGCAAGTATTTTTTATTAATATTTGTTTATGATTTCATCTTTCAATAATAAATTTGTAGGGAATTAAACTTTTTAATTGAACCTGGATCCAGAATTTCACGGGTTGCGAGTTTTAAAGATCATACCAGGTTTAGAAAGTTTGTTGGGTTTGCTTGGGTTTTTTTTTTTTTTTTAAATTGATGTTTTTTTTATTTTTTATTCCTTTTCTTAGTTTTTCTTTGTTATTTTTTACAGTTTGTCTTTTATTGGGTTAACTTCGGGTTTGTAACCAGAATTGTTGATTTCTTAATATAAGTTGACTTTTATTATTTTTTTTTATCAAATTGATTTATTTTAATTTTATCATTTAAATATTTTTTCATGTTTTACTTTCTATAAGATTATTTCAATCTTGTGTCTATATATAATCACGAAATTTGAGAGATTACCTAGTTTAAGAAGGCTTGTTTTTTAAATTGTTTTTTTATATATATTTTTATTTTTCAATCACTACAAGATTTAATAGTTTTACCGACATAGTCATGAAATTTGCGAGATTACCTAGTTTAAGAAGGCTTGTTTTGTAAATTGTTTTTTTTATATATTTTTATTCTTCAATATTATTAAGTTATTTGATAATTCAAATAGAGTTTAATATGTTTTTTTTTACTTTTTTTTATCATTTTTTTCCCATTTATTTATTATTCTTGTATTTTTTTTATATTATTTAAATTATTAATTGATTCAATAACTCTCGTATTTTTATTTATCTTAACATATATTCCTTTTCAAAAAAAAAAAAACCGGCACGCTGAGGATCATGGCAAACAAATCTAGTTTTAGCTATTTGATTACAATACGAGCGTAAAATATGTGATGGTGCTAGGCTACTGGCTGACTATCTGGTTAGATAACATTGAAAGAAGACTAATTAACTATACCAGGCATAACTAAGGAAGCATTGTTGCATAAAAAAAATGGTGGGAATTAATAATCAAGCAGCAAGACTTTGCACGCCCATGAATATAGTGAGCATATCCAAGTTTACTGTATACTCTCCAAGCATAGCTGTACTTCTCAATGGTAGATTTGACTAAATCATGAAGAAGGGTTGACAAAAATGCAGTCTCATAAACCAAAACACCGTGATCATTGGTTTTGAAAAAGCAAGAAATTTGGCCCTTTCTTTTCCTCTAATGCTGATGCTCGTGAATCACGGATCACCTTTTCGGTGGTGATGAAGGGGATCTAAGAGCACAGAACAATAAATTTAATAATATCGATGAAAGAGCAGCAGTAGTAGCATTCACACCTTTTTGTCGGTTAGATCAACTACTAAAATGATGCTAGGCACCAAGTGTAAAGAAACAGAGCTGTTGAAAGTATTCATGGCCATCCACCTTGTATTGTCTTAGGTCTTCTCTAGGGTTGATAATCAAGCTATAGAATGAATCTAATTCTTGTTTATTCTTCTGAACTGGTCAAATTATATTGAAGTAGTTTTTCCAGCGATTGTAATTACCACCAGCAACATGCAAGTAAATTCTTGCGTTCTCCTCTTGATTTAGTCAAGAATCTTGTTTTTTCTTGAATTTTATCAACCATGTATAGCAATATCCCTGTTGTTCTTGTTAATATAATTTTTTCGTGTCAACCAGAAACAAGACTGTTTAAAATATTCTTGCCGTATCTCAGTTTTGGTCAACTAGGGGTAGCCGTAGCCATGATGGAAGCACTTCAGGCGCTGACAAAAGGGAGCATCCGAGAAACCAGTCAGCAATACAATAATAAATGTGAAATTAAGAGTTTTTTTTTTTTTTTAAGGTTTAAATTCGAGCCTATAGTGTTAAAATTAATACTAACTACAGACTTATCTTATTGTTAATTTTAAATTTTATAAAAATTAATTAAAATACATGTAATCTGATGCGAACATTCTACAGAAATAAATAAAAAATTGTACATGGACGTCTCAAGGAGATAACACTTTTGCTGGGCAATTATTATATATCAGGTTGCACGCCGGCGCCGATTATTCTATGGGTCCATCCATCCCTCCCGACCAAGGAGGTGGAAGGATCGATGGTCCAATCAAATTTATAAGGACATAAATAACGAATGGAAGACTTGCTTAACAAGGAAGTTCATCAGTGGCTAGCTGTCGTTGATGGTACAGTTCAACAAACTTGCAAGCATAAGCTCGAATGAAATGGGATTTTCATGCCAAACTATACAAGGGCAAGCCCCATGCTGATCTAAATTCTGCTGTGCATTTCCACTCTCTCGTGGATATATGGAAAAAAGAAAGGCTGAAATAACAGTGCTCCCACCAGAGAACCTGTAAAAGAACATGTAAAAGAAGAAGCGACAGAGAACCTATAAAAGAGGGAGCTCCAGATATTTTCTAGGACAACTCAAAGATCCATGTGAATAAAGTTAACTGTATGTACCATGTCCCAGGTTATTATATTAGGAACTCGATCTAGATCACGTGCCACTGTCATGGTTAATCACTTCAATTACTGCTAATTTACCTAATTACTGCTGCAAACTCGAGAGTAACTTGTGCGAAAGACGACAGTGACTGACTGACTGACCACATTAATATGATGGATTTGCTGTGTTAGCCGGGAAAGTTGCTATTTATGTGATAGAATATTTCTTGCTTCCATACCACGGTAACGACACTCGAGAAAAGTGAAGGCCAATGAGTAGCTGTGGACTAGTTGCTGGTGAAACAACTCTCATGTATGGCAGTCAATTTAGAACCTTCTTTCTCTCTCTCCTCATTGCTCCAATATCCCATCACCAACAATAATCACTCTAAACCAATGAATTAATGTTCAATAACGTGTGATTAGTTCGCACATTTCTGTCATAAACAAACTGTCATGATGATGATGAAATTAATTTGGATTAAATTGCTTTCTGTAAACTGCCTTAGCTGAAGTTACGCCACTAGTACTGGGTCAGTCAGTACCCAGTAGAAGTCCCGATCATGTTTTCATCAGTACTGTTATAAGAAAACTTGATAACTCGTCGCCGATCTATGGCTGTTCCGGGCAAGGTCAGTACGAAAACCCCGCATTTCTTTTATATACGTGTCTGTGTGACTTTGTTTTAGAATTTATTTTTTTAAGTTAAATTAGTTTGGATTCATCCTCGAGTTAATTCAATCTATTTATGAACCAAGACTTGGGTCAAATCGGTATTATAACTATAAGCTTTGTTTATTTTATAATAAATAATTGTATGTAAATCATTTTAAAAACTTTTTCATATTTTATTAATTTTAAAAAAGTTGGTTAATAAAAATTGGAAAGCAGTTTGCAATCAACATAAAAAATAAATCTTTTTTCTAGGAGAATGTTTTCCTCAACTCAGCAAAGGAATACATGTTTTTACCTTATTTGTTTGATAGAAAGTAATTTTTTTAAAATAAATTAATTACTTTTTATGTTTTATAATGTCATAAAAAATTAAAAAATACTTTATAATATTTGATTATATCATTAAAAATAAGTTAAAAAATCACTTATTAATATTTTAATTTTAAAAAAAATTATCTTACATGTATAGAACATTAAATGTAACTATTTAACTACTCATAAAAAATAATAAGATATAAAAAGTGTAATGGTGAAAAAAAAGAATTTATTTTTTATTTATTTGTACATAGTTTATTTTAATATATATATATATATATATATATATATATATAATATAAATATTTTAAATATAATATTATATACATATAATCATTTTTTAGTGTTGGGAGAAATTGAAAATATAATTATTTTCTATGGTATCCTAATTTTATAACACAATTTATATGATTTAAGATGTATGGTTATTGTATGATATAGCATGTTTTATATTTAAATATATTTTCTAGTAATATTATCTAAATTAAAATATTACATGCACTAGCATATCAAATTAATATATTTTTATATTATATATTAATTAATCCTAATATGTTATTTCTAGGGGTGATAAAAAAAAATCAAAAAACCGATTAAACCGAGAAAATAAAAAAAAATAACTGAAAAAAACCAAATCGTGAAAAAAACCAATTAAAATTTTGAAAAACTGACCGGTTTGGTTTCGGTTTTATAAACTTGGAACTGAAAAAACCGATCCGAATCCAAATCGAAAAAAAATCGAGCCAAACCGGAAAAAACCGAGCCAAACTGGTTTTTGTCCTAAAAACCGAACCGAACCAAAACCGAACCGAACCAAAACCGACCGGTTTCGTTTTTTTTTTAAAAATTTTGGTTTGGTTATTTTTTTTTATAAAAACTGAACAGAACCAAAAATGATTGCTCCTAATTATTTTCTATATAAATATATTGTTAATTTTTTATTTTCTAATAATATTATACTTAAAAGTATTTTATTAATATATCATTTTACACCCACACACCCCACTTTAGTAAGAACTACTTTTTAAAAGAAACTGCTTCATGCCAGGTGTAAGTGAGTGGGTATGAAAGTTCTTTCTCACGTGATATTATTTTGATATATTTTTAAATAAAAATATTTAAAAAAATAATTATTGTTTCACTCTACACATCCTTAAAGGAATTGCTTTTCTTTTTTTCATTCTGTGTCGTTGGATTAAAATTAAAAGGTGTGCCAGTAGCATTTTCCTTCCTCCTTTCCTGCTCCCTTTCTATATTTTTTTTGGACAGTACTACGAGCGTCTGTTTGCATCGTGTTCCTAATAAATTTAATTTTTTTTTGTTTTTATAAAAAGATAAATTTTTTTATATATTTTAGATTATTTTGATGCGTTGATTTTAAAAATAATTTTTTAAAAATAAAAAAAATATTATTTTAATATATTTCAGTATAAAAAATATTTTAAAAAATAACCATAATTATATTTTCAATCAGGCCTGACATTTTTTTGGGCTTTGGTCTCTTGAAAGAAAATGCTTTAGGATTTTTTTTCTTTTTGTACAAATCATGGACACGTGCTTACGCAAGAGGCCCGACATTTATTTGCCTGAAAAGCGATCCCATCAATGCTTCGGCCCTTGCCAGGGAGGGCCTATAATGGGCAAAGATGCTAGAGTTAATATCCACTGCCTTAACCATTTTCAAGGTCAATCCATATGTTCGGCCCAGACGACCAAATTTAGTTTGACCAATATTTAGAGCCGGTTTGTTTTTATATATATATATTTTTTTTAAATATAATTAAAATACTGGAGTGCAGGCTGTGAAGCCCTATCTGGACTCAACTATACTCTCCTCTATTTTTACTTTTTACTGGATGAAACTTCTGGTATATTAATAATTTAATATGAGAGTCCTGAAGGGGCTAATTAAAAAGAAAAGGACGACTGCTTGGGATTGTAGTTCAACTGTATGTTTCTTAATTTTTTTTTAGTTTTGGATTGTTTTAATATATCAGTGTCAAAAATAAATTTAAAAAAATAAAAAATTTATTTTAAGATATTTTCAGATAAAAATGTATTTTATAAAGTAATCTTTACCACAAATGTAGAAGAAGAAGAAGATAGTGTTTGAGAATGTAGTTCAAATCATGTTTTTTAAAAATTTTAATTTATTTTTGTTTAAAATTATTTTTTTTATGTTTTCAGATCGTTTTGACGTACTGATATTAAAAATAATTTTTTTAAAATAAAAAAAATATTATTTTAATATATTTTCAATCGAAAAACACTTTAAATAATAATCTCTATCGCATTTTCAAAAAAAAACCTAAAAATAAAAGTAAGGCCTGAAAATAATAGATTTAAAAAAAAAACTGCGATGCGGGTAAGGGGGGACAATATATGATATAGGTGGAGCTTTCACCGCACACCATCTCAGAAGTCTGTGGCCATGAATAAATTGCTGAATCAAATTTCTTGACTATTTTTGGGCTCAGTGAGGACTCAAGATAACTAACTCATCGGCTACCCTTTTTGGGGCTTTACTTGTGGGTCCACCTAAACGATTCCGTGTCGCCCCCCACTACCCCCAGCTTCTCGAACTTTCACGGACCCATCCTCTCCCGGTCTCCCCTTTTTATTTTTTCATAACTCGCACGTTGTTCGTTTCTTCAACTTGAACCAAGTTTTTTTCTTCCTTTCAACATAACCTGAAGAGATACTGACACGTGTGAGCAATACACACACACACACACACGATCAAAACCAGGAAGTAAGAGAAACCAAGCAAGAAAGTGTAGTGCTGTAAAATGGAGTTTTTGAGAGGGACAAATATCAATATACTCCTCGACGACTCTCTCCCTCTCTTTCTTTCCCAGAATCCGTAGACTGTAGAGAAGTACTGCAGTGTCTTTAATTTCATTTCATCTCCAGGATTTTGACTTGTTCTTCAAAGCGGGCGAAACCGCGATTTAATTAATACATAAAAAAATCTAATATCAGCTAAATTTATATTATAGTTTTAATCCATGATATTTAATTAAATATTAAATTTCTTGACCGCAAGATAAATTAAATATCACGAAATCTAAAAATACGCTATTTTGCCTTGTGCTGCAGTGTTATTTCAGTATTTCTTTTTATTTTGTATTGTCTTGGTTGCGAAGTTATTACTTTGAAATGACTGCAAATTAACGGCGACATGACGTGGATTCATCCTTTTCAGATTTGACACTGTCTTTCCGACCAGCCAGTGCTACAATGCCACGTTTTTAATTCTCTTTATCGCACCATTTTCGTTTTATTTTTCTTTTAGTTGCCCTGGCACAGCCCTAGTAGATGTACTATTTTCTCAATTTTTCTTCAACTCCAGAAATATTTTTTTATCACTTTGCTGTTTTTAAAAGTAACTCTTGGCTTCGAAACTTTTGTTTTTAGAAACTTACTGTGTAAAAATATATGTTTGGTAACGTCAAAATATAATTGTTTTTTTTGTGTGGCATCCATATTTTTTTTATTGAAATGCCGGTTCGTGAAAAACAGCTAAAAAATGCTTCTCATGTCTACAAATCAGGTGAAGTGAACAGTGCTCAAATGAATTAATTTACCTGGGTACTGTTTGCGTAAACAGTGCCATAATTCTAATTACTTATATTAAAAAAAAATTATTTTTTTTAATTATATTTTACTCGAAAAACTAGTGTTTAATATTATTTAATAACACTACATAAATTAGAAGAACATTGCATGATCACGTAGCATTTGTGGAATTTAATCGCAATTTTAATTTTGTTTCTGATGATATTTTACCTGATTTTGGTGCACACTCAAAAAACCATGGAAACTATAGTACTTATCAGATGAATTTCATACGTGATGAAATTATAGATAATTTAATGGAATAATAAAAAATATTTGATATAAAATATTATTTATTTAATGATGTAATGATGGTAGTTAAATCTGCAATATTTAAATTAAAAACCATCAATATTAATATATATATTTTAATATTATTTTATAACCTTAATTTAAAAAACATGTTTAACCAACGCATTAAAGCTACTTTTTATTCAATCTCAATTTCAATTATAATTTTAACCAAATATATATAAATATCAAACCAACCTCAACCTAAAATATTTTTTATAAAATTTTTTTAAAATCACAACCAAAGAGTAACAATCACTAAGTGGGTGTTTGGTATTGTGACTGCGGGTAGACGCTGTTTGGTAATGTGACTGCGGGTGAGGTTTACCTGCAGCCACATATATCAGTGTTTGGTAACAAAAAAAAAGTGAGTTTCCTTGGTAGGACCCACCAATTTTCGCTGCCGTGCCACAGGTTTGGACGTGCTGATTTTCCAGTGAACAGTGGAGCCATGCTCCACTGCGCACTGTTCAATAAAGTGAACAGTTTTGTTTTTTTTTTAAAAACCAGTGCAGTTAATTGATTTCACTCAAACTGTTCACGTGAACGTGAACAACATTTTTTTTGTTTTTAAAAAAAATTAGTTTAAGGTGAATTAAATTTACTCATACTGTAATCTTAATTTATTCCTGATAATATTTTACCTAATTTTATTGCACGCTCAAAAAATCATAAAAACTGTAGTTCTTGTCGAATGAATTTTGTACATAATGAAATTGTAAATTTTTTTTAAAAAAATTGAGTTTTACTCGAAAAACTAGTATTTAATATTATTTAATAACACTACATAAATTAGAAGGATATCGCATGATGACGTAATATTTGTGGAATTTGATCGCAATTCCAATTATGTTCTTACCGGGTCCGACCCAGTTAAAAAAAATTTAGTTTTTATTTTTATTTTAATTGTGTTTTATTCAAAAAATTAGAAGGATATCGCTTGATGACGTAACAAAAAATTCAGTTTTTGTTGTTGTGTGCTTAAGAAACCATGAAAAATATAGTCATTGTTTGATAGATTTCGTATGTGATGACGTTGCATATAGTTTAATGGAATAATAATCAAATTTTGATATCAATATTATTTATTTCATGATGTAATAATAGTAGTTAAATCTACAATATTTAAATTAAAAATAGTTTTTAATTATTTTATAACTCCAATTTGAAAAGCATTTTTTTAACCAAACACATTAAACTACTTTTTGTCCAACCTCAATTTCAACAACAGTTTTAACCAAACATATATTTTTTCCAAACCAACCTCAATTAAAAGTACTTTTTATAAAACAACTTTTTTAAAACCACAACTACAACAGCAACCGCAATACCAAACACACTCAAATGTTTGGTAAGGTAAGAAAATCATTTTTTTTTCATGGGACCCACTTGTAATTGTGGTGTGCCACAAGTTTCCAAGAAGAAGCTAGGAGCTGCTTCTTGTAAGGAATAAAACGTATGAACAGTGGAGCATGGGTTTTATTCCTTTTTATTCCATGAACAGTGGAGCACTGTTCATGGGTTTTATTCCTTGAACAGTGGAGCATGCTCTGTTCCTTGTTTCAGTCGGATCGGTCCAGTTCAAAGCTATTGAACGGGTCCGACCTAATAAAATAAAAAATATATATTTTTAATTGTGTTTTATAAAAAAAAACTAGTGTTAAACATTATTTAATGACACTACATAAATTAGACGAAGATCACTTGATGATGTAGCATTTGTAAAATTTGATCGCAATCCCAATTTTATTTCTGATTATATTTTACCTGATGTTGTTGCGCTTTTAAGAAATTTGTGAAAAATATAGTTTTTATAGGATGTATTTCATACGTGATGAAATTGTAGATAGTTTAATGGAACAAAAAAAATATTTTATATAAACTATTATTTATTTCATAATATAATAGTAATAGTTAAATCTATAATATTTAAATTAAAAACCATCAATATTAATATATATTTTTTTAAATTTTTTTATAACCTCAATTTCAAAAGTATTTTTAATCAAACACATTAAAATATTTTTTAATCAACTTTAATTTTAACTATAATTTTAACCAAATATATATTTTTTTAAATTAATCTTAACTAACCTTTTCAAACCACAGCCCGCTGTACAAAAACACATCCAAATCCTTCCAACCAGCAGATCTCAAGTAGCCATCAAAGTCTGTAATAAAGAAATCTCAGTAGCATTTATTTCCAAAGCAAGAATGCTCCAACTCATAATTGCTTGGCTGTGACATCAAATCCAATCTAATATAGTCACCTGTCATGTCATGGCTTGGTTTGATCAATAACATCTCGACACCTAGGCGTCCACTGAGACCTTATCAGTAGTTCATGGTCTACGGAGGTCATGATGATGGCTAACACATCAATCAAAGTCCAGGATGCGCGATGCTTGATGTAGTGCGTGAACAGAGAATGCACCCTTCCTCATTCTCGATCTTCCTTGCGTGGTTGGATTGTGGTAATGATTAAGTTTAAAGTATTTTTTTAAAATATATATAAAAATATTTATTTTTATATTTTTAAATAATTATTTTTAATACCAAAATATAAAAATAATTTTAAAAACAATTAAAAAAAAACAATGGGACTGTCTTTCCAAACAAACTATTATGTTTAAAGTATTTTTTATTTAAAAATATATTAAAATAATATATTTTTTTATTTTTTAAAAGTTATTTTTAATATAATTACATTAAAATATTAAAAATTTTTAATTTTTAAAAAACATAATTTTAAACGAGTTGATAAACACAACTTGCCCATACCCATCACGTTTCCCGCTTCTTGATGCAAAAATTACCACTTCAATACCCAATTTGAGCTTCTGATTGGATGCTGGAAATTAACTATACTATAAAAAAGATAACTTTATTGTATCTCGTGTACACATTAAATATGATTAAACTGGACGATGTATAATGTTTGCATGACACTACCCACTAGTTAGCATTTTGATTCTTTTTTGGCTTTATCTTCTGTTTAGAATTTTATTTCAAATTATACTACATAAAAAATTAATTCTTTCATTTAAAATTAATTTTTTAATATTTTTAAATTATCTTGATTTGTTGATATTAAAAATAATTTTTAAAACAAGAACATATTACTTTAATATATTTTAGTAAAAAATCATTTAAAAAATAACTGTTAATATACTTTATAAACCCTCTTAATAAACATTATGGATAATGTTTGAAAAAAAGGACCCGTGAGGGGATTGTACTTGGAGTCCTTGTGATAATGTTTCGAGGGGGAAAAGAGAGAGTTTAAAATTGGCTGGTGATGAGGGATAATATTCGCCCCCTTTTTTTTTCAAATAATATCGGCCCCCTTTAGACAGCAGAAACATAGAATACCGCTAACTCTACTGTTCAATCAAACAGTCAACAAGACAGGGATCATGTATGATCGTGGAGCCCACGTGCCACGAACCCCAAGTAGGCCCGTGGTGTCTGCAGCGAACGTGCTACGCACGGCGTGAAATAGAGCGTGTGGCAATCCAGTCACTACCAACAGCAGCGGAACAGATCACAAACATGAACAGCTCAGCTCTTAAGAAGTATACTCTTACCACGCGCTGAAATGCATCTTGTTAATTAGAGTGAGTTACAAATTAATCTTTTAAGTTTTGTAAAAAGAATTAAATATCTTTATAGTTTTTAAAATAACTAACTATTCTCTATTTTCTTAATCTACTAATAAATTAATCCTTTTAACTCACTTTACTTTTCCAGTTTATTTATTTTTAAAATAAAAAATAGAGAATATGAAAAGATTGACGAGAAAAAAATATTTTTAAAGTAAAAAAATCAATTATCAATAAATTAAATAATTACTTTTAAAACTAAAAAAATATTTAATTTATTTTAAAAACTAAATGGACTGGTATGTAATTCATAATACTGATTATGAGATCATCCTTTCAAGTTTGTACTCGTGTACATATTGTCGATCCTTCCACCTAATCGTTTTCCTTCTCGACAAATGGAAAAAAAACGTGTCAGCCAGGCAGAGAGAGTACCATAAGTTAACATAAACTAGAGACTTGTATGCGTAACAGAAGGCAGGCAAAGCAAGCGACGAATATCACTCCATTTTCCTTTCTTCTTCATCGTCCCCAGTTTCTTAGACTCATAAACAAGTCCTGTTGTATGCTCTCATCCCCTCTCCTCTCCTCTCCTCTCCTTTTCACCATTTAAATCTCCCTCTCCAGTCTGTTTGTCATTGACTGTTTAACTTAATAATAATCTTAATCTCATGAAATATTGACAAATGGTGATGAGAAGGAGAAAGGAGAAATAATAGAAAGTAGAGATTGAAAGGTGACAGGACAGTGACAATAATAAAGAAAGAACCAAAACTGATTCTAAAAAACGGAAATGCGAATGCTTTGTGATGTGTGTGAAAGCGCAGCTGCGATTCTTTTCTGTGCTGCTGATGAAGCCGCGCTTTGCCGCTCCTGCGACGAGAAGGTAAATCAATCACTTTCTCCTTTTTCCATTTTTTTTCTGTTAATTGTGTTTATTTCTCTGCTTGAGAATTATATTAATTGTATTGTTTAAGTGAACAATTTAAGCGCTAAGGTAATAATATAGCTCTGTATGTGATAAATCGAGACGGGCTTCATTGGATTTGTAAAAAAAATATTTCTTTTCTTTTCTTTTTTTGATATTGGAAGTGTGAAAATTGTTATTTCCTTGTTAAGCCTATAAAGTGACGATCTTTTACTGTGAAATATCAAGCTTGATAGTTTTTTTGATGATGGTTCAAGTATTGGTCTTTTTAAGCAAGCATGATCGAATTTGTCATGTTTAAGCAAATGGGTTTATGTTTTTTGTGCTGGAATTGCAGGTTCATATGTGTAACAAGCTAGCTAGTCGGCATGTAC
Organism: Populus trichocarpa; assembly: GCF_000002775.5. Classification (NCBI taxonomy): domain Eukaryota; kingdom Viridiplantae; phylum Streptophyta; class Magnoliopsida; order Malpighiales; family Salicaceae; genus Populus; species Populus trichocarpa. The sequence goes on along the minus strand of NC_037288.2, from coordinate 18,239,207 downwards.
GAGTAGGACTTGCAGATCCTAGTGATGTTCCACAGTGTGACATATGTGAAAAGGCACCAGGTATATGCAGGCCTGTCTTTGCTGACAAATTTTTTTTCTCACGGGACATGAATTTTTGAAGTTTTTTATTTTTCCCTTGGCTTGAAATGTATATGTAGCTTTCTTTTACTGCGAGATAGATGGCAGTTCGCTCTGCTTGCAATGTGATATGATAGTGCATGTTGGTGGTAAAAGGACCCATGGGAGATATCTCCTGTTGAGGCAGAGAGTTGAGGTTTGTCTCTCGGGATTGTAGTGTTTTGAGTTTTGTATCAAATACGTAACGTAAGAAGCTTTCTGAATTAACATGCTTTGTTTGATTGTCTTATTTAGTTTCCAGGGGATAAACCTGGCTGTACAGAGGAACAAGGACAGCAACCGCTTGATGATAATGAAACAAGAAGGGACCAAAATCAGCCGCCTAAGCTCACAGCTAGAGAAAATCAACAGAACCACAGGGCCTCTCCAGTTCCAATGGTAGAGAATAACACTGATAGTGACGGGAAAATGGACAACAAATTGATTGATCTTAATGCCAGGCCTCAGCGTGTACATGGGAAAAATCCAACTAACCAGGTATTGACTTTTTCCAACACTAATCATGCTTTCTATTTACAGGTTGATATTTCTTTGAACCACATGCACATGCATTGCAATTTTTTATGCTTTAATTTTAACCTCAACAAAATTGTGTCCGTCTTCTGTTTAGGAAAACCATGAATCCTCTAGTTTGGCTCCTTTTGGATTCTTTAAAGGGGAGCCACAAAAGTAAGCAAGGTATGATCTGCATTTAGTAAGCCTAACTCGTGTTTTCTTTTCTCCATTTATTGTTTCATAAAGTTGACATTATGGATGGTTGTGCGGGAAGCTTCAAGTTTCCATTGAAGTCGATTTTCTTAAACCAGCTCTTGGATGACTTCTACATGCAAATATGCATAGGACTCTAAATTCCGCTGCTTGTAAGATGGTGAATGTAATCTTCTTTTATTCAAACTGTGGTTTAAATATGTAGCTATATGGATCTGCAATGAAGATAAACAAATGTTGTTATGGCCTTTTACCGTGTTCCATGTTTGTAAGGGCATAACAAACTGTGGTTTAAATATATAGCTATATGGATTCTCAAAAGAACAAAAAGGGTACATCTGTTATTGAGATGGAGCCTAGCTGAAATTTACTATACTATTTTGGTTTTCAAAATTTCGCTTTAGCTGCTAACTTACGAGATACCATTTGAGGGCATGTCAATCCTAATGTACACAAAGCGGCTGTATATGCAGTTATTTGAGGGGGCAGTCTTCGTGTTGCATGATCGATTGTTTGAAATAGCAGGTGAAAACAGTGGAACGAAGAGGTTAAGGTAGCTGTTCCATTAGCCATCTATCACGTTTGCCATCAGGCTCCATCTTTGTTTTTGACCAATTGTAATCGGGAGGATAACATAGAAGCTCGAAATCTTTGAAAAAGAACAGATTCGCCCAAAAATGGCTTCTCATACTGGGCAGATAAGTTAGCTGCTTTGCTGATAACCATATATTATGTCAGATTTCAGAAGGATGCTTGTAATTGAACAGGAAAATTCTCTAGTGGGCACAGTTGTGATGTTTTAATGGCCCTTTGTGAAGTCAAAATTTAGTGCTCTTCATGCCACACATTATTAAAGGATTAATAGCATTTTACTGGCTATTAATGGACGTGCCAGCATTTCACATTTTCAATGATGGAGTGGACATATCTTTTTGGTTGCTGGCTCTCGTTGATACGCTCAGACATGCTGAGTATGGCCATGTAGTTTGGCCTTGTTGACTTGCAGATTGGTCCATGCAGTGTGGGGTTGGTACTTATTTGCTGATCATAGTTACGGGTATTGCGGGCAGAACTTGGAAATCATGGAATTTTCATGTTTCTTTTACCCTCGTGTGCATTTGTTCATAGTGAGGATAGGTCTAAAGCCAGGCCATGTGCAGCTAGTGCTTTCAGAAAGGGACATCCAGGTTTTTCCTTTAATGTAAGTGGTTACTTTGCAAATGTCTGTCATTCACTTGTCTCAGTTTCTGGATATCCCCAACTTACAGAACAAGTGTTGTTCTATTTGTCCTAACAAGCATCGGCATGCATTCGTTGCCTTGTTTTTTTGTCAGATTAAGGTGCTGCAAATGCTAGGTAGTCTATCTATTGTTTAGCAGGAACGGTCGACAGATGCTTATAAGCCTTTGGAGACTGGGCTGGCGTGCCTTTACATTGTTTGCCAGAGTCTGTAAATTATGGCATATAGAAGTTGCAGTTGAAACCCAGAGGGACCTTATATTCTTATTTGTGGAAAAGCAGAATGCTACCTGATACGAGAGCCCAGGCAGATGGACTATTGCATTATCAAGGCCTTTATTTATCCATTTGATTTTCAAGATGATTTGATCCAAGTGACTGCAAGCCAAATCCTTTGAAGTGATCACAAGTAAGACTGATGGATTATGCTAGTTTTGAAGGGAGCTTAGCAGGCTGTCAGTCTAGAGAGGCTATAGAAGTGTAGGGAAATGGTGTTTAGCCATCACTGGATGCTTTGCGTGAGAGATTGCGTTGCAGATCAAAGTCTCTAAATTTGGAAACGAGTTGCCATCTTCTACATGCCTGCCGTAGTTCTAGAATGCCCATCTCTGTTTTAACCGTTGTCAAATTAGCGAGGACGGAACTGTATTGGTTTGTCTAAAATGAAAGCAAGTTTACTCTCGTTCTTGATTTTCTCTGGATTTTGAGAATTTATTTAACTATTTTGAATGCATTACATCTATGTAGAGGTCACTGAACTTATTTTTCATTGACGCACAAACTTGCCTGGGGACACCCTTTACAATCAAATGAGAAAAAATAATACAATCATTGTTGATATGAATACAAGTTCTTGTGCATAAAAATACAGGCCAATGAATGATTGTGCTTATTAGTTAATCTCCCAATTGATTTTTCTTTTTTTGAAAAATCATTACGGAAAAGATTATCTATAATTATAAATTTCAACTATAATTGTTTCTTTGAAAAAAAAATGACCATTAAATATCCTTAAATGATTTTGAAAAAGAAAAAAAATGTCATCAAAACATATTTCAAATATAATTTGGACTCAGGGCAATGAGTTGCAGGGATAAAAATAAATAAATTTAACTTTACCAAAAACCTGATGTCTCGTCTTCAAAGTCTTATCTCCTAGTGCCCAGTCTCCATAACTTCATTCTCTCATTGTCCAGTATCCCAAGCTGCTATGTTCCTGTTGGATTTTGGTGGGGCAGTTCCAAATTCTTTTTCATTTTTCTTTTCTTTTCCGCGGTTTTTGTCACGGCTCAAATCAGCTGAGAAGGGAAAGGGAACTATTACAGGAGACGGAGATGACAGATGGAAGACTTGAAGATTTAAAACAGAGAAGAACGTTGTATGAAACGCCACGTTTCATTTATCCTCCAATGCACACCGTTTCAATCAATGACTCCCCTTGCTCTACGCTGCGTTTTGATTTAGCTAAGGTCTCTCTATCTTTCAGAAAAGGGTGTTGTATTTAACCTGATGCTGTATCAGAATGAATATTATGATGACGACGACGACGAAGAAGAAAGAATTACAAGGAGGAGGTTTGCTCATCACACCTCTTGTCCTTCCAGAATCTCTCTGTTAACTAGTGAGCCTGTATGTATGATAGCTCCTCCTAGTTTGTAACGTTAAAGCATCAAACTGAAGCATATTTTTTAGTTTAATATAGATGTCCAGATCAGTTTGCGCACACCTTGATTAATTCCACGGATCCTGAAATTAACAACCATATAAGCCTCCAATGGGCATCTAAAACATATTAAATATTAGAATAAACACATAGTTTAGTGGGCCGGCCGAAATCTGTTGGGCTCCCTTGATGAAACAACCTTAAGGATACTGTGGCTTACCGTAATAGAAACTTTTTATCTGCCGCATAGACCTGTTTTCACGCGTTGAAACCCAAAAAAAAAAAAGATAACTAATTCCTCACTTTATAAGTTAAAAGTAACAAACTATGCATCTTCAAAGACTGCAGGGACAAGTGGGGATGCACTTCCACTCTAACTGAAGACCTGTTCTAAAATTACGAGCTTGAAAGACAAAATGGGTTGAATAGGTGCCTGGCGAATTTTGTAGGAATTGTTTTTTAAATTATTTTTTATTTAAAAATATATTAAAATAATAATATTTTTTTATTTTTAATATCAATATATCAAAACAATAAAAAAAACATTAAAAAAATTTAATTTGAAGTAACAAAAAATAAAAATAAAAATAAAAATAAAAAACACGCGCAATGCTAAACGGTACCTTTGTCATCTGTTGTAGTCTGAAGGCGTCACAATTGTTGTAACTCACAAATTACAGTGCCTCGGAATTGGTGAAGAATGCTATGCTCAAGGTTATCATGAGTTGAAGCTGCAGGGGGGGGGGGGGGGGGGGGGTCATTGAATTTTAATTTATGCGTATTATGACAAAAATCACATTTGTGCAAGTTTAGCTAGTATGGCCATGTCTAATATCTTAACATCAAGAGTGTCCTCCAACTTTACAATTCCATCAGTGCCATCCACACCAATTAACTTGCCAGTAACACCACGATGTGCACCACCCAAGATCTTGATCTTGTCTGATTTCCTAGGCACTACTATCTCAATTTCACTAGGAAGAGCAGTTAATGTCTCGCCGTTGCCATTTGCCCCAAGGGCTATTTTACAAGAGCCATCCTGGTCCCAAGAACACCAGCATTAGTATAGCAGCTGCATGAATCAATTCAGACAAAAATTCTACTCTGTTCCCTCTTCCCTCTTACTAATGACAATTCTACTTTGTATTCCTTCCATATAAACTGGTGCAACTTCATCAAAAAAATAATTAAGGAACTTGCCGTTATCAGCAGAGAGATGCAAATGAAAACTTTTCCCAAATTGCTTTGGAAAGACATACCTGAAGCACCTCCCTGATGATACCAACAGTCGGTTCATCTGTGGTCCTGTGTACGTTCACCAATATGTCGGGTATGAACCATGGTCCTTCACCATCTCCACCTGTAACGAATGGTTTTTTAATACCAACCCTAGATATTGTAAAGATCACAATAGGCATGACAGCACAAAGATTTTGTAGAAAGCTGATCAAACTCCATGCATCTTATCTATTTAAATGTTCTGCCCATTCAGAGAAGCTTCAACATGAAGATTAAATTCTAACTTCTAAACCAAACCACTGAAAAACAGAAGGAACAGAAAAGAAAATTCATGAAGCACCATTTCATTTTCTGGAATTGAAAAGGGGCAAACAATATATGCACTCCTGAAATATCTATTTCATGAAGAAAACAGAATTAATTTTCTTCTTTTAATATCTCCCAGCCTCACCATACAAATACTTGATTCAATGTGAAAACTGGATTCACATAATCACATGACACATACAAACCAAAAACTGAACCATGAAAAGAGACATACTAGATATATTTTATTTTATATAAACTAATAAATATCAGCAGGTCCAACACATTAAGTATGACTAATGGCAAAATAAGAAAGTGCAGAACAAACCTATAACAGGAGACATCATATCAAGACCATTAGTTCCAGGTGTCATTAGTTGCCCTCCAGGAGTGCCAGGGAGGTAGGATGCTGAGCCAGGTGTCATAGGCTGGCCGCCAGGAGTTGATGGCAGGTATGGGCTTGGAGCATTGGCTATAAGAGGTGCACAAAGTTAGCTACAGAATCAAATAAACGCTGAAAGTATCATGTGAAACTGAAAGAGAAACTACCATAGGCAGAACTGCTATCTCTTGGTGTTCCAGCTTCACTATAATTACCACCAGGAGTGCTAGCCCAGCCTGAACCAGGAGTTGGAGCTTCATATGTTCCAGAGGGAGGGCTTCCTGGCTGGAAAAAGAACAATTTATTTATTATAACATAGAATAACTTGTACTATTTATAGGGTCAAAGTATACAAGTTCTTCACCTGATACTGCGGACTGGTTCCCCAAGACCCAGGATTCCCATCTTCCCAATTATCCCTGCATTTTTGTGGATACAGTTCCAATGACCATTTATCAGTTACAATGCATAAAAGTGACATGGTCAAAAGTTGATTATATTTGTCGGATGATACTTTCATTAAACTTATGTCAGAGTGTCAAAATACAGGAAATGCAGGACACTTTTCATTTTAGTATCAGATATACCAGAAAACAGGATTATGCAATGCGAAACATATGTTCTAATTTGGCAATGTTGGTTATGAAAAATTGAAAAGAACAGATTGGTGGGCGGAGGAAAAAAAGGAGAGATTAGACCAAACCACAAAGCAAGATAAATATTGATCCTTAAGCACTACTAAAATCTGCTTAATTTCATCATACTAAAGTTATCCATCATGACAGAAAAATCACAAATAGGAATAAAACTATGTAAAACGATGTAGTAGGCCTCCAACAGTTTTAAATTAAGCAAAAGAAAATAACTTGTTAATAACAAAAGCAAGAGTGTTAATTTAAAGACAACAAAAGGAAATGAATTGTCTAATTCTAAAAAGCAAAATGGGACAGATGAATGACATAGAAATAATTTTAAGGGATATGGTTATAATTCATGATCAATCTGGTGAGATAATAGGCCGCATAGATGGGGAAGTAACTATTAAAGATGCAAAGAAATTATTGCAAACGGGTAAGTAACTTTTAGAGATGCAGTGTTAAATGCCTCTTATTTCTAGTTTGTCCTTGAATCGTTATTTTGACTATTTAGGTGAAACAACATTATTAAGACCAATTCATTAAGGATTAAGGAACCAAGATAACTTTCTATATTAGTACATGACTATTGATACAACTACTACACATTCCTCTAGGCATGTGCAAATTTTAAATTGATATTTATGCAAAAGAGGAAAAACTGCTGAATCTTCAAATCCAACCCATTCACTGTTTCTGCTGCAACTGCCATTTTACCAGTTTCTCTTTCTCCATTTTATTTCCTATGAAGTTGTGTCCACCAATTGAAGGTCATATTTTAGACAGCTTGTAGTTAAGCAAAACGGTATCATCAGCAGTTCTAATAAGCAAGTAAATATGCCCGTGACAGGGGATGGCTAAAACTAAATGAAACCAAAAATTCTTAAAAGTGATACTATCAATCAAAATATTCAACAGAGAGGATTCAGGATAGATATCTAAATAGGAAAAGCATTAGTATTAACAAAAATCATGGTCAAACCTCAGAGGACTCATTGGTGCATAAGGATTCCAGGCCCGATCACGCATAGGTGTCCTCATGCCATCATGAATAGGTGTCGCTGCAAACATGAGATATACATAAGTATATATACCAATCACTTCTATACCAAAATGATGATTGATCAAAGTATCCAAATCTGAATATACCAGAGTAGTGATCGATTAAAGCATCCAATATCTAAATAGACTCGCATACAAAGAACAAACCTCCAGCATCTCTCTTTGGTGTCATGTATGGACGCAATGGAGTCCGAGAAGGATGCATTGGGGTTTCACTTCCCATACCATATCGAAGTGTATCGCTGGTAAAACATGTGAAAAATAGTTAATCAGAAAGATAGAATCATAAAACCAGTTCAAACAATTTTCAGTGTGTGTATTTACCGGTATGGAGTTGAAACAACCACATTATCTGAGATGTGGCTCCGATCAACTGCACTTGAAACAGCATTCATTTTCCATAAAACAAACAGGAATACAAGGGGCTAGCTTTTCATTGTATGTAGATAGGTGAAGACTTGCCTGTAACAACTTTCATTTGTGATTCCAGTTCAACTCTAACAAGTTGACCTTTGATATCTACAACACGCCCACGGTAACCCTTGAAAGGACCCTGTCGTACCTTTATTGTGGTACCAACCAAAGCATCATGCCCTCCCCGTCCACCTCTATTTCTTCCTCCAGCTGCAGAATTCAATTAGCAGTTAATATTAGAACTCGACTTGAGAAAAATATGACACCATTGTAACAAAAATGTCCTTTCCTTTCTTGGGTAAATAACAATTAAGGAAGCCCAATTATGATAAAATTTATTTAAAGAAAAGAGTTGTCACTTTAAAAAACTTACACTCAAATGGAGGACCTCCTCTAGAAAATCTCTTTGGTGACGGGGGTACTCGGGGAGGAGTTTTAAAACTGCTCAATCTTGAATAGGAATCACCCTGAAAATTTAATAATGAGTGAGAAAAGGGACAGTTTGGTTTAAATTATTTCTGCTGATTTGATCTGAAATTGATATAGTCAGTTTTCACTTTAAAAATCATGTCCTGCTAACCTCGATAGGTTACTAACAAATAATGATTGTAAAATATTTTAACAAAAATAAAATAAAATTAAGCAACATGATATATCTGGCAATAGCTTCTCTAAGTAATTAATTACAAAGATATAAAAACAAATCTGCTATAAAAAAAGTGAAAGTGACTATCAATCATCTTTTTAAGCTCCTATTCAGTTAGCAATTATCAACAACTTTTGATAATTATGAACACCAATCCACTTCAAACCAAACACACCTGAAAAAAGCCTGGATAATTAGAATTAAAAGCTGCATGCACAAAAAACTCAGCTAAAACAGAAATTTTATTCCTAAAATAAGACAGAAATGCTTACATTTCTATCTCCATTGGAACGTGATCCTCCAACAACCACACAGGAATGGGATTTAGCACAAATAAACCCAGCATGCTCAAGGTGATGCCGATCATAGATGAACAGAACTCCTCTATATATGTGTTCTACAGGACCTTGTTTTCCCTAACAAGACAATAGGGGAGCTGTAACCAATGAACATGTGGTAGTAAGATAGATCATGCAGTGGCTGGGAATCTTACTTTGCAAGGACCATCAATGATCCTAACAACATCTTTCACAGATACAGTGTTCTTGTACCGATCTTGGACATTGGTTTTCTTCTCAATTTTGCATTTGATCTCTCTCAGTCTAACAAGTGCAACATCAGGTCTCTCTGGAACTCCCTTGAGAACCTGGAGAAAAAGGATGGATCTTGAGCCAAACTAGGTGACAGGTAAACCTAGCAATGTAGGCAGTTCAGTGAAGACTAACCTGAAAGGCTTCACTTTCTACACGAATAATTAAACCGAAGCTCATATTACTGCAATAAACACCAAAGAACAAATAAGGCCTCAAATGATAAGGACAAAAGGATAACATTTTTAAGCAAACAAGCTTACTCCAACAGCACAAGATCGTGAAGCTCATAGCCCCCAATGTTGGTAGCTCCTGTAGTTACCTCAGAACTTTCCACAACATCATCAGCAAATACACGGATCTGAAGACAACAGATATCGACATTGGCTCCACACAATAGTTTCCTTGTCAAGCAATAACTAAAGCAGAGAATTAATTTATGCAGCAAAAGCATCACTCACATGTTCCTTTGTTGTATCAGACAGAATAATGAGCACATGCTGCTCAACCTTAACAACCATGCCAGTTGCACCTTCATGTGTGCCTGAGACAACCTTCACGTGATTGCCAGGTTCAAAATACTTGCACAATTCCTTTTCATTTACTGCAAGTGTTTTCTGCCAATAAATAGTTTTGAATACCAATAAATGAAAGGATGAGACAATAAGCAAATTCAACCTATTCTTAACAACATACAAGGACAAATGATTATTTTAAATTTACCAACAAATTCTTACCGGAAGACCCTTCATTTCAGGTCTAATATGTACATTTTCTTCATCAACTTTCTCAACCCATCCCTTTAGATTTTTCAGATCTCCCTTGACAACAATAACTGCATCACCCTTCATAAAATGGCCCTTCTTTCTGTTTGCAAACAAGGTTGACAAACTGGCAATATCACCATCTCCATTCTCTCCAGGTGTACGAAACTTCTCAAGCTCATCAAATGATGGCTTAATGTTCTGAGCACTAATTGACTTCATTGATACAGTTTTATACAAGAAACCATCTTTAAAAAGCATCCCGCCAATATTTTCAAAATAATCACCGGTCATTGGATCTCTTCTGCGTTCTACACGAATATGTAATTCCCTGAAAATTTACAGGGCCAACAAATAATCATATAATAAACAAAAAGATTCAGTACTATTGATATTTGAATGCAAAAGAAGCAATCGGTATTTACCTAGCTTCTTCAACATTCATAAAACGTGGAGGAGGTACAAATGCCTTCTTTTTTGGCGCTTCTCTGCCTTCCTGGGGAAAAAGGGGTAACAAAATCCATCTTCTATTATGAAAGTGCACTAACACAATTAAGTTCCACACCATCTCATGCATCGGCAAAGTAATATTGATGATAAAAAAGGGAATGCCTAGTGCATCTATATGAGGTCACCAATTTGATGAGACATGACCTTGAACAAGACAATTTTCTCAGTCGAATATGTCTACTATCAACCAAACAAAGGGCAATAATGGAAGTGAAAACTTACCAGTTTGTTTGCAAGAGCCTGCAAGTCAATCCTTGGAATTAACTTTACTGTAACTCTCTGCCGGACATTATCTACATCTACAACCTTCAAAATAAGAGAACGAAAAATCAGCAAGGAAAAACTGAGAACAAGAATGTGAATAGGAACAGAAGTTATAAAACATACTTTGGCAAGGTCCCCTTTGTAATTCCCAATCTTCATTCTGACCCAGGTGTCCCTTGAAAGATCAATCACTTGGCTTTCAACTGAAAGAACATCAGTCATTTCTTTGATTGGAACAAGCATGATTTTCTGCCCAAAAATATTGCGCAAGCCTTTACAAGCCTGAAGCAGAAGCAAATCAATAGATCACATATTCCATCCGTCACAGCTGTAAGCATGAAAACGCAAAAAGTTGAGTGATTCAGTAATCACTGGAAAGCCCCAAAGCAGAAGGATACCTCTCTCACATGGGCTTCTTTGTCTGCTTCAATATATATATAGTTTTTAAGATGATCAAGAGCAATAGCAGACCGAATTTGCAACTCCGATCCTTTATCAATGTATTTTTGCATTAAACAAACAGCCGTCTCCCGTTCACGGCCAATCTGATGAATATTAAAGAACAATTAAATAAGTACATGAATACATCTAGTACCACAAATAAGAAAACCACGCCCATTGACGAATGATAAACATACCGCACACTTAACCATCCATAATTTCGGATCCCGAACAGATGGCAAAAGAGCTTGTTGCTCCACTTCCGTAGTCTCTTCATCATATTCTGAGTGCATTGACTTTGCATATCTTGCTTGAATACTTCTCTCAAGTGCTTCAACATCTTCTTGATCCTCTTCTGCAGGCAGTAACGGCCTACGATGCATCCTTCTACCACTACCCTCATCAGGTAAATCAGCTCCGTGATCGTCAACTATAAAATCTGCATTTACAAAAGCACAATTAAGAGCATTGAATTCATCACCATTACTAAAAAAAAGGACTTAAAATTTAAACAAACATACCGTCCTCGCCATCATCTTCATCCTCCTCGTCATCACTGGCAACTTGAGCAATATCATCAAAAAACTCTGAGCCACGCCGCTTCTTCCCCTTCTGCTTCCTACCACCACCACCTCCTCCACCACCACCACCACCACCATAATCCTCATCATCCTCATCTTCCTCTTCCTCCTCCTCCTCCTCCGCAATATCATCAAAGAAATCTGATCTCCGTCTCTTCTTAATCGACGCTCCTATATCTTCCTCTTCTTCACCCTCATAATATTCCTCCTCTTCTTCATCCATTACTTGCTCTTCCTGCTCCTCATACTCTTCATCTTCAAGGTCGTCGTCTTCGTCTCTTCGACGAGACATGGTTAATTGAATTGACGGCTATAGTTGTAATCTGATCCAATAAATCGAAGCCAGCAGGCAACAGTTCATGCTAATTTCAAGAAAGAGAGAAAAAACAATAGGATAGAATCTTGTACCTGCTGAAAGTGAGAGGATTAGGGATTTTAAGATTTTCTAAGCTCAGTTCGATCAATCGGGGAGCAAGATACAGAGAGAGAGTGTGCTAACCCTAACAGAAACAAAGAAGAGAGGAAGACGTCGAGAGTTTTAGTGAAATTTTTTTTTTATCTGACAGGAAAAACGATATGTTGTTTGAAGTCGGATCCCCCGCCTGTTAGAGTTTGAAGCCGTCTTATCCATCGATGTACGGGTTTAAAGTTGGGACTTGGGATAGAAGGTACGGGTTTAAAGTTGGGTTAAGGAATAGTTGTTTTTTAAATATATTAAAATAATATGTTTTATTATTTTATAAAATTATTTTTAATATTAGTATATTAAAATATAAAAAATTTAATTTTAATCAAAAAAATTATTGAAAAAAATATTATTATGAATGTAGTTCACACTTGAAGCAAGCATATGCATGGCCATATATAAAAAAATTATTTTATATTTTTTTAAAAAATAAATAAATCTGTGTAAGAAAAATTAATATTCTATGCCATGTATAAATTTAGGTAACCTATATTAACACCACATACAATTCTATTTCTTCTAAATTATAAAATTTGTAACATCAAAAATATTTTAAAACTTATTTCCTAGTTTACAAGAGGAAAAATAAGGAAAGGTCTTTAGGAGATACTATGATAGGAAAATATTGATTTATAAAAGCACCATAAGATTAATTAAACAATTTAAGAATTTATATAATATTTTATTAATTTTTTTTAGGCAGCTTATTATTCAGGGTTTTAATTCCAATTAATCCAATAACAAATTTCCATAATTATCCATTTAACAAGGCATCGATTCCAAACCAGGAAACTAGTTTTACTAATTTTCCATTCTCATAGCATCAATCCTCCAACGAATAACTCATTCACAGGACACTAGTTTTATCATCAGGAAATTGGTCTAACCAATCTTTACATAATAAATTTGCAAAATAAAAATTCTGACATGCATTTTACAACAACCTTAATAACAAATTTATAAGAGACTTTTACAAAATAATCTAAGGTGTCGAGCACTTACCTGAAATATGTGCTCTACTAGTTGTTCCTTACTGCTGTTTGATGCCCACGATTTCACATGTATCAATAGGTACAATTTATTAATTTCAAGCCTTGTCCATGCATACACACACTTTACATTTTCATTCCCTTAATAATTCAACATTTTTAATCAAGAACAACTCTAAACAAGAGTTAACATTTTATAAATTTCAGGTGGTTCAACGTAATTGACTCAGAACACTGTTCAATATTGTGATTATAATTGGATTTATAGAACTTAATTTTATAAGTGGTTTCTTTATATAGAAAGCAAAAACATAAGTATAAAACTTTGATGAAGATGACTAAACTCAGTTTTTCCATCTATATGCCTAAACTCACAAATTAGAATAGTAAAAAAATTATCATGCTAATTTTAGTTTAGACCCTTCTTTGGTTTTTATCTTATATCTAACGTTTTCTCATTCTAATTTAAGCAAGGTTAGTTTTTTTGTTTTTTTAAAAGGTAGCATCAATGTATACAACTTTTATTAATGAAATTATCTCAAATTCCATCATCTTAGGGTTCTAATCTTAAAGAAGAAACAGATAGACAAACTGTCAAGTTTTTTATTTCTAAGTTTAACAAGTTTTTACTTGTTTCCCCATGTATTTTCCATTATTTTAAGCAATAATAACATATAATACCTTCATATATAATCATTTAACATAAATATTAAACTCATCAACCTTATCAAATCCATTCATTAAAATAAAAATTATCTCCACTAACTCATTTTTTTTATTCATCACATGTATCAAATATCATCAAAACACAATTTCATATTCAATTTCATAAACCATGAACCTCTACCAAATAGTCTAACAATTCAAGAAAAATACAAAACAAGTTAAAACAACTTATTAAGAGAATTCATTACCCCCTAAAAATAAGAAATTAAAGAAGAAATCCCAAGATGAATCAAATTTCTTTCACCCTACTTTTCTCTCCTTTGCCGCCCCTATCAAGGTTGAATCCCTTGGAGTTCTTTAATTTTTCTTGTATAAATCTCCTCTTAACACCCTTTAATTCTATAATCTAACTTTTTTTTTTGTTTTTAATGTGATTTTTGTAAGATTTCTAGCTCACTTTCTCCTCCCTCTTTTCTCTTTTTATAGCCGGCCATTTCTAGAGATTTCTAGACAATTCTTCTTTATTTATAACTATAACTTTCTTTATTTGCACCTTACCCCCACTTACTTTTTTTTATTTACATATTAGTCCTTTATGTTTTCTTAATTTCCATATTAACCCCTCATATTCTCTCTTATTTTTTTTTACATTGACCCCAGTATGTCTTCTATTTATACATTGTCTCCAATATTTCTCTAACCATAATTACCACTTTAATTCATCCTTTTAATTTAATTTATTTTTTTTACTACTTCAATATAAGATTTTTATCCAAAGATTTACACATGGTGTCTTGGGCTCAGCTTATGGCTGAACCTAAGCGTATTGTGTCTGACAACTTGCTAAACCCATGAAGACTTGGGCTCATTTCATAGCTAAACCCAAACATATCGGTTTAAGCAGATTTCCAGACCCATATTTGATTGAGTTATCACCCTATTATGGATTTGGGCTCTTTCAAAACATAAAAAATATTGAGTAAAAAAGACCACCTCATTAGTTTCACACCAAGTGTTTTATGCATTTGATGCATAAGGACTTGAAAAGCCTCTTGGGAGACAACTGGTCAGGTTCGTCTTGTCTTCCCTTAAAAAGAGGTATTTAAAAAAACAGTTAGGGGGAGGTGAAATGATCTTTTTGAAAGGACCATTTGGTGACCTGCAACTAATATAATAGGTGTTTATCCTTCCTAGGTTTATAATATGAGGCCATATGTCCTTCATTCATTACTTGGAGTAGAAGGCGGTGATGTATATAAACCTTCTTCTTTTTAATTTTATTTTTGCCAAAAATTTCCTTCGCATTCTATGTATTAGAAACCTTATGTAGGATCAAGTTTCTTTGTGTTTTTTTTTTTCCAGAAGAAGAGTCATCTTCTAGGTAAACACATAACACACCTTATCTTTTCTTTCTTATTTTAAATCATCTTAGGTTAAAAATGACTTCTTTAAAATGCAAAGAAATTTCATCTACTAAAGGAGATTTCAGTTTCAGACTTGAAATTGAAAGTACTAGCCATGAATATATGGCCATTAAAATAGGTTCCTAGATCTAAAAGTGGTATTGCTCAACCCTCTTCTACTGGAAGAGGGAATGAGAATGTCCCAAAGAGGTTTCAAACCTTAGGGGACAATTAAGGTTATCTAGGACACCTCCGGATGAGGTAGAGAACATAGTGTCCTTTGAGCAAGGAACCCTGGGGACACCTCCGGATGAGGTAGAGAACATAGTGTCCTATGAGCAAGGAACCCTGGCTAACTCTAAATTATTGAGATAATCAAGGGATCATTCAGTCCTGTTACCAGAGGTGATGACCATACCACCCAGGTCATCAGTAACCTGATGAAGGCAATTTTATTATTACTGCCTCATATGCGCAAACAAGTTTGAGTACTTGTTCTCCTTACAAGGATTTGTAAATGATGTTTTTCATTACTTTAATATGAGTCATACTTAACTGCACCCTAACGGGTAAAATGACTTGTTTGCCTTTGACAAGCTAATGAGGGTCTTCATGAGGAACTAATGGTCAGGGTATTTAGAGAATGCTACATGTTGATTAGCAGTGATTAAGAAGGACCTTATATCCTTTGTTTTTTTTCCCTAATAGGCCAAGAGGGCCTATAAAAGAAACCTTTTAAGAAAAGTCCTCTTGTTTAAAAAAGTGAAAAAAAATGGTGCTAATGAAATATAAGGGTGTAGCTAGATCTCGGGATGAGTACAATGTTATTTATAGATGTACCCATTTATAGAGAGTGCCCCCTGCTGGAGTAAACAACATACCTTTCCTCAACAAGGAGGAAGAGAGGATATGTAATAGGTTATGTAATCTTAACAACGAATACAAAACCAATTGTATGGATTAGGGACTTTATAACACTTCTAGTAATTTTAATTTAATGTGTTCCTTTAGTTTCATGTGTTATTCATCTCCTGGCTTTTTCCTTGTACAGGATCCTTACTAAGAGTAGCTAGGTTTGAGGACAACAAGACCATGCCATTTATGCCTAGTCACGTGACCACCCCAACATCCAGTTGTGCTTTCTCATCTGAAGACACCCTAGGCTATCTTCACGAGCAATATTTGATATGAAAGAAGAGGTTTACGAGAATAGCTCTTATGGATGTTGAGGAAACCCTAACAGCTGCCCTTTTAACTATGGATGCACACCAATAAATAGTAGGGGGAAGTCAATCTCCCATATAGGGGGGTCTCAATGTGTCAACTTTAACATATGATTATAGAACTTTTTAGCCATGTGCCTTAAACCACAAGAGTAAAGGATTTTTTTCTTAAGGTTAAACCTAGACCATGCTCTCATATGCTTTCATAACCTCAATGAAGAGGAAAGAAAGATTATAGGGGCTATCTTGCAAGGGAGGTCCACCCTTGGACATGAAGGGTTAGAAGTGATGGACACCTTGGACAGGCTGTCATCCTTCCTTCTAATATTAGTGTGTTGAAGGACCCTAGTTACCAGTGACACTTAGCTATTACTAGCCATATGACCTTCCAGGTATGAAAAGTCTTTAAACAATTTTCCTTTTCTAATGCATTGACTAGTCTTAGTTAAATAAGGATTTGAATTCACTTTGTCGTAAACTATTATTTAAACCTTCATGATGTGCGCTCATTTGCAAAGTCGATGGGCTAAGGAGATAAAGGCCATAGAAAAGGCCATTGAACAACATCACACCAACATTATAGAGGTGCATAGGCTAAGAGAGGAGAAGTCTGCTCAAAATGCTGAGCTGAAACCTCTTAAGGCGACCTATATTTAATTTGAAAGAGAGATAAAAAGACAGACTTATATCTTGGAATCCACTAAGGAAAAGCTTGGGGAGGCATGTAACTATATTGACTTTTTAGATAAAGAGATCATCGAGCTCAAGGAATCCAATGACACCTTAAATGAGGAGCTGAATACAAAAAAAAAAAAAAAATAGGCTTATAATTCTCGGTTGAGGATGAAAAGATTAAAGAACTCTTCCCAAGAATTTTATGTTAAGTATAGAGAGTATATCTCTTTGACAAAGATCATATGGGACACACTCTTCTTATTTATATCCAACTTGTATTTCTTTAACTTTTCTAGGGGAATGTAAATGGACTTCAACGAGTTTTTTCCCAACGGTTAAGTTCTTAACTTTGAAGATGTCTTCCTTGCTAGAGTTGTTGTAGCTAAGGATGAAGTTTATCTTGTCCAAGAGCTGGGCATAAATATGTAGGAGCTTTTATAATTTTTAATGACTTTTTTATTATTTCATAATGAATATTTAGGTTTTTACGCCTTGGATTTAGCCACAGGCCTTTAAATATGTAATTTCAATTATTGTGTTATATTTTGCTAAGTACATTCAACTTTTTGATAAATTGAAAACTTCTTTAGGTAGTCTGTATCTTAACCTAGATGGGTATAACGCCCTGTAATTGTAAAAAGCAGGGGGGATTTCTTTCAACAACCATCATGGATCCAATACCTATACTTCAAATGTTTTTTGAAAAAAACGGTTGGCTTTGTACGAGTCCAACACCCATACTTAAAAACATATTCAAATTGCAAACTACATGGGTCCAACGCCCATGTTTAGAAAACATTTAAAATCTTTCTTGGTCGGTGTATTGGTCTAATGCTTATATTATATTGGCGAGGTTGGCAATATGGTATTTTAGTCATGGCTATATGGTTATTGCCCCTTGTTGGGGATGGAAAGGAACACTTAGTTGTAGGTATGCACAAGTATTTTAGTCTGGTTAGTCTTAATACAGACCTTAATGATGTGGTGTGATGTATTTGGGCATTGTTGAGAGAATTTGTAAGGTGAGGACAACATTGGAGAATAATGTTATTGCACTTAGAAAAGATCTCGTATCAATCCCTTATAGGGTGCGAGCCTTTTGCCCTGAGGGGTTATCAAGAGAAGATAAAAAGATAGTGATTGGAATAAAATATTCATAAATTGAGATTTATATTTTCATCAACTACGATGCAATTTTAAATGATCAGAGTACCAAGTGTGAGGGAGATTCTTTCCTTCCATATCTTATAGATGATAAGTGTTTACCTTAATCACTTTTATAACTTTAAAATGACCATCTTACTTCGATGCCAGCTTTGTTGCATTACACCACCAGTGGTTTCTCCCACCAACAAGTTTGTCCTTACTTTTTTTATTGCCTACAACCTTCAACTTTCTTAGGACCAAATATCCAAACTTGAATCTTCTATCCTTGACCTTGGCATTGTGATAATGAGTAATTTTGAGCTGATAGGCTTTATGTCTAACAGTAACAGTCAGACGAGATTCATTTAAGAAATCCAAATTGGTTCTAAAGCCTTGTTCATTGTCTTCTGAGGTATAATGAACCACCCAATGGCTTAGACATCCATTCTCTGCTAGGATTATATCTTCAGTCCTATACGTGATTAGAAAAAGGGTTTCACTAGTGGATGTCTTCTATGTTGTTCTATAAACCCATAAAATTTCATTTATTAGTTCTGTCCATTATGACTTTGCTTCTTTTATCTTTTATTAAGTCTATTAAGCAAGACTCTATTAGTCAGTTCAACTTGACTGTTGATTTGAGAATGTGATACGGAGGAGAACTTATGATCGATATGAAGCCTTTGACAATGCTTTTTCATCGTGTGGTTGTAAAACTATGTCTCATTATCAATTATTAAGACTTTAGGAAGTCCAAATCAGTATATGGTATAATTCCAGAAGAATGAAAGCATTTTGTTGGTGATAATCTCTACTAAGGCTTATACTTCAACCCATTTAATAAAATGATCAACAACTACTAGAACAAAATGTCTTTTGCTTATAGTCTTATACAATAAACCCAAGATATCCATCTTTCATTGAGCAAAAAACCAAGGGGAGGTTATATTGATCATCTATACAGATGGCTGACGAGAGACCGAGGCAAACCTCTAACATTGATCATATTTCTTCACCAAATTGGTGGCATCATAGAGTATGGTCGGCCAATAGAAACCTGCTCGTATAGTCTGAGCAGCAAGATCTCTAGAGCCTGTGTGTAGACTACATATACCTTTATATATCTTTCTTAAAACATAAGTGCTTTCTTTTAGAGATAAATATTTTAGTAGTGGAGTTGAGGTAGATCTTCGATATTTCTGTTGAGGGTAATTCTCCAACAAGTAGATAATGCATGATCAGGGTTCTCCAATCTTTCTTATTATTGATGGGAATAACCACAAATATTTTTTTACCTACACTCAATTTTTCTACAGCTTCAACCTAAACATCCACAAAGAGGTCTATAAGATTTAAACTTGCTAACTTAGACATAAGATCTGTCTGGTGGTTGTCTTCCCTTAGAATATAAGTGATTAAAATACTTTTATCTCCAGCTTTTAAATAAGATCGAACCTTCTAAAGATATTGTTGCATGATCGGTTCTTTGGCTTTATATACTTCTTGGCATTGACTAACTACTAACTAAGAGTCACTATGAACTTTAAATGGGTATGCATTCAAGGGCCCTGCAAGGTGTAATCTTGCTAGAAGAGCTTCATACTTTAATACATTATTTATGGTTAGGAACTCAGAACAAACTTTATATTCCAGTACTTGTTCTTCATAACTAACAAGCATTATCCTAGCTTTACTTCCATTAATGTTGGAAGAGCCATTAACATATAATCCCCAGGTAGGGAAAATCAGAGGTTGTTTTACTAGAGCTTCTGGTTTGGCTAAGGAAGTTGTGATTGAAAATATAAATTCATATGTATCTATAAGACCTTCAAAAAAGCATTCAATAATGAAGTCTACCAAGGCTTGACCTTTTATAGTTGGTTAGGGTCTATATTGAAGTCTAAACTCTCCTAACTCAATAGCCATCTAATTAGATATCTAGATATCTCTGGCTTATGAAGGATTTCTCACACACGTTGTGATGTAGACGGAAGCTAAAGAAAGTAATTAAATGAGGAACATAAAATATTTTAAATGGGTGAAAGAAACTACAAGTGTGAGCCTTAAATTTGCAAGTTTATTCTCTTTAAAAATAATGATAATGAAGTCTTCCTCACTAGGAGGTTTATAAACCCTTAAATAGTCCAGAAACCTTACTTCAACTAGAAAATAAAAATAAAAACCTGAAATTATAAAGGAAAAAAAACATAAAATCCAAAATAAGTAAGAAATCCAAACAAAAAGAGGAAAAACACAAAAGCTTCCAAAATTGAGGGGCTTTGATTAGATTTTTTATATCTAAAAATCCAATGGTCCGTGTACAAATGCAATGGATATTATAGAGAAAACAGTCTCTGTAAACTTTTATAAATAGTTGAACACGATCCAATAGATAAATTAAAAGTTGTGGACCTTTTGAGCTGTTATTCTGATCTGGTGTGACCAAACCTCTTCTTGGGTTTTGACTTACCTATTGGTCCATAAATGTATTTATTAGGCCATCTACGTAATCTGTCTAGGATAAATCTTCATTTAGTTATGACAGACCCACACGTGACAGCTTAGAATCACTCGTTATCGCAGGCCCGACTACATCATGTTGATCTGTCAAAACTATGACTTGGTAAGCTTTGAAATATGATTTCATCTTCCTATTTACGCTCACCAGAGCAAGGGCCACTTTCTCCACTTCAAGTATCTCATTTCAACATCATGAATAGTTTGACTATAGTAATAAATTGGACATTATATTCCTTCATCCTCCCTTACCAAAACAAAGCTTATTGTTGAGTCAACCATCCCTATGTAGAGAAAAAGATCTTCACTCTTTCTTGGTTGAGACAGGATCTTGGGAGATGAAAGATAAATTTTAAACTCTTTAAAAGCCTTCTGACAACCTGAAGTCAACTCAAAGTTGGTTATGTTTCTCAAGGTCTTGAAAAATGGTAGAGTGCGCCCTTCTAGATGAGCTATAAACTAATTAAGGGCAATTAATCTCTCTATAAGACAATGAAACTTCTTTATTGACCAAGGATGAGTCATGTTTAAAATGGCTTGAACCTTTTATGAATTAGGCTTGATTCCCTTGTCGCTTACTAGAAAACCCAAAAACTTTCCTCTTTTGATGGAAAAGACACTTGAAAGGATTTAGTTTTATTAACATGTTATCAACATATCCCTCCATAACCCTTCTAAGTTAATTCTTGAATATTTCATTAACCATTCATTAGTAAGTAGCTCCAGCATTCTTAAACCCGAATGACATTGCTCTATAACAAAAATTTCCCCTCTCAGATATAAAAGTTGTTTTTTCCTTATCATCTAGGTGCATGAGGATTTGATAATATCCAAAATTGGCATTCAAAAAGCTTAGATATTTAAAACTTGTAGTGGAGTCAACTAAATGGTCAATATTGAGGAGAGGATAACTATCATTTATGTAATTTTTATTCAAATCTATGAAGTTCACACACATCTACTACTTACTATTGCTTTTCTGAACCATTACCATATTTGCTAACCATACAAGGTACATCACTTCCATAATAAAGCCAACATCTAGGAGCTTATCTACCTCTTGTGCTATTAATTTCTACCTTTCACCCCTGAAACACCTCTTTTTCTAGTGGATTGGATGAACAGTTAGGTTATTCTTCAACTAATAAGTTGCAATTTCAGGACTGGTTCCTGGCATGTCAGAGGTTTTTATCATAAAATTAAACCTTTAGATATAGAAGAGCTATGTCAGTGACTGTTATTGTGTTAGTGTTAAGGTTAAATCCACTTTCATGACGACTTAGTCATTTTCTCTCAAAAGGATATGCCTTCAGTTTTTCATTAATTTTAGCTCTGACCTCCACTTTTTCTTTCAATAACCCTTGTTGGTTCAATACCAAGGCCTTTTTTTCCCTTCAGATAAGTAGAGGCACATTGCCTTAAGGTTACTTGATTCTCCTTCACTGTGGACACTCCTTTCAGAGTTTGGAATTTCAGTGTCAAGTACCTAGTGCTAACGACTGCATTAATCTAATGCAAAAGAGGTCTATCTAAAATGGCATTGTAGGCCAAGGTCATGTCAAAAACCATAAAGGTTTGCTGGGGGGAGACTCGCTTAGAGGGAATGCTAATGGTGACTGAGAGTTTTAGGGTGCCCTTCATCGATACGCTTGAACCTTCTATCTTAATAAGATGAGTTTTTATTAGGATCAGTCTTGTGTGGGATATCCCCATCCGGGCCATTACTTTGTGGAAGAGGATATTGATTGCATTGTCATTATCCACCAACACTTGATATACTCGATGGTTAAAAAGGATTGTAAAGATGAACATGTCATTTCATACGGGAAAGTTATTCCCACTCTATCTTCTAGGGTAAAGACGATGGGCTCATGCCATTGTTTTACAAGAAGAGTAGTTGTAAGTACTTCCTTCCTATACTTTCTTTTCCTAGTGCTAGAATCACCTTCCGAAGGGGTTCCACCTAAGATCATGTTGATTTCAAGTAGTGCCATCATGGATTGACTAAGCACTTCCTTTTTTAGCTTGGGATGGGAATCCTTCTTCAAAAACTGATGAAGATAGCCCTTGGTTATCAATCTTTCAATTTCCTTTTTCAAGACGTAACACTCATTTGTGTCGTGTCTTTTATCTTTATGAAATAAACAATTCTTATTAAATGTACGAGTATTGGGTGGCGATTTCATGGGAGGAAGAGGGAATTAGACAAACTCTTTACTTTGAATGGCGATATGGATTTTAAAGAGACTAGTATTTAGTAGAAAAGTATGCATTTTAGGATAGTTCGGACGTTCCTTGATCTGTCTATTTTGATTTTTTCTAAGGTTATTGTCCCTTATAGGTGAGCGATCCCACTTAAGAGACCTCTCAGTCAAACTTTCTCTTGAGAAAAAAGGAAGAACCATGGCGCAACCCACTTAAAACAAGGTTCATGTTTTTTTTCACCTAAAAACTCATTTAAACCTATTTTAAACCTAAAACACCTAGAAAACAACCTAGAAGCCTTGTTAAACCAATCTATAGCCCTCAAAAACACAAAAAAAAAAACTCAAAACTCAAAACCCAAAATCAACCAAAAACTAAAAATCTTTTCAAGCTTAGATCTGTTTATTTAGGCACTTTCAAGGTAAAAACACCGAACTCGAACTTCTCTCATTATATAGAATCATTTAACACAAAAATCGACCGTTTTAGTGGCCATAATTATCATTAAAGACAATTTTCTCTCTCTACGCCTGATCCGGCGAGTCCCTTTCTCTCCTCCCATAAAAAAAGGACTAAAAAAAATAAGGAAAATGAACAAAATTGAATTTTAAAAAATTAAAAGGACCGGTTATGGAAGAGCTAAAAAAGATGGGGGGCTAAAATGAACTTTTTAGACAAATTTCAAATCCGCCACTTATTTTACTTGCTTTCACTTTAGTCCTTTTCTTTTAATTCAACCCTCCCTCTTAAAAAAAAATACATTTAGGTGCTAATTTGAACTCAAAAGGCTAAATTATTCAAAATAGAAGTTCAAAAATCAAATTGAAATTTTTCTAAAAATCAATTAATTTGGTACCTCCGTCTCATTTTGGTCACAGCCTTATATACGACCCTTATTTAAGGTTGTTGGGCCTTTTTTTTTTTGTTTTTTTAATTAATATAGGTCTCCGGGTCAGCTTGCGCACACCTCGACTAATCACACGGCCCTTGAAGTTAACGACCATATTGTAAGCCTCTAGTGGCCCTGAGAGGACTTGAACTCGTGATTATTGGGGAGCAAACCCAAGACCTGACCAGTTGAGCTAAACCCCTGAAAGTTGCCTTTTGTTTTAGTGGCCAAGGTTGTTGCTCTCCATTCCATGTGGCTGGCTGGCCTATGCCATCGCCAGCAATTGTTGTAGCTTACTAATTGCAGGTTCCAAAAAATGGGTAGATCTGAACAGACATAACGTTTCAATTTGCCTAACATCTCGAGTTTTTTTATGGTGGTCACATAGGTCTTAGTTTAACCTGCTTGGATGATAGATTCTTCTCCTAGTCTGGAATCATGAACATTTTCAATGTATCAACTAGAGTTGATTTTTTTTTTCTAATCAGGACCCATATTAGGATTTGAAGTTGCAGATCAAAGCATTTCAGTGCTTAATGCATACCAAATCTCATTGGCAAAGAGGTTTATTATGTGACTAAAAAGTGCATGTAACAAAGAACAAAAATAGTCTCCATGGCTATAAAATCTTTTAAACATTTAGATAAATTAGTGTTGCAGTTGCTCCCTCGGATCCCCATCTTCTTCATCTATAGATTTCAATCACAACAGAGCTTAGTAGGCGTAGTTCTTGACGAACATTCCTTTCTTGGCTTCATCTGACTCTCCCTCACCGGTGTACTTGCCAAGCTGAGCAAGAGAGTTGGCCTTGGCACGGATGAGAAGTGCTTCCTGAGCTGCATTCACGTTCTCTGGCCTGCCTCCCCATGTCTTCAAGCAAGTGTTCTGGAGAGCTCTAGCATATGAGAAAGACACGTGCCATGGGTTTGCAGACTGGTTCATTGCGTTGAGGTTCAGGGTTGCTTCAACCTCGGATTGCCCACCAGACAAAAACTGCTCAAAAAATAATCCATGATCAGTACATGTTTCACTATTATTGCTAAAGAAGCCGTCCTGCCTAAAGCATGTTAATCTTGATAAGCCGAAATTTTAACACTTCATGCAAAAAAAGAAGTAAAACTGTGAATGAAAGTTGAAATGCAACTTGCCATGATTCCAGGGACGGATGGGGGGATTCTCCTCTGAAGGAGCTTGAGTGTGTACTCAGCAACTTGTTCAGGGGTGGCCCTGTCCTTGCATTCAGCACCAGGAGTGACCATACTAGGCTTGAGAAGAATACCCTCAAACATGACATTGTTCTCTGCCATGTAGAAGAAAACCTCAGCCCAAACCTTCTGGGCTACTTCGAAAGTCCTGTCAATGCCATGCTCACCATCAAGCAAGATTTCTGGCTCCACAATTGGGACCAATCCATTGTCCTACAAGATCCAAGTAACAAAATCTTAATCAGCAAGTAGAGATTATAAACAACAGGTAGCAATACAGCAATTTGTTTGGGGTGCTATACTTGAGAAATGGCAGCATAGCGGGCAAGACCCCAGGCAGCCTCCTTCACTGCCAAGGCAGATGGGCCGTTGGGAATGCTCACAACAGTACGCCTGACCAATGAAAGTAAGCATTTAGTTAATTAGTTACGTACGTTGCAAAGTAAATATGGTTACAGAAAGTTGGCATTTTGCGAAACATAGAGAACAAATTTCATACCATTTGGCAAAACGAGCTCCCTGTTGGTAGTAAGCAGCTGTGCGGGAGGCGAGTCCATCAAGACCTTGGCACCATGACTCATCATTGGAACCAGCTAGAGGCACCAAACCCTATTGTTTTCATTTTTCAAACTGTATGTTACTAAAATTTTGTTCAATAAACAATAAGATGTATACTCTTTTGCCTATACTATCAAATTTAGTTAACTCAATGACAAGAATAAAGCACGAGTTTAATTTCAATAAAAAAAGTTCTGAATTCGTGAAAATTTAATGTTAGGAGACATGTGTCGGAGTATTACCTTGTCAACTTTGATACCGGGAACAATCTTTTGCTCAACAAGAACATCAACCATCTTCTTGCCATCAGTGGTGGATTGGTAGAGAGTCTCCTCAAAAAGGATGGCACCAGAGACGTAATCACCAAGGCCAGGGACTGTCACAAGAAGGGTACGGTATGCCTGGCGGTTAGCCTCGGTGTTCTCTAGCCCGATTGAGGCGAGACGTTTTCCACAGGTAGCGTTAGACTCATCCATGGCCAAAATACCTCGGCCAGGAGATGCAATTGTTTTCTACATCCAGAAACAAGAACAGATAAGTGCGGTCTCATTTACCCAAAAAACCTAAAAGGGCAGTGTCTTATATCATGGACTTAAAGCTGGCAAGAGAAGTACTATCACTTTCTACTTAAAGCCTGTGCTTTACACTATCATGTATGACAAAGTCATTGCATGTCATATTTTTTTTGCAAGTGTCTACTCTAACTCCAGCTAAAGTGATTGAAAGATGTAACAATATAACATACCGCGGTTTTGACAAGCTCCTCAGCATAGGAACCAGCACGAACGGTAAGAGCAGAAGGGGCGGTGGAGCGGCACCGGACAATGGAGGCAGAAGGCAAGCGGAGGGTCTGACCCTTAACAAACTCAGACTTGTCTAGAACTGGTGATGACTTGAGAAATGATGCCGAGGCCATCTTTCTTTTTTCTGTTTTTGCTGATAGGAGACTACACTGCCAGTGCAAGATAGCCTATAACAAGTGTCTATATCTTATCTCCTCTCTATCTTGTGCCTCTTTACCACACATGCATGCACTTCCACGAATTTATATTTGGCTTCCATGTTATCACAAGATGTCACATTTGAGGCTGTCCTTCATCGACAAATAACAATTTGCCACGTGGATGATATATATAGCACGGTACACTTTGTTTTGTGTATGCGTGGTTGAAATAGATGGTTTTATTCCCACCTCGTAAATTAATGAAATTATGGAGTCATAAAGCTGATATTTTCTCTTCTTTGTCAAGAAGAACAGACAACTGCATCCCATTCACTATGTTACCGAGTCCAAATCAGTGTCGCTTGGGAGATTTCTCTGGAGAGTAAATATGAGGTTGTAATCTCTCCTGTTTTGTTTCTTAGCTTCATTTGATTAATGGCCATTGTTTAATAGCCAAATTTGATAGTCTATGATTCCCCTCTCAACGGTAGATAGCTTGCCATATCAGCTTTCTATGTGATGGGCTCGAGTTTCTATGCCCCATAGTGGGTCTAAATATCACTGGGTGGTTCCATTTGAAGGACCCACTAAAATAGCATAGATTCATGGCAGAGGCACCAAATTGCCAACGTTTTTTGGTTAAAGGATCCCCAGTACGGCTTTAGACAAATTAGAACCTTAATTCTTGATTCCTTGCTCAACGTGGTCGTTGGTCAAACTGGTGGTTCTGAACATCAGTTGCAGAAGCCTGAAGAACGAGAACTGAGAATCATGTGAGTAGGGCTGCGGCTCCTCACAATTAGTACAGAATTCAATTGGACGTGAGATTTCAGTCATGGAAAGCCCCTGTCAAGTTCATTGGGACGGTAATGCATTGTATAATATGAACATCAGAAGTAGATATAAAATCTTAAATGTACATGTCAGTATTTCAGAGACAACAACTAAATTTAAGGTTGCCCGGTCCATCATTCATTCGGTTGAATAGAATGCTTATGTAAAAATATTTCACACTTACGCAGAACTCTAAACACTACGTCCATCAAAATTAAAAGCGGTTGCTAGAAGCAGGAGACGTGCAACGAAGTTGAAATTATAAAATGTACAATGTTGTCAACAATGTCAAGTAAAGTCAAGAATGTTGATCCAAAGACAGGTCAGCAATGCCATGAGTCAAAGTATCAAGGGACTCCTCTTTCAAATCTTTCCGTGCTCCGGAATCATCAGATGATGATGGAGTGGATTGAACAGGATTTTCAGCAAGCGCCTTGTTCAACTGTTTGATAAGCTCATCTTCCTCATCTTCCATGCCCGAACCCCAAACCTTAAAGATATCCTCAGTTGATGGCTCAATATCAGATGCTGTAAAACCCATATCAAGTCCTGAACCTGCTGGCAGACACATCGTTGAGTCGTCATCTTCCTTGCAATTAGGCGAGAAGGCATGTTCGAGAGAAGTTTCTGAGAGATCTCCCTGAAAGAGTTGTGATGATGAAACATCAATCTCCTCGTTGATTGGAAAACCGTTGCTTCTTTTTTGTATTTCTTTATCAGTTGTAGAGACCTACCTCATCATCAGTTACTACACGTGACTGTAAATTTTCTGTTTCATTGGATAGATGCATCAGAATGTCAGTTCCTCTAGGCAAGTCATCATTTCCAGGTTCAGAAGAGTCATGTGACTCTGGCTGCAGACTGAGAATTTCTAGCAAAACATCTTTCAGAGAACTCCAGTCAGTACCATCTGAAATTTCAGGATCTTTAACAAGGCAAGAATCAACCCAAGCTACATCTTCAGGTGAAAGCACATCTCCGTTCTCATTAGACTCCAACGAATCAACAAGAACAGAAGAAATAGAGCCTTGTACCATCTCACTATCACCAGCAGTCATGGCTAAAGATATGTAGGAAGCAACGTCAATAAACAAGAAGGAAGACAGGTTAATGCACAACCATAAAAACTCAAGAGGCAGAGACAAATTAATTTTCTAGTGAGGACATGCAAATTACATTTTGTCCTAAGCAATGACGCCTCCAAGGTGGCATTGCCCTGCACAATTATCTAGTCGAAGAGCGCTTCCATCACAGTTCAAAATATGGTTCAAATAATACATCTAGTCCACCAGAGGCAGAAAACTCATTTTCTCTTTCTATTAATGATAAGCGCACTGCATTTCCTTCGAATAAAACCAACTTTCCCAAGAACACAGGCCAGCTCACATGCTGAGAGAAACGGATGTCCTAAAAAAAAATTATTGCAAAAGGGGAGCTTTCTAATTATCTTGTCCTACAATGAGAGTATGCGGCAAGCCATCACAACCCACAGTAGCCACGGAAGATACTCAAATCCCAGCATTTGTCCAGTATCAAAGAATACAGAAGCCAAGACAGAAATAAAGCCACTTGGAATCCTACCATTCCAGCAATATAATTATCTAGAACCGTAACCATACCTTTACCTATGTTAATCATAACATTCAGCCCCCTTGCAATGAAACTCATCATCAGACTATTACAAGCATTATCATTCAGTCATATCAGACAGCAATTCCCATTCCTAGTTAGCAAGCACACTACTAACAAAATAAATATATATATATATATATATATAGACACACACACACACTCTAGTATGACCCTACGAAAAAGTTTGCATAGACAACAAATGCATCATAAAAAATAGTAGTTACAATTAGGGCAAAATAATTAACAATAACATGAAATTTGTTGAATTTCTAACAAACTAGACGCAAGATTTTAGCATTGTTACTAACTAAGCTCGACAATTAAAGTTGGTGTCTCTTACGTACTAGAAATCAACTAGAGGTTTCCAATGCGGCAATTTTGAAGTAAGAACCTATCAATGATGGATACTGATGAGTTTCAAATTTCAGGATGTTTAAAAATAAGGTTGATGTATTGAATAATTAGGTAACTTTTTAATTCAAGCAATCTGACTCATTTTTCATAATCAAGGTATCTGATGACTTGATATGAAAAGTCTAGAGGGTTGGTAAGTAGCAGTAAGTGATGCCTGATAAGGCAAGTGACCAGTAATTATAGTAGTAGTAGGTGGTGCCTATTAAGTTAGGTGACCGATAGCTGATATCTACAAAAAGTTATCTTTGATGGACGTGAGGACTCTCTAATTGTAAAGTCAGTAACTTTGTAAAAAAAGAAAGTGCAATGATATTTTAGAGAGATAGACTATGAAAATATGTATGCTAAAAATGTTGAAAATGAAGAGACTGTGAATCTTTGACTTGAATGATTCATGATATATTTATAGCTCATAAATCTTGTCTTTTTATGGAGAGGAAGGGTTGAAGTGTAATTTCACCCTTGTGATATTTTGAGTTGTATTCTAGTCAAAATAATATGTATTTTATCAGTATAAAATACTGAAAAACCAGCATGGGGTTCGAAAACAATTTTCTAGCGAGTGTTGGGCTCGAGCAAGGTGCTTGAGCCCATTAGAGGAGAAAGTGGACATGGGCGTGTTGTTTAGACCCAAACATGCTGGGCTCAGGTGTGACAGCCTAAGTCTACAAGGGTGTTGGGGGTGCACACCCAGCACCAGCTGCGTGTACGCCCTACATGGGCGTATGCTCACTAGGGTGCATTAGGCGGGCGCCCAGTACACTGTATAGTGCCCATGCACTAGGCATCCATGCTCCCATGAAGGGGGCATGGGCTCAGGCTACTTGCTCGATCCCATGTTCCTGGTGCGTGGGCTCGGGCTCCTTCCCTGAGCCCATGCTTTTTGGAAGCTGGGTTCAAGCTACCATGCCCGAGCCCATGTTTGCTGGATGTTTTTTTTTTTGTTTTTTTTTTAAGGATTTTCTTGAATATATTTTGGAGGATTTTTTTAGGTTTATTTTATTTGAATCCATCAAATGTCTAATACATGAGAGAGGTGAAGAGAAAGAGAGTTGTGAAACGTACTGTTTTGAAGAAAAAACCTTAATTCTTAGCTGATAAAATTGGTTATTGCAATTGAAGTTTCTAAAAGGAAGAAGGTGAAGAGAGAGAGACAATACTTGATTCTGATTTTTTTTCTTGGAGTCTGTTTGTTTTCATGTTTAAAATTTTTTTTTTTTATTTACTTCAAAATAATTTTCTTATATATTTTTAAATCGTTTTGATTTATTAATATTAAAAATAAATTTTAAAAATAAAAAAAATATTATTTTAATGTTTTTTAAAGTTAGAAAGACTACTATGTTTTATGTTTTATTGACTTGAATTTCAAGGAGAAACCAACGATTTTAATCTCGCTACGAGAGCTCAATTGCTGGCCCAATTCGCTGACTTTAAGCAATTCGTGTAGAGGGTTGTTTTGCTCTTGTCAAGATAATGGTGTTCGGCACATAAAATGCAGTTACATATGAGTACACTAGTGTTCTAGTCTATGAAAAGGGAGGATCTTTTGCACTAGATTTCTATGGAAGAAAGTTATTATAGAGATATTTACACTGAAGAATTGAAAGCTGAGATATGCACACTTAGCAGTAGCGCCTGGAGAAGCGTTGTGGGTGTTCTTGATCAATTTGGGCTCTTGGGTTATTTTCGTGCATTTGTTAATGGATCTGCTCATTTTCTTGTTTGTCAAAACTGCGAGCCAATTTTTTTAGTTTATTCTCATTGCCCTCTGTTTTTAGGGCGTATATAAGAATAGAAGGCTGCATATTTGTTGTTTGCCCGGAAAAAGAAATTATTTCCGTTGCCGGGACTTGAACCCGGGTCGCTCGGGTGAGAGCCGAGTATCCTAACCAACTAGACTACAACGGATTGTTGACAAGTTGTTGGCAGGTAAATTTGAAATTTAATTTTCATTAAGAAATTATTCCTATTCATTGATGTTGAGCGATTTGGACATTCCCTTTTCAGCTTTTGGAATAGATCCTGTATTGAGCCCAGTTAATTGAGCGGTTCGAACAAGCCCATAAAACCTTTTTTAGGCCCACTAATCCAACTCCATTTTTACGCAGCTACCCGGCAAACGTCTGTTGAAGACCTGAAGTTCTTGAGAGAGGAGAGCAGAAGGATAGCTCTCTGTCGTGAAGCATTTTTGGACCAGCTTCTTTCTCTTACATCCATGTCCAAATTGATTTATTTATTTATATATAAAAAAATTCCTCCTTTTATTTATCTTCTAAATCTTAACCAAAATGATAAGCAAATGAGTAAGTAAATCTACAAACCATCCAAGCTTAACACCTCGAGAATCCCATTAACTTGTTTACCAGATCAAAATAAAAGAACCTGTGTTGGTTTATCAATTTTTGGCAACCACGCCTCATTGTTTTGATGAACTTGCAAGTTGCCTCATCTTCCATTTTCTTGATATAATGGTGAAACCAGTTGAATACGGTAGATAGGGAACAAAATGACTGGTGTTGGGCCAATAAATGAACTTTACTAACGTTAGATGATCCAAGAAATCAATGTCTAACCATTCATAAAAGAGAAACTTGGTTCATAACGTGAAATAAGCCAGCCATGTTCAGTAGGTGTCAATGTCATTGCTCTTTCAGCCTTTCTCCTTACGATCTTTAGCAATGATCATCTGGCCATTTGGCCAATTTTGCATACTCTAGTAAACATTTCTCACACCCCCGCTATCATGCTACGCGTTTTAACTAGCAGGATAAGAAAAAAAAAAGAAAAAAAAAAGGAATGAATAAGATTAAGCTGAACAGTATTTATTGGACTGGACTGGACAGATAATTGTCTTATCCTATGTTTAGTGTATTTTAAATTGACTAGATAATTTGTTTTATTTTATGAATGATAGATACTAAAAGAGTCTCGGTAGATCCAAGATTTGGATTGGTTTGGGTTTAAAAAAAATAAAAGAAGGATTCATTCAACCTGATTCGGTTAAAAACTCAGATTAATCTATAACCCGATTAACCGAAGATAAAACTCAGGTCATCATTTTTTTTTTTTGTTATTTGTTTTATTTGGGATCTTTTTAAATTGGTTTTTTGTTTTAACAATTTCACCCTTCTTAAGGTTTTTCTATCAAATTTTATCCTTATTCTTATTCTTTTTATTGCCACCTTTTTTGCTTTGTAATTTTTTTTTTTTTTTTGCGATTTCATCCTTCAAAATTAAATTAGTTGATTGAATTCGGGTTCAAGATTTCACGGATTGTGAATTTTAGAGATTAAAACAAGTTTAAGAGGTTCACTAATTTCAAAAGTCAATATGGGTTGACTTTTGTTTTTTTTTTAAATTGATTTATTTTAATTTCATCTTTCAAAAAATTTTCTCTTATACCCATGATCGTGAAATTTGTAAGTTCACCTAGTTTAACAGGTTTTTCTTATTTTTTTTTATTTTTTTATAGTTTCATCTTTTTAACATTGGACTGTTTAATAATTCAAATGGGCTCGTGCCTATTTTTTTTTCTTTATTATTTCTTTTTCAATTTCTTTTGTTATTTTATTTTTTTTATTCATATTATTTAAATTATCAATTAAATCATTAACTCATATCTCAAATTTTTCTATCTTTTACATAGAAATTGTTTTTGTCCCACTGGAGTGGATAACGGGCATCAAATCTAGTTAATCTCAAAAGCTGACCTAAGAACACACAAAAATTAAAGAGAAGCCAAGTGGCTTTTGAGTCAAGAGCCCACTAAAAAGTGGTAAATTGAACGAAAGCTTTTCAAGAGCGGAATTAAATTTTCACAGGCAGGAATCTGTAAAGGGGATGCCTATAAAGTCACGAAACACATCACATGTCTTTCAATTGATTGAAAGCCGGCCAGCGAATGTTCTGTTCTTACAACTAAATTGAAAATGAAATATCAAGAAAATGGAAGATGAGGCAACTCGCAAGAAAATGGAAGATTTCATTTCCTTGTATCAGATTAATTAAAGCCAGAATGGGATTTTACATCTCAAAATCAGTTCCTTATCCTTTGTAAGAAGTCACGACGATTCTTCGTGATCCAGTGCTAACAATTCAGCAGCTACCAAGCCTCCACCCTCTTTGCTTTCGCCAGGATGAGAGACATTCCTCCGACTTTTAAATGCCAATAAACACTGGTTTATGTGCAAAATTGAGCTCTGTTTGCCTCAACTAAAACTGGGATTTGCTGCAAAATAAGCAAGCACACCAACAAATGGTGCATTAATATACGTTGTTGGCTCGGATTTTCTAAAATCATCTCGACTATCTTCGTATGAATCATCTTCGCTAGGTCCACCCACAATAGCCCCAACATGAACGTTAGGGTTAGGGTTTGATGAATTGCAGTAGATTGAACCTTCTTTGCAAGCTATAAGATCAGGATGATCCTTAACCGACGGCAACGATGACCCACGGTGATGAATCCGTTGAGGATAATGGTCGCTATATCCGACCATATAAGACAATCCCAAAGGGTTATCTCCTAAAATGTAATCAACTTGCCTCTTAGCCTGTTGCCGAAGTGAATATGGACCGACATTTACATTTCCACAATTGACAGATTGCGATGTTCTTTCCAGGTAATTTGCATAAGCAAGTAGCAAAAATGAGATCGTTGTTGCATGCTGCAGGTTGCTGCCTCCTGGCTTGTAGATTAGGCCACCGGGAGTGTATTCTACGTGAGAGGATGATGATTCAGGTATGAGGGTGCACATGAAGCTATCAGCTGATTCTTTGTATGACTGGAGAGAGTTCATGTTTCCTTCTAGAACTTCCTATCACACAATAATCAAATTAACATATATAGAATCTCAATGAATCTAAACATCCTTGCGAAAAAACTATAAATGCAAACTTAAAAATATTGTTAATTGAAATAGTATAATTATAGTTATGTTTCTTTATCTAAAAAACTTAACACTAGTTTTTAAATGTCGATTAATCATTATTTAATTAATCGGGAATAAATAAATTTTTTAATGAAATGATAAAAACACCATTGAAAACAAAAAAATTAAAACTAGCATTATAGGATATTTTCATATTTTTTTTACAATGATTTTTTGTTATTATAATGTTAACTGAAAGGTAATTTAATATTTGATCAAATATAAAAAATGATAAACAATTAAAAAGCATAATAAATGAACCAAAATACCTTTAAAAACAAATTTTAAAACCGGAGTTAATGAGTTTTTCCATCTTTTCACATGATATTTTTGTTATTACCATGTTAATCTAGGGGTAATTTGATATTTGAATATATATATAAAAAAAAAAACAGGCGGGTGTATAGCACTAGAAGACGTGTTGGAGGTTTCCGTGTATTTTGTGCGACGAGAGTGGTGCCTTCTAACCTCCAGAAATACCCTATGGAAATGAAAAGAAATTTTGCAAATTACACACCAAAAAATGTGTGATTTACTTCAGAATTGATCCATCAAAAATAAATCTCAGCACTCTTTTCTCTCCTCTTCCTCTCACACGTATGCTTTAAATTAATTATGTCGGAGCAAAGACAAATCAAGTAAATAATATGTTTTTACTAAGTAAAATAAAATGAATTTCATATTTTTAAAACCCATTTCAAATAAAAGAATTCAATTAACAAACTTTGAAATCAATTATAGTAAAGAATTGATTCAAGACTGGTGTAAAGAATCAGGTGTGCAAGCTTGTTCAAATTTACCACTAACCTTTGAGACAAGAACATTAAGGCCAGCATGCTTGTTGTCCCACCCAAATTCATTAATATTTTCATCAGCTCCCAGGGTCTCCCCATTGTTTTGTAAGAAACTAAGGTAAGTGTCATCGTAAGATGCCCTCCTAAGCCATGCTGCTCCCCATAGCAACTCATCCTGACGAAACCAGTCAAAATAGAATCAGATCAGTCTGAATTTAATAATTTAACACATCCTTTATCCAGAGTACTTAAAATTAGTCTGATTCCTACAAATGGTAAGAAATTAGCACGCAGACAGCATTGCAAATTGATCAAATCATCAAAGAGTTTCTACTCACTTGATAACCATCAAAATCGCAATAGAATGGGCATGCACCATCTTTAATATTGGAGTTGTCACTATAAGCTCCTCTGTAACTATCAGCAAATTGGAAGGCATTAATGGCGTTTCTTAGTAATGTTTCTGCATATCCCGGGTCCGACGATCGAAATGCCATAGATGAAGCTGCCAAGGCTGCCGCAGTCTCACCGGCAACATCAGATGCCGGGTTTGGAGCATCCACAGCGTAAACAACCCTAGGAGTATCCATGTCCTCTGGTCTTTCCCAGCAAATATGGTCTCCATTTGGATCCCCCACCTGTAGCGTAAAAAACTTAGTATTAATTAAACAGCCAAATCAAATTATTATGGTCAAAATAAAACATCAAACAAAATGTATTTATGTTTTGATTCTGATTAATTATCACTATGGGCTTAATTAGTCCTTGAAATTAACAAAACAATCATGGTAGATCAATCGTCCCGTCAAGGGAAGTGAAGCGCATTATACAGTCTTAAAGCGTAGGCTAAATTCTTATTCCCCACGAAACATAAACATGATGGGCCCAATTTCTTGACCCATACAAGTCCTGGACCTTCTAGGACAACAGAGTACTGTCGTGCATCATTGCAGAACCGATGATGGCAATGAAAATTGAAAAGGAAATGGCCCCCTCCCCAGCTACCATTATTTTTTTTAATTTATTTTTAATATGATATATTAAATCAATCTAAAGTCATAAAACAAAATTAATTTGAATAAAAAATAAATAAACACTCTCTGAGTAGATGGCTTTAGTTGATTAAACAACTTTCATTAACTTCCAAATCATGGATTTGGATCCATGAACTTAGCCAAACCTATATCAGAGAGTGTCAAGCACACACTTAAATGCAGTGTGAAGGCAGGTGAAATCTTAATCTGGTCAAACCTAATATTTCACCGGGTGACTTGTGGGGGCCAAAAAGTCAGTACAGGACAATCTGTCGACCAAGTG
Source organism: Populus trichocarpa (assembly GCF_000002775.5). NCBI lineage: Eukaryota > Viridiplantae > Streptophyta > Magnoliopsida > Malpighiales > Salicaceae > Populus > Populus trichocarpa. Next base: position 18,202,815 of record NC_037288.2, on the reverse strand, counting down.
TTACACAATTTGGCCCCATATCTACGTTTCTTCACTCACTCCATGATTAGTTCACCCTCGCCCGACGCAACTCTCATACCTATAGCATAAACAATCCTAGGAGTATCCATGTCCTCTGGTCTTTCCCAACAAATATGGTCTCCATTTGGATCCCCCACCTATAGCGTAAGGAACTTAGTATTAATTAAACAGCCAAATCAAATTATTTTGGTCAAAATAAAACATCAAACAAAATGTATTTATATTTTGATTCTGTCGACCAAGTTTTACACAATTTGGCCACATATCTACATTTCTTCACTCACTCCTGATTAGTTCAACCTCGCCCGACGCAACTCACATACCCCAACTCCCCAGACTACCCCTACCCATCCAGAAAATCACAAAACTACCCCCTGGCATTTACCAAAAAGAGAGAGAAAAACTACAGTGTCCCATGCCACTTATGACTTACCTGAACAAAAATCCGGTTAGGCTGAGAAACAGTCTTGAGCAGATAATCGGTGGCCCAACGAATGGCAACTAAGCTGTTTCTCAACTCATTCGGAGGCATTAAGTCTCCAAATTCATTCACACTCCACGCCAACATTGTAGTTGTGAATGCCATGGGGAAGCCAAACTTGACATTATCACCGGCATCATAGTAGCCACCAGTCAGGTCTGTATTATATGTCCACCCATCACTTAGGCCTGAATTAGCACGCCAAGTTACGCGTTGGTCTTGTGGCAAATAGCCTGACCTTTGACCCTCGAAGAAAAGAATGGACTTTGATAATGCATCTTGGTACTCGTGGTAGCTTGACTGAAACAGCGGTAATTGAGCGAGCAGTGCAGTGAAAAGAAGAGCGTAATGGGGAGGAGAGAGGTTCTTCATGGTGCTGAAGATGGGTTGTGGTGGTGGCTTCTTCTTTTAGCATACGCAAATGTAAAGTGTAGTGTGGTGTTGAGGTTTTGGTTTTATTTATTTATTTATTTTTATTTAATGGTGCATTTAATCCCTTTATTTCTCAACTTATCTTAGTCTGGTCCTCGTAATCGATTTGCCTTGACTGTGGACATGTAAAGTGGGTCCTGGCATCCAAGTTTAATTCATATTTACGGTGTATTTTTACAAAAACAAGTTGTTTCGTGTAGGCCCATGTTTTAGAATCATGTTTGTTTAGAATCGAATTATTTTTCAACACAACCAACTGTGAATGTTGTTTTTTTTTTTAATTATTATTAATAAGGGTGTTTGAGGTAGCTTGCGCATACCTTGACTAATCACATAAGCGCTGAAGTTAACGACCATGTAAATTTCTAGTGATTATCATATTAGTAATCACATTACTCGAACTTATGATCATAGAAGGATCAAATTTTTTTATTTCAAACTCTTACCGCTAAATCATCTACTAAATAGTAGTGTGAATATTGTTTATTAACATGTCGTATGATTATAATTTCAATCATTATGTTTCTATTTTATCTTCATTTTATATTCAATTAATCATTTTATAAATAGTTGTATTTAATTAAATCTCTTCCCTAAGTTACATGTAATCTCAAACTTGACTCCATTTAGGCGGTATTTGTTATTATGATAACATTTAATTTTTAAAATAATTTTTATTTAGAAATATATTAAATAATATTATTTTAAAAAAATATTAATATATTAAAATAATTTAAAAACACAAAAAATAAAATTCTTAAAAATACAATTTCATCGCGGAAGAGAAAAACTATCTTATTATAATTTCTTCACTTGAGAGCTCTGAGCTCAACAAGTAGTTGATGGAAAGACCAATTGATTAATAAACAGAGTAGGAGGATGTCATTAAGATAAGCATAACTAGGAATATCGAAGATGAGAGAGTAAAGGGCTAAAGGCCCACCATTAACCCGCCGGAGAGTAAAGGGAGGTGCTGTCACGAGACAAGGGGATGGGATGAGTAGAAGCGCCGACACTTGCTATGTCTGTCAGTTTACTTCACAGGTATACCCAATGTCAGTGCAGAATGCATGGACAAAATTAATTATCTTGGCTTTTTTCCTTTCTTTTCCTTTTATTTTCATGGGCCCCTGAAATAATTAAAGAAGAGCTGTGAAATGAGGGAAGTACATGGATTAATCTATACCTTCAGTCAACCGGAAGTTGAGGGCACTCTCCGTTGCAGTGGTCGGAAAAAAGTGGAGAGCTAAAGGCTGCTTTGGAAGCTCGGGCGAGATTGTGCTGAAAAATGAAATTCCAACTTCATAAATTGTCTACTTTTCTGCGATTTTGCATCTAGAGTTCTAAATCCTTAAAACCATCAATACTGATTTATGTAGCAACTGAGGTTGTTCTTGAATGTTAACTGAAAAGGGTTGATGAATTAAGGTTGGTGTTGAGATTAGTTAACTAGTCTATGGTTATATATATATAACACTTGTCTATAGTTTTCTTTTTTTCAGAATATGGATTAGAAATGACAATTTATCCAATTATGTCATCATCTCGTTAATTATGATTATGTTGGTCTATATAATAGAATATTGGATATATATGCCTCTTACTTATCTTCCATATAATTGAATATTCACAGGAAAAATATATACGTGAGTTTTTCACTTTATCATTAAACAAGGTACTAAGATTGCTATAATAAAATTATCGTTATATTATTCAGTTAAGAAAATGGGAAGTTTTGTACTAAGGGTAGTTTGGTTTTTTTTATATAAATTCTTGATTATTAAAAGATTATTCGGGGGCTTATTTATCTTTTTAAAAAATTTTATGTAGTAAAATAAGCTTTTACCCCTAAGTTTAACAAAATATATAACCGTTTGACCATGTGTTTTTTTTTTTAATCTTTTCTTAGACTTTAAAATAATAAAAATACCTTTTCACTCTAAGGTTAAAAAATTATAAAGCTATTGGCTAATGGTTTTTTTGGTTTTTACCTTCTTAGTATACAGTAAAAAAACACATTTTATATTAGAAAGACAATAAATAAGGTATGTGTTTGGGGTGTTTTTGTTTTTTCACACAGTTTTTTTAATTTTTAAAGTTATTTGGGTGGCGCGTGCAATGTCATCCAGTGGTCTAACTTAACCTTCTACTATTTTTTTAAAAGTATCATTGTATCATCTTCCTCCTAGTGCGGCGCATGACGACATATAATTGTTGGAGTGTCTCCGGGGTTTTTTTTTTTTTCTCTCTCTCTCTCTCTAATGCTAGAAAAGGTGCACGATTATCCTTTTTATTCTTAGTATTTCAATTTCAATTCTCATTCTTTTAATTTTTTATTTTTGTTCATATTTCTTTTATAAAAAATTTATTTATTTGCAATTTAGTTTTTCAATTACAATTTCTCATATATTATTTTTTTCATTTTGATCCTTATTCTTTTGATTTTTAATTTTTTTCCCTGACCCTATTACTAAAGTTCTGGTGGCTTTCAATTTCATCCTCCAATCAAAGTTTATGTTGTTTTTTTTTTTTTTAATTTGACCTTAATTCTCTTGATTTGTTTTTTCCTTTTGTTAAAGTTATTTTTCAATCCAGTAACCCTCTAATTGTATTTTTTTGTTTTCCCTCTAATTTATTTTTTTATTTTAATTTTCATCCTTTTTCTTTTAATTATATAGTTTTTAGATTCTTTTGTGTTGCTAATTTTTTTCATTTGCTAATTGTAGTTTTTTGTTTTCCCTCTAATTTATTTTTTTATTTTAATTTTCAACCTTGTTCTTTTAATTATATAGTTTTTAGATTCTTTTGTGTTGCTAATTTTTTTCATGGTTTCATTTCTTTGATTTTTGATTTGTTGGGAATTGAACTTCGTAATTTTTTCATTTATAGTGCTTCCCGTTTAATGACCCGGGCCATGTGTTTGAAAAGTTAATATCGTTCAATATCTTTTTTTCTTCTCATTTTCTTTTTGCTATCTCAACGTTCTATATTAGTGTTTTTTTTTACAGATTGTTTTTGTGATTATCTTCAATTTCTTTTCTAGAAATTTATCACAGTCTTATGACCTAGATCACAGGTTTTACAAGCCTTTTTTGAATAAAAGTTTTTTTAAAAAAAATTGTTTGTATTTGATTTTGAAAATATTATTCTAATTCATCCATGATTTTTTTTTTTGGTTTTATACAAATGAAATTTATTTTTCAAAATAAAAAAAAAATCATTTTTAAATAATATTTATGTTATATTTGGCCTTGTGTAATATATTTTCTAGGGTATGAGTTTATTCAATCAATTCTATTTGTTTTTTTATTTATATTATTTTTTATTAATTTAAATAAACAAGTTCAACAAATATAAACAGATAAATATCTTATTTTGTATGATTAAATATCTTGATTTATACTCATTTTTTAATTTTTTTAAATTTCTCTTCTCATTATTATTAATATTTTTTTTTATTAAAAAAATTACAGCCCGCAACGTTTCACGGATTAAATAGCCAAAGTTAGTACATACTTAGAAGGAAAGCATTTCGATCATGTCCTCAAAATGGTAAGTGGAAAGCAACAATGTCGTGCTGTACCTGATGACAAACGACAAGCAAACCAAATTTCAATGACAGGGAAGCATAAGTTAGTAAAAAATCTAAAACTTTAAGGCGTGCGACAGGGAACAGTTTTGAGATTAATGCACTAGTTTTCCTGTAACTTTTATTTTTTAATTAAGATAACTGTCCGAATTAATTTGTGTGTATTTTAACTAATTCTATAAATTTTAAAATTAATAATTATATAAACTTTTAATAACGAATATATTATTTTCTTGTAACTTATTAAGTAAGGAAATGGCAAGTTTGCTTTCCAAAAGAGAGAAACCAAGCATGGGTCGTGGCCATATTTGCCTGTGTGCACACGCAAGTTGAGAGGCAGTGGTTGTGTTTTGAATCGAGATGGATGCAATAATTTGAGAGGCTGAGGATTCCGAGCATGTTGAAAAGCCGAGAGACAAGGAGCAGGAGGGCTTGTCTGTATTATTCAGATTCTTATCCCCTTGTCACGAGCTTTTGCCTACTGGGGGAGGTGCTCGCACTGATGAGTATTTTCTCGCTTCTTCCTCTTTTCCTTGTTAATAGGATGGTTGAGGAATTGTTTTTTAAAATATTTTTTTATTTAAAAATATATTAAAATAATATTTTTTTATATTAGTATATTAAAACAATAAAAAAAATTCAAAAAAATTCAAAATTTACCCTTATCTCCATTTAAAAACCAGCGCATTGTTTATTGGAAGAGTAAATCGTACCAAATTGCAATGCAGAGAGAACAAAATGACGACTTGAAAAAATCTGAATGAGTGCTTAGCATTATGATTAGATTTCGCTGAAAGGATAAGGGTCCAACAAAATCACCATGAGAGGAAGTTACTACTATAAGCAAGTTTTTGTAGTATTGTGTCGTTGAATGTAAAATTGGTTAATTTTCTTTCCCTTTTCTTTTCAACTATAAGGTTTTCGCAGTGGTCAATTCATATTAAGCATTTTTTGAAAGCATGTCTTATGTTCAACATCGTAAATTCTTCTGAATATTAATTTTAAAAATCCAAACTTGGATTTTTTTTTCTAAATATTCATGACCTGTTTAAATCAAGATTTGACACTAACATGAAATGAGATTTACTAGTAATTTTTGCTATTCATCCATGCTTTTAAGCACGTAAGGAAGCCCAAAACTTTAGAAATTAATAGTTTTAAAACCCGGTCCGGCCCGGCGGGTCGACCTGGGGCTGGAACCGGGCCAGGTTGAAAAAAAAATAGGGGAAGAAAAAACCCGGTGTGACCCAGTAAGACCCAGTCAAAAACCCGGTTGCAACACGTTGACTTTTGTTTTTTTTTCTTTTACTAAAACGATGTCATTTTGATTTTTTTAAAAAAATTGATCCAGACAACCTGGTCAAAATCTAAAACCCAAGCCTTGGACCAGATCAGATTTAAAAACTATCAAACATATGATTTCTTGACAGAAAAAAAAACCCAACAACAACAAGTGACTGTGCCCACAAATAGCTTTCTAAATCCATACATTTATTAGGCCAACGCTCAAGACAAAACAAGACAACTTTCATCCCGGGCCAGATATAAATGGTCACGAGAGGGTAATTTATGATGAATATCTGCAAATTAACAGAACGGGGGTTCATGAAAGTATTTTAGGGCATTTGAAAGTATAGTTATAGTTGTTTTTTAAAGTATTTTTAACTCGGAAATATATTAAAATAATAATTTTTTATTTTTTAAAAATAATTTTTAACATTAACGTATCAATATGACCTGAAAACACAAAATGATCTGATTAATTTTTATATGTTTGATTATCGCATGTGTTATTAGCGATGCTTTTTCTCTAGATGCATTAACTAACAGATAGATGGGTGCTTTGATGTCAGCATGACCTTTTTGGTTGGAGGTAGGAGATAATTTACTGAACCTTTATGATACTTTCCCAAAATTCTTTTGGTATATCCCACTGCTTTACCAATGCTATATATAAAAAAAGAAATCAATCATCCATAAATAAAATAAGATATTATTATCTGTTATAACTTTATTAACCAACTAGCATGGTATTATCATATAGTATTTTCCAGGGCATGCAGTATTATTGTAAGATACATTAGCAGATTCGTCTATGTCAGGAATTAAAGATGTTGATATTGCTTTTTTCAAATTAATATATTCAGTGCTTGTCACTCAATAAATATATTAAGGTTATCATCAAGTGAATATATCAGCTAGCATTTGTCAACTTATTAACTATTTTGTGGTAGACTTGTTAATTCTCTTATACATTTCCTCTTTTCTTATCATAATGAATTTCATTATTCTATGAGAGAATTATACATTGCACAATTTCCAACAAAAATGTTATGCCAGCAAATTATCAGTGGTTGGGTCATGGATACCTAAAACACTGGCAATTTCAAGAACTTTAAATACAAGCTTAGCCCTAACTGTCAATTCGTAACTTGTAACTGAAACATATGCCTTCAAGAATGAACAATTAGTTTTTTCTTTCACTGTATAAATGGTAGCATATCTAAAAAATGTCTATTAAACCACCATGCTTTTCATATAGTGGTGATGTTTTTTATTTGTAGGAAAGTACAATATTCAGATATGATAGAATATACAATTGTATACTTGACAAAAAAATATAAAAACAATCAATTAGGATATCTCCTATAATATTTTCTACAATCAATGAGGATCACATGAATTATGATGCAATATTCTTGTATCCTTAACATCCCCTCGCAAGCTTAGTGTGAGATTGACCCGAACACGAAATTTAGAACAAAAGAAAGTAAAGAGAGATTAAGAGAGGCTCTTTGTAAACACATCAACAATCTGCATCTAAGACAATATAAATTGAGGATGAATAACACCAAAGGTAGCTAGCTCATAAATAAAATGATAATTAGAATCAATATGTTTAGACCGTATGTGAGAAACAAGATTGAGAGTTAAGAAGATTGCATTTTTTTTAATCACAGAGAAGTAAAGACTGGTGTTTCAAAGAAACCTTAAGGTATCGAAGAAGGTGAGAGAGCTAAATAATTTTAGAGGCCATGTGAGTCAATGCTTGATACTCATATTCACAACTAGAACGAGAAACATTGGGTTGTTTCTTAACACTCAACTATACAAGGTTTTCACCAAAAAAGATTACATAACCAGAAGTGGAGCAGCGGGTGTTAAGGCAACCAGCTCGATCAGCTTTAGAGTATACAAGAATACCTGAAGGTGGAGAAAAAGATAAATATAACCCATAGTGGAGTGTGCCCTTAATATAATGAAGAAATCTACAGTAAGAGATTGCATATATTGACTTACAAAATTTACAACACAAGTGAGATCAAGACGAGTTATAGTCAAGTACTGCAATGCTCCTACCATGGAGTGATACAAAGTGGGATCAGAGAAGGAATCACCATCACTAGTGAGCCGCTAAGAAACAACCATTGGTATAGACACCAACTTATTGTCAAGGAGTTAAGCATGAACAAGAATATCATGAGCATATTTGACTTGACTTAAAAAGAGTCAAGTTGCAAAAAAAGACACCTCAAGACCAATAAAATAACTCAAATAGTCCAAGTCTTTGGTGACAAGTTCACGATGAAAACACTGAATAAAATCTCGAAGTAAGGCATCATCATTGTCTATCACAACAATATCATCAATATAGAGTAATAAATAGATAAGATTGTCAGATCTGGTGAGGACAAAAAATGATGTATCACCATGATTGCAGAAAAAACCAAAATAAAGTAAGAAGGAACTAAAACGGTGAAACCAAGCACGGGGAGCTTGCTTCAAGCCATAAAATACCTTGTTTAGCTTACAAATATCATAGGAAACATGAAGGGAATTATAATTAAAAGTAGAAAGAAACGTTGAATGACCATGCTTAAGCACATAGAGACCATCATCACAACGACTGATTACCACCACCTTTCCTGTTACGCGATTATGTATGGTAAACGACTTATCAATGAAAGTAATAGAAATTGGATAATCAAAGGTTAGTTTGATGATAAATAACAATTTTTTAGGTGAGTTAAGGGACAACTAAAACATCCAATAGATTTAGATTTTAAGATGGAGAATGAGTACTAATATGAGTGATTGGTAAAAAGACTATATTACCAAATATTACACAATCCTTACCATTATAGGGTTCAACCTTGTCCAAATGAGATGCATCGAAAGTCATATGAGCAAAGGCTCTAATGTTTATGTACTAGTCAATAGCGGTACCTTTTAGGGAACATTGAGAAAAAGATTCAGCAAGGTGAGTATGAGAATCAGCTGCCCTTACATATCAATCATGACATCGTTTGATAATGTATCCTTCACTGTGATAGATTTGGCAACGAGGAGTGTAATTTCCACAGACCTGGCCACCACCAACATTAAAAAATTCCCTTTTCCATGTGATTTATGATTCCCTCCGTTGTCAAATATATTAAAGGTGCCTTTAATGTCAGTAAAAGCAGTTGATAAAGCAACAAGTGCTTCAAGAGATTTTTGAAATATTTCTGAGCTTTTAGCCTTTGGAACAAGATCATGAAATAGGCGAATAGAGGAAAGAGAGAGCTGAATAGTAGAGAAATTAGCAAACTCGGGACCAAAACCATAAAGGTACCAGTAGATTATATTAGTGTTATTAACATGATGATCTATGATAGCCAGTTGATCGCACAATACTTTAAAAGTGCGAGAGTACTCAGTAACACTGCGAGTACCTCATTTCAAAAGTTGCAGATCGTTCTTTAAATGAATTTTATGAGTCTTCAATCTATGGCTAAAAATAGAATCCAACACGGTCCAAACAACATAAGAGGTAGAGAGACCGATAACCTCAGTCATGTGCATTTCGTTTGGAAATGCATCAAAATAATAGTTTTATTTTTTAAAATTTATTTTTGATATCAGCACATAAAAATGATCTAAAAAACAATTATTTTGAAGCAAAAAAATCAATTTTTTTCAAAAGCATTTTTGCACTGCAAAAACAAACGGTGCCCAAATCTCTTCTTTGTATTTTTTTTAAAGATATATTTTGCTAAATAAATATTCATAAAAAAAACAAAAAACTAAACTTGGAAAGTGTTTTAGATGTTAACACATTCCTAAAAACATCTTAAAAGTTAACCATGACCACCACCAATACAAAACACTTTTTCATTAAATCAAGTGTTTGAGAGTGTGGTAGCAGTTACTTTTCAAAGTACTTTTCGTTCGGAAATGCATCAAAATAATGTTTTTTTAATTATTTTTAATATCAACACATCAAAATGATTTAAAAATAAAAAAATAATAATTTGAAGTAAAAATAAAATAAAATTATTTTAAAAGTTTTTTTGAAACGCAAAATTAGAGGTTATAAGCCTTCCGAAGCAATCCTCTTTCTTATGGGCTGGATCTAATACATGACTGGGCTGTATTTGACCATGGTTAGTGGACCTTAAAACCCGTTCACACATTCTCTAAAACAAGAGGCGACACCAGTCGTGCCCTAGGCCTTGATAAACAAACTCGCACTCGCCGCTCGCTAGCTTACTGACCTCCCAAAATCCCCAAATTGAACCCCTTCCTTTTCTCGGTTCGTACAGCTATTGGTTACTTCACCTCTCTCTCTTACTGGGTCGCCTCACCCCGTTACTGTACTGTTAGCTTCAGGTTTGCCTCTTCAATTCTCAAAAAAATTATTTGATTTCAAAATATTAGGGTTAGCGATAACTATCTTATATGTTTCAAATTTTGGTGCAAAACTGGTTCTTGTTTTTGGTATAATTTATCTCACAACTTGTCATTAGAGTTTTTCGTGTTATTTTTTTTGCCTTTTGTGCTTGGTAATCTGTGATTTTTGCTTGGAATTGTAATCTTATTTAAGGTCTAAAAGTTCTGGTATTCATGTTCACACTGTGTTTAAAATGGGTTTTTGGCTGTAAATTGTAGTGGCTTTCCATTACTCAGATGACCCAGATAATTTTGTTAGACTGACCTGGATGTGTCCTCTTTTGGATGTCTAGATAACAATTAGGAGATGAATGAATTGTTAGTTCGCTGTTATGCTTTGTGGAAGAGGTTGATTAGGAAAATAGGTAAAAAAGTTGTACTTTTCCGATATTACAGATGAGACGGGGAGGCAGAACCAAACTGCTGCGTTTTTGAAGGCAGGGAATGGAAATGTAATTATATGTTGTGCATTGTGGTTGTATATTACGGTCAAATGTTAAAATTCTTGCCAGAGGTTTCCGAGGGCTTATATATCTAGATTCTGGCCCTTTTCCCAAAAATTTTGGAAACTCTCAACAGAACTACGAAAAGGCTCCAAATGTTGTTGGTAATCTTCTTTTGCAGTATTGGTCAGGACCTCTTAGCTTAGTTCAGGATTGTATCTCTAGATATGGTTGATTCCGTAACAGAAAGAAATAGCCAGCTTGCTTAAATACCCACCCTCTCCTCTTGAAACTATTTTTTGAACGTTTGCCTAATTATTGATGGACTTCTTCTGTTGCAGGGAGAAAATTTTACTAATTAATAACTGAAGTTTTTCTCACCTCGTATCATGTTCTTTTAATTTGCCTCTTTCTGTAGTGGCTGGTTTGGTTTGAATGATCAGTGAAGAAGATGGAGTTATGTAGTGTCATTAATAATTATGTAGATTTGACTCTGTTGGGGGCAGTGATTGTTTGCAAGAGATGTACAATTATCATCAAAGGATATAATTGAGGAGCGGGGTTACGTGTTCCTGGTGCTGAGTTGAGTGGTATCATTGTTATGTACTCTTAGTAGGATGGATGCTTGTTGAAAAACGTTTTGTTTTGTACTGTTGGGATTTGGTGTTTTTGTTTTGGAGGGGTAGTTAGGGGTTTGGGTTTGAGTTAATGGATGATGATGGGTGTGTGGTTCTGATGTGGACAGGAAGGAGGCAGCAGCGGTGGGTGTTGGTGTTGTGTTGTTTTGCAGATCAGTGTTGGTAGGTGTTAATAAGGGTAAGTTTGAAGATGAGTTCTGACACTAGGAGCCAAAGCAGGAGCAGGAGCAGGAGCAGGAGCCCAATGGATCGTAGGATCCGCTCCGATCGCTTTTCCTATCGTGGTGCACCTTACAGACGAGAGTCACGTCGGGGTTACAGGTTTCTGTTTAGTTTCTTTTCCTTTTTATGTGCTTTGCAAGTGGCCTAGATGAGCAAACTAACAGTGTTAGAGTTTAGTAAAGAATTTCATTTCATCTGATGGTGTCATGGAGAGTGAAAATCTGTGGTTATGGGATGGGAGATTCTTAAATTTTTGCTGTTGCCAGGTTGTGCAATTGTAACAGCTTTGTGTTCCAAGTCAAAGAAATGCACAGCTCTGGTGTTTCTGCTGCTTCTTCTAGATTGTGATTGAATGCTAGCTTTCATTCATGGAATAAGGATGTGGCCATACTTATTTTTTATCTAGATTTATTTTTTGATAAGTGGTGCTATTGGGTGCTGTTCCATTTCCTTCTTTGTTGTGGTATTTGGTTAGACAACAATTTGTGTGGAGAAGTATGGAATCAACTCTCTCTCTTTCTCTCTGCTGTTTGTTTGTGTGGAAGAAACAAGGGCTCCTTTATGATAGATGTCCGCCCTATTCATTTCCTTGATGTTGTGCCTACATCTCTCTTTGTGAAGGCTTGTTAAAGAATCACTGATTCTCGTATTCCTTTTCTTATATAAATTCAATGCTCTCTGTGCTGTTATACTCTGCTAAAGTTTAGTTTTCTGTGATTTTGCAACCAGCCAAAGCAATCTGTGCAAGAACTGCAAACGACCAGGTCATTATGCTAGAGAGTGCCCCAATGTGGCAATTTGTCACAACTGTGGCCTTCCCGGGTATTAACTTTTAATCTAGAGACTGTGAATTGGAGCATTATGTTCATCATAATGCAAATCTGCATTTATTCATGAGCAAAACTGTGCAGGCTTAGTTTAGATTTACAATTTATGACATGTACTCAATCACATGGTTAAATGATATTCTATAATGATAGGCTCCACTACAACATTTACTCGACCTCACATGGCTAAATGACATTCTAGAATGATCCACTGCGACATCTACCTGACCTCACATGGTTAAATGACATTCTAGAATAATAGGCTCTATTGTTGGAATCTTGTTCTACTTTCAGGGTAAATGGAAGAATATATGTTTCACCCGACGACATTTTGCAAACTCAACATCTATGGTTATCCACTAAAGGATGTTTGGCTTTGGCCTGTTGTGTTTTGAAATTTTTTTCTAAGCATCACACGTAGAATTGTGATTTCTGAAAATTTCTTTGAAGCTTCTTCCATGTCATTTTTGGTTTACTTCTTCCCTTTTCTCCTATTTCTATGCAAATCTATTTATTTTTTCCTCACCTGGTCCACCCATAAATATGAACAAGATACTTGATTCTACTGCTGGCACCTGCAACATGTGTTTTGTCATTATAGTAGTCTAGCATCCATTCCATCACCTTTTTAGCTGTATCTTGGCATTACCAAAATACTATTTTAGCCTTTTATCTTTGTACTGATACTGAAATCCTGGAAGTGTGGGACTTAAAAGCAAGCTATGTGTTTGACTGGAGAAAATTGTCCTGAGAAATCTCAAGTTTTGGTCATAGCACTGCAAGTACACCAGTGTTAAATGGTATTTCCAGTTTTGATTGTAGTTTCCCTTGCAAACCAAATGGACCTTCCAATTACTACTAAGCTGACTAAGTCCATGCATAAAAATCTCAAGTTTTGGTCATAGCACTGCAAGTACACCAGTGTTAATGGTATTTCCAGTTTTGATTTTAGTTTCCCTTGCAAACGAGATTGACCTTCCAGTTACTACTTAGCTGACTAAATCCATGCATAAAAATGTCTGGCAGGCATATTGCTTCAGAATGCACCACAAAATCCTTATGCTGGAACTGTCGGGAACCTGGGCACATGGCCAGCAATTGTCCAAATGAGGGAATCTGCCACACCTGTGGAAAGGCTGGGCATCGAGCTAAAGAGTGCACAGCTCCACCCATGCCACCTGGGGACTTGAGGTTATGCAACAACTGCTATAAGCAGGGCCATATTGCAGCTGACTGTACAAATGACAAAGCATGCAACAACTGTAGGAAAACAGGTCACCTTGCACGTGAATGCCCCAATGAGCCTATTTGCAACATGTGCAATGTTGCTGGGCATGTAGCTAGGCAGTGCCCAAAATCAAACATGCTTGGAGATCGGGGAGGTATGCGCAGTGGTGGTTACCAAGACATTGTATGCAGGAACTGCCACCAGTATGGACATATGAGCAGGGATTGCATGGGCCCCTTGATGATCTGTCACAACTGCGGGGGCCGAGGACACCGGGCAATTGAGTGCCCTTCTGGGAGGATGATGGACCGCTATCCACAGAGGTTCTACCGTTGAATAATGATCTTAGTGGTGGCAATATTTCTAGCTGAGGGATGTAGCTCAATTAGTTATTAGATTTTTTTATCGAGTGTTGAACACTAGGCTTGCGGGGGCATTTGAAACTCTCTATTTGATAGGCAGTGATTTGATGATGTTTCATGCGGAGCATTTATTTTATAGTAGTACCTAATAATTGTGTTAAAAGTTGCTCTGGTTTGGAATAAAGGATTTATTACGCAGTGTGCTAATTATGTTTTCTGATGGTGAGGCGAGTTTGCCATCTGCAATATTTTTGCCTGAGTTCTTCACTGTACCATGAGCTCATCTGGAAACCTTGATAATGGTTATCTAGTCAGAAACAAGCAAATGCAGTAGCAGACGGTAAGACCAGCTAAGCTTTCTTCAAATGCCAAGAGATGCAACAAATTAGCCTTTGTTTAACACTTTGTGGTGAAGAAACTGCAAGCACCGTGAAATTCAAAATTAAATCATCCAACTTTCATCAAGCAAATCCATTTGTGTTGGAAAGATAGGACACGCAAATAACTATCGATAGTGCATAAGATCATCAAATAACATTACCGCCTGACTATCTACCTGACAATCAGCATATAGAAGGAAAGCATGGTAAATGTGTGACTGATGATATGGCTGGAGGTGTTAGAATTATGGTTGGATTGGAAAAAAAAAATAAAAAAAAAATCAAGCCCATGCTTTGGCATTTCCACCTGAATGTTCCTTTTTTTTCTTTTTTTTTTTAGTTAAATGACAGAGGGTATCTTAAGCTCGGCTGGTGTGTTAACCGAGTTTAAGTTTTTTCTTTTTCTTTTTTCAGGCAATCTTAGATAGTATTTGATTATTGATATGTGAACAAAAACAAAAAAAACAAAAACAGTGAAAATAAAATAGATAAAATAAAGCAGGAGATAGAGACACGATTATGTTTGATGGTAGTGTATAGAATAAAATGATTATTTTTGCACCATATTTGGTTGATAGTTGATAAAATATAATAAAATATATTTTACTCTTAATAAGTGTTACCGACAAACTTGCTTGTTTTAATAAATAATTATATATTATTTTTTTTATTTTAGTTTACATTGAGTGTTGAAATTAATAATAGTATAATAACTCTGGTTATAAAAGTCCGACTATCTTAGGGGTAGACTTGGGACCCAATTATCTTGGGGTTTGGACCGGTCCGAGTAAAGAAAAAACAAAGGAATAATTGACTTGATCCGACCACGTCAACCCGGGTTAAAAACCCTTTGACTTTTAAAAAAATGGTCAAAACGACTTGATCCTTCAAAGAAAAAATGGGTTAGCTTGGGTTAACTCTCTTGATCCCATAACTAGGGCCTTACCTGGATCAACTCTCGGATTGAGTTTTAAAACTATAATAATAACTTCTTTTATCTTAACATGTCTTGGTTGGATAATTTTGAAATTAACACTTTTTTATATAAATATTTTAGGGACAAAAAATAAATAAAATAAATAATTTTTTAATATAAGTACCCTTTTTACCTCCTATTTTGAAAGTACAAAAATTGACTTCAAAATTATTCTAGGGATATATTTATTTTATATCTTTGTATGTCCCTTTCTCTTCAATCAATCATGTTTTTGCCCTTGTTATCTCTGTCTTTTTTTGTTTCAAAAGAATAACCAAACACTACCTTAAAGACATACCAAGATTAAGTTCTCTTCATATTGATTCAATGTTTTTGAAAAAAATTAATTAAATCCTCTTCAATATTAACCTCAAAGTTTGAATAGAAAAAAAAACTTTTTTAACATCAAGGATGCTCCTTAAGGTTTGCATTAGATCATCATATGAATTGAACCCAAATGTTTCAATTTTTTTTTGGTGGACTCATATTGGACCTGATGGCGAGGCTAGCTTATCGAATGGCTTGAATCATTAATTATAAAACAAAACTAACAAAAACCTAAAAGAGAAGGAGAAGTTACTCTAGCCCTCAAAACAAATCACTATGCATTGTGTAAACCCCCTATGAAGAAACTTATAAAAATTAAGGAAGGAAATAATAAGTTAAATGTCAAGAATGAATATTTAACTCGTTGGAATGATTATTGACGGGAGAAATTAAATAAAAATTATTGTAAAAGGATTTTTAAAAAATAATTGTCAAAAAATACCTGGAAAATATAAAAAGTCCAGAATGCAATTAAAATCCAAATAAAAATAACTTAATAGGAAAGAAAAACCTAGAAATAGAGTTGAATGAATTTTGAATTTGCCCTGTCAAAATTTAGTGGAAACAGATCTTTGGAACATATAAAAACTTACCCGGAAAAATAAAATGTTGAAAAGTGAGACAAAAAAGAAATTAATCAAATTGTGGCGTGTGTGTGTATGGGATGTTTGGCTAGCCAATAAAGGAAATAGAAAAGAAGAGAGAACTCTAGAGAATTCTAAGGAAATCTTTGGAAAAACATGGGAGAAAGGTGAAAATTAGAGAGAAAAATCTTGAAGTTTAGTAGAAATTAAGTGTGGTACACACTAAATTAAAAATATATCAAGCAAGAGGAGGTAAAGAAAGGTGGAGGGAGGGCCGGCCAAGGAAAGAAAAGGAATTTTAGGAAGTCTTTTAAAACACATTTAAAGCTTGTACAAGTGCTTGGTAAGGTATTCTCCCTTTAATTTTAACAAGGTTACATGAGAAGTAGATATATTGAGTTGAGGTTCTCAAGTTGTCTCTAGGGTTTGAAATGGATGAATTAGGGTTCTTGAAAAATTAGTTTGAATTAGGATTCTTAGTTTGCATATAGTTGTGAAACTAGTGAAATTATAATAAAATTTGACAAAATTCATGGTTATGTTTTATGATGCATGGCCAGCCATGGAAGAAAATATTACAGGTGAATTGGAACAGTGTGTTTTTTAATGTGTACATGTGTAAATCAAGAAAAAAAATTGAATAGAAAATTATGGTTATTAGGAAGGAAAAGGAGTTGGCATGGTAGGTGAAAATTGGAAAATATTTTATATAAATTGTATGTAAGGACATTGTAAGTGGATTGTTGTAAGATGAATGATGCATTAACTATACAAAATATACATGAATAGTGAAATCATGTTGATTTTGTTAGTGTAAGCATGTTAATGATATTTTGAAATTTACTAGAAGTGTGAGAGAAATAGTGTATGTTGATTGATAATGAAACAAAATACTTGATATTTTGAGAAATATGGTTTGCAAATAATTGGATTATTTGATGTGATGATTTATTTAAAACAAAACTTATCGTGCCTTGAAATTAGGCACATAGGTTTATGAATAAGTTTATAATGAGTGGGAAAATGCTATTATTACAGGGGAGGTTGCTAGGATAAGAGCTCAGTTAGGAGGAGCTGGATCATCGCAAGCAGGAGGTAGGTGTTTTTCACCTCATTTAAATTTTAAAATTTTATGTTTATAATTGTATCTTCAAATCTTTTGGTTATTGGATATGTATCTTATATACAAAAAAAAAAGTTAAGAGAATAAGAATTATTGGTAACCATGAGGGGTTACCGGATTAATGGCAATCAAATGAATTACCAGAATTATTAGTAATAATGAGGGGTTATCAGATTAATGACAATTATATAGATTGCTGAAATTATTAGTAACGATAAAGGGTTACCAAATGAATGACAATTAGATGGATTGTCAAGATTATTGATAACTTGTGGGGTTATCCAATTCTAGGTAACTTACCGGTTTGGTAGGTAACCGAGAGGGGTTACTGGAGTAGTGACATTAATTGAATAAGCATATGCATTATTTGTAATTGTAGAAATTAATAATACTAGTAGGCTGAATATATTGGAGATAATTAAGAGAAATTATAGATATTAATTTACTTGATACTGGATATTGAAATTTTGTTTAATGAATTAAATATTTAATTACAAGTTTCTCACAATCCCAATCAGAGTAGCAACAATTAATATAACATCTTATTGTATAATTATGGTAAACGTTATGTTCAAATCTTTTGATTGTATAATTAGAACTATTAGTGTAGTAATTGAAAACATGTAATGCTATATTATTATTTTGGGGATTGTATTTAATTGTAAAAATTTATATACTATTAATTAATATAGGACTATGATACATGTAATGTTTATATTATTATTTTGAGGCTTGAAATTTAATCTTGATTTATATTATATTGTGTAGAGTTAATATTTTATATGTATTATGTGTATTAATATTAGGAATTAGTTATATTTCAATTTATGTTTGAAATGTATCATTGAATTATTAATATAATGGAAAATGATGGTGAAATTAAATGGGGCATGATTCATAATGATTGGATCGGAATTGAGGATGAATAATTTGACAAGAAAGAAAGAAGTGGAAAGATCGACAACTTGGTATATCAATTTATAGGGAAACTCTATTGAAATTTTAATTGAATCAGAATTGACATTTATATGTAATAATAATAATAAATAATAATAACAATTTCCTTGAAATATGTGCAAATTATATATATAAATATTGAATGATAAAATTATCCGATGATGTTACATATTGGGATAATAAATTGATGAAATTGCTCATAGTTTAAAAACCTTTTAAACTATATACTGGGAGCAAGTTGATCTTTTCATCATAATACAATTGCAATGACCTAAACTTGCAATGCATTTTTTCACCTTTCATAATTGCCGTGTACTTATTAAATGGGGTAATGTTTTTTCTAGAGCCATATTGGTAATCTCATACTCATCATCCATCATTTTCTTCATCAAGTATTATGATACATCTAAAATTATAAGGTTGTAACTCTTTCTTGATTTCATATATATAAATTTGCTTATAAACTTTTGTCTAACATTACAAGGTACTGTTCAATGTGAAAAGCAAGATACCCTATCGAAGTCTGAGTATTTTAAGAGAAGTTGCTTGTAAAAATATATAGGATCACGAAATCAATAATTGTACTATTATAGTTACTAATATTTACCAAATCAAACAATCAAACATTCACATCTTAAACGCATCTATAAGCACATCAATTCCATGATAACTTTTTGATTTAATACATTCTCTTTAATAATTCACAAACTCTCATTTATAAAATTTTCAAAATTACTCATCATTCATTGTTCAACCAATTTCGAGTTCATTATCCTTTATTATACTCATAAATCGTACTTTAGTTTAATTATGGGTTCATCAATATAATTTTTTTCAGTCCTGAACATCTATTATACCAAGTATGGTCCATTCATATATTTATCCATCATAATTATTCATTTTACCCATTTATGACACATTCATATTTTTTCTATAATAAATATTCCTCATACCCATTCATAGCACGTTTCATTTATTTTTCCTCATAAATATTCTTTATGTCCATTCATGGCACATTCAAACACACACACACACCCCTCTTATGTCTATTCTTAGCACATTCTTATATATTTTCCTCCCTTAAACATTCCTTACACATTCATAGATATTTTTCCCCACATATTTCCTATTCTCGTTCATGGCACATCTATATTTATCCATTTAAAATATTTCTTAAGCTATATCATGTTCCTATATTGTTCTAACATAAATATTCCTTATATTACATCATGTTTTGTCATTGCAGTCCATTTAATATTTTCTCATTTTACACTCCGTTGTTGTAGTCCATTTAATCTTTACATCACATATTATATTCTACCATTACGATCCATTTAATACACATAATATTACATTCCACCATTACAATCCATTTAATAATTTATCATATTACACTTTGTTGTTGCAGTCCATTTAATCTTTAGACATTATATTCCACCAATATGGTCCATTTAATACACACGATATTAAATTTCACCGTTGCGGTCCATTTAATATTTTCTCATATTACATTCTGTTGTTATGGTCCATTTAATATTTTCTTATATTACAATTTGTTGTTGCAGTCCATTTAATCTTCACACATTATATTTCACCATTACAATCCATTTAATACACACAATATTAAATTCCACTGTTGCAGTCCATTTAATCTTGACTCATTATATTCTACCAGTATGATCCATTTAATTTGCATAATATTTAATTCCTGCCATAAAAAAAAACCATACTTTTATTCATATAATTTTCCCTTGCCTTATAGACATATAATATTATTATTTAACATTCATTTCCTGCTGCATAAGCATAATTTGCATGCCATTTATTTTAACAATAGACCATGTCCAAACGACTGGCTCCATTTAATTTTATTTTCCCCATCCATGTGATCATTTTATTTTCATGTAGCAATCCAAATCATTAGTGCGTACATGAAATCATTTCATCCTACTTAAAAAGCATAATAAATATATAAGCATAATAAATATATAGACCAGACGCAAAAGCTTAACACTTATAATAACTTAACTTGAAGGTATAACATTCATATAACCGCCATGAAAACATAATAGTCATATAATCTGCCTTGAAGACACAATTTTTATATAGCCTGTCTCGAAGACATAATATTCATATAACCTGCCCGATGACTTAGGTATAACATTGAACGTTTTGTTATTCATTTTCGTCAACAAATTTTAATGTCTCAATGACTTAGTTTTTCGTCAGCAAGTTTCAATTTCCAACATTTTATTAAACTTAAGGTGATCATTAACTTTAAACTATCTTATACTTGGTATTTGAACATGCTCAATCCTCTTAAACACATTAACGACCACTTACACATTCAAAATAACTGCTATAAACACCATATATAACCCAAACAAGGAAATCATCATCACATCATACACAAGATAATTCCAACATACCATCAACACGTTTAACATTAAAGAAAATGCAAATTAATCAAATTATCATGATTAACTTCTCAAATTTTCTAAAATTCTCTAACCTAACAATTTGGCAAATTTGAACAACATTCACAATTTGTTATAATTTCCTTAACACAAACTCAAACATATTTCTTCCAATCATGGAGAAAAATATACATTTCATTTAATTATTTCAACATCAAGGTATTCAAACCTCATTTCTACACTTTCTAAACATATATCACAACATGTCAAGTATTCATTAAAACAAGAAATCTACTTCATTTACAATTTATAAGGCTTCCACATTACACCATAAGTATTCAATATCATAAATTCATTCAAACTTAAAATCCACAATTTTCCCCCAAACACACATATCACATGAAATTCACATGTCCAACCAAGAATCTGTCTTAAACACATACTCATATCAAACACTTATCCCATATCATGTTTCTCACACATACACATTAAATTAACATATAATTTTACAATATTTTATCTGATTTTTCCAAAACACTCCCAAAATAATTTCATACATCCTAACTCAACTTCATAACCACTTTTGCCATTCTCACCTTTTCATTTCATCCATAAAACATATAATTTTTTCAGTCACCTCAATTTTTTTTTTCAAGTATACTAATTTCCATACTATAAATACCAAAACACCACACACAATCCAATTCAACAAGTTCTTATACAACTTAAACAAATTTCTAAACTTCCATGCATGTAATTCACACACCCAAACAAAACTCTGTCTTACTAACAATATCTTATACTTTCATATTCCTTCATAAACATTCAATATCAAAATTTAACAAGCTTCTATCTTTCTTATTTTAATTTCTCTACAAAACAAATCCAACATAAAAATCAGACATCCTACTAAAACACCCCACACACACACACACACACCAAATCAAAATTTAACTATCATTTATACCCTATATTACACTCATTTCAAGTTAAATTACATAATTCATAACAATCTCTTTTTTTCTCTAATTAGTTTCAAGAACCCTAAATTTAAGAATCTGGAACTTTTCTATTCTTCCACCATTAAACCCATTAAATAAGAAAATACGTAGGGAAGAACACCATACCAATAAATTCCAAACTCAATTTAATAAGTTCTTCACCATATCTCCAAGTATTTTGCTTCTCCTCTTCCCAGAACCCAAACTTTCCCTTCATTTTGAACATTTTTCCTCTCTAACTTCTCTCCTCCTAACCCATTTTTCTTTGGTGTTTCTTTATTGGATGAGTCTCCCAAATAAAAATCACCTTCACACACTCTTTAACCCATGATTTTAGAAGAATAAGCACCCATCTTCAAGATAAAGTGAGAAAAAAATGTCCAGCTCTCCCTTTTTTAAAGAGCTCCCGGCTAGAACAGTAAAGAAAAGAAGGATTTGCCCAAAATTATGATAATATCATTAATGAGTCCATATGCTATTTTGTTTTTGTATTTTTTCAACTATTATCGCTCTCGCAAGACCTTTTTAAACTCTGATTATCATGGAATTATAAAACAATATGTCATGAGACTCATCATAAAATTTTAGCCCGATTCAACAGTCAAATTAAGTATTATGCTTGATACCGTAAAACTAGACAATAGATAATTTAATGCCAAAAATATGAATTCGCTTACTATTTTATTTACTTAAATCATCATGATTTTTAAACTAATTCATTGAGGGATCCCATTCATAATCATTGTAAAATTTCCTTAAGAATTTTCACTACTTCCGGTCAAAATTACGCGATTGTACGTAGGGCTTATATTAACGATCAAAATATTTTGCGCGTAAAAGTCATACATTTTTTTTATTTAGAATTCCAATCTATTATTATTATTATTATTATTATATTCTCATCTCAATTTATAAAATTTTTCCTTTGCATAATATTTTATCCTATTGGAAAATTTACACAATTCATCACTAGGCTGATATTTCGCATATCAATTTAATATTTTATCTCATTTGAAATCTAAATCAATTCACTTGGATTTTTCTTCCCAAATCACTATAATTTCCCTCATCAATTTACTGATTTTTAGGTTGAGGGTTTACAACAATTGTCTTTAACAATTTATGCAGGGCTAGGTTAGTAATTTCATTTTCTTACTAAATAAAATTACTTATTTATCCCTATAATAAAAAATACAATGCCTTTCAACCAGGGGTGTTATGGTATTTTCATTTTTTAAAATAGTGAAATTATTATATTGTCTTTAAGGACAAAATCAATATTACTCTTTGAAATAGACAATCAAAATAGTGAAATCATTTTTTTTTTATTTGAGATCATTTTTTAGATTTTTTTATAATTTTATCCTCTTTGAATTTTTTTTTCTGTCAAATTTGATCATCATTTTTTTATTGTTATTTTTTTTGCTTTGACAAGTTTTTTAGATTTATACTAGGTATTTGACATGCGCTTTGCCACGAGTCAGATAATGTTTTTTGACAAAACAACAAATATGCAAGCTTTTTAAATGTATTTTTTTAAAAAGATTCTAATTATAAATAAAAAAATCTATGCATGCATTTAATTAAATACATCAAGAACCATCCATGCCAACAAATGCAAAAAATAGAGTGTTAAAGCGTCTATTCAACTCGCCTCACTGCATGTTGAATAATATGTTTTAATGCAAAAGAATTAATGTGTAAATGTTATTAGCGTGTTTTTTTACATTGAGTAAAAAATATAACCATGAATAAAAAAGTTGATGATTACATATAATAAAATATAGTAAATATCATATGCATCAATAAAAATATGTAAGATTTCAAGCTAATTTTTAACATAGCAAAAGAATGGAACAATGTTGCAATTGTTATAGTGAAACACCATTTCCTTAATCTTTGTATAATAATTTTACAAAAAAAGTGTAAAATAATAATACTTTTTTTATTTACAAAAGAATAAAGATAAAAACAAAAAAAAGGTATAAACAGGTCAAGTGTGGAGTGATAAATATTCAAAGTGTAAAAAATAGAAAATAATATTTTTTTTCCAAAACAAAGTGTAACGGAAAAAAAGAAGAAAAAACTAAAAAAATATTTCAAAACAAATAAAGATAAGAAGAAAAAATGGTGATAAGTAAGCCAAGTCTAAAATGATAATATTGCCAAGTATAAAGAGAAAAACATATAAGAAAAACTTATTTTCTAAAAACAATATATGGAAATCACAATTTTGCCACCGCTATAGTAAAAACAATTGGAAAAATTTACAATTATGCTATTTCTACAGGAAAACACCATTTTCTTTTATGTACTAGTTATTTGACCCACACTTCTCTGTGGGTCAAATAATTTTTTTTGGCATAAATAAATAAATATACAAGCTTCTCAAACGTTTTTTTTTCCAATTCTAATTATAAATCAAAAGGCCCATGCATGCATTTAATTAAATACATTGAGAACCATTTATGCTAATAAATGCAAAAAATAAAGTGTTAGCGTGTCTATTTAACTCGCCTCGCTATTCGTCAAATAATTTTTTTTTATAACGCAAAAGAATTAATGTTTATGTGTTTTTAGCGTATTTTCTGACATCAAGTAAAAAATATAACCATGAATCAATAAGTCGATACTTATATATGATAAAATACATTATATATCATATGCGTTAATAAAAACATGTAAGATCTCAAGCTAATTTTTAATGTAGTAGAAGATTGGAACAATGTAGCAATTACTATAGTGAAACACTATTTCTTTAGTTTTTGTATAATAATTTTTCAAAAATAAAGTGTAAGGAAAAAAATTTACAAAATAATAAGGATAAGAATAAAAAGAATGATATAAATAGATTAGGTATAGAGTGTTAAATATTCAAAGTATAAAAAATAAAAATAATATTTTTATAAAAAAATGTAAAGAAAAAAAAAAGAAAAACCAAAAAAATATTACAAAAAATAAAGATAAAAAATGGTAATAAACAGGACAAGTATAAAATGATAAAGAAAACAAATATAAAGAAAACTTGTTTTCTTAAAAAAAAAAAAGCTAAAAATTTTAATTTTATCACCACTACAATTCCGTTACAAAACAAATTTAGCAAAATTTACAATTATGCCATTTCTATAGAAAAATATCATTTTCTTTTAGTATATGTATATTTTTTCATGATTTTATCATTTAAAACTAAATTAGTAGAGAATTAAGTTTTTTTTAATTAAACCCGGGTACAAGATTTAATGAATTGTAATTTTAGATATTAGATCAAATTTAGAAGTTTTGTCTGGTTTTACAGCGAAGCACCAACCATAAATATAATTAGAGTGTATTTTTGTGGTTAAAAAATATTTTTGAAAATTTATGAAATTTCTTTAACTTTTTTTTATCATTTTAATATGAAAATATCAAAAATAAATTTTAAAAAATAATAAAATTATTATAAACAACACGGTGTCCAACGGAAGAAACAACCACAGTTCTTCGCACTTGCTCATTATGGATGTGCTTTGACCCCAAAATCACCTAACAAGATAAGGCCCATTTATATTAGGGGTAGATGCGGTATTTTGAAGTTGCCTTCAATTCCAAACGCAATTTATCTCCTGCGCGAATTCTTCTCTCTCAAATTTGTTATTTACTCTGTGTATACATTTTAGGAAAAAACGACACGAATTTCACCTAAAAACTCAAAACCCTAATTGTTTTTAGGGTTTCTCAATTTTTTTTTCAATCTCTCCCAAATGGAAACCGAAGAAGAAGAGAATTCAATAAACCCTTCCAGAAGTTCTATTGAACTCGAAAACGAATCTAATTTAACAACCACAATAACAACTACTACAACAACAACAGACACGGAGTCTGTGGCCGAGTTGAACGAGTCGAACGCGTCTCAACTCGGTATTACTGATACCGATTTACTACAACAACAATCACAACCGCCACAATCTCAAACAGAAACAACAGTTGTCGATATGAGCGATGCTCAGGATTTTGTTGTAGGCGACTCTGGATCGGTTTCTCCTCAACATTTGGTGATCGAGGGACGCGAAGGCGAGGAGGTCGCGGAGGCTACAGAGGGGAGTGGAGAGATTGAGGCACCGCGAGAGGTAGTTGAGAAAGAAGTGGAAAATAGAGATTTGGTTGCTAAAGAGGAGAGGAATGAGGATGTGAGCGGATATGCGAATGCTGGAAACAATGAAATGGACACCGAAACAGAGGGCGTTGCTGACGTGGCAGCGGAATTAGAGACCGAGACATCGAGTCAGGAAGTAGAGGCAATGGAAGAGGAGGTAGCTGAAGCGAAAGAGGAATTGGCAGAGGATGAGAATACTGAGAATATGGAGAATGCGGATGTAGTGGAGGAGAAAAAAGAGGGTGCGGACGTGGTGGACAAGGTGGAGATGGATAGTGTGGTGAAGGAAACTAAAACTGTGAGGGTGAAGGAAGAAGAAGAGAGAGTGGATAATACGGAAATATATGGTGTGGGGGATGAAATGGAGGCGGTGGAGCAGAGGGAAATAACTGACGTTGTGGAGGAAGGGAAAGTGGAGAAGACAGAAGTTGTTGCTGATGTTGCAAGGGAAACGGAGGACGTGGAGCGGGTTGGAATGACTGAGATTGTGGAGGAAGAGAAGGCGGAGAAGATAGAAGTTAATGAGGAAAAGCAGTCAGCATTGCAGGTTGAAATGACAGACTTTGCAGAGGAAACGGGAGAGGATGAGAAAAATGAAATGACAGACATTGCAGAGGAAATTAAGGTGGCAGGGCAATTAGAAACAACTGATGTTGCAGGAGGGACAGAGCAGGCTATTGACGAGGAAGGGGAAGCTATGGAGACAAAAATGATTGACGTGGCAGAGGAAGGTGATAAGGAAGAGGATACAGAAATGGATATGGCAGAGAAAGGGAATGAAGGAGATGATATGGCAGATGAAGCTGAAGGAGTGGGGGAGGGAGTTGAAGAAGTGGGTAGAAGTGGTGGTGGGAAGAGGAAGCGGGGAAAGAATGCTAAAACTCCCTCTAGAGCAACATCAAAGAAAAAGATGGAGGAGGATGTCTGTTTCATTTGTTTTGATGGAGGTGAACTTGTGCTGTGTGATCGCAGGTAAAAATAATGAACTAATTGTCGAAGCATTGCTCTGTGTTTTGTAATTCTAGTTCTATGCTCATTATTGTGTTAGGTGTTATTATTGTTTTTTTATTTTATGGTTTTAATTTATAATTGCTTGTACAGGGGTTGCTCTAAGGCTTATCATCCTTCTTGTGTTAATCGAGATGAGGCTTTCTTTCGGGCAAAAGGTCGATGGAATTGTGGTAAGTTTGTCTTTTTTAAAACTTTTCCTTGCTGTTACCAGTCATTTTGCTTGGTTTTATTTGATGGAGCTTATTTGGATTTGGTTATTCATTATTTGTTACTGTGTTGTGTTTAATAGTTTTGTTTCTGCTGATCAGGAGTATTATGATGTTGCTTGTGGCTCTTTTCACTTGTGATTTGCTCTCATATATTTTTAGATGACTGCAAGAGGTGAAAGTAAATTTTGTCATGGAAAAAGCAAGAATGTGTGTTTACTTAGTGTGGGCAGTGTTTCTTTTTGCAAAAGATAGTCCAAATTTCCTCACAGCACTTGGAAAGAAGAAAGCCACTTGTAGTGTCTAGTTTAAAGGAAACCAAAATACTCAAACCATAGTTATCATAATCCTGGCATTTTTTTTTCATCTCTCTTTTAATTGAAATTGCTTTCAAGTATTTAAGTTGTTATTTTTTCTTTTCTTTGCAAAAAAGTTTGATGTACACAACAGCAAAGTTTGTCACAGAAGATTTGTGTGAAGGGACAGAAGTTCTTGCCCATCACATTATTTAAGTTTTGCAAACTCACCCGGTTGGGTTGTTGTGCATCATTTGACATGTTACATTTTCTTGAATGTTTAGGGCACGTGAATTGTTGAAAAACCAAACTAATTGCTGGTATTTGCAATGTTTGGGTTTGATTAGGCAAAGTGTGGTGAGTGGAAAGTGAAAACAAAAATCAATGATTCAATTACATGGTCAATAAAATATCTAAGATCTCCAGGACAATTGTTAGCATTAACACCGATGCGATGATTCCATTGCTCTGTAAACATGTTTCTGTGAAGGACTATATTATACATGTTCTCAGCTCTGTCCTTTTGGCCTCTTTATACAATTTTGGGTCAGTTTTCAAGTAACCATAGAAGCTAAGAGCAACATATTCTGTTTTTTTTACTAGAGAGTATATTCTTTTTAAAATGGTTGAGAGGGAATAAATTTTATCGTGCAAAAATGGTTTGCATTCTTTCAAATCATTTTATTTATGGAAAATTGTAAGCAAAAAGAACGTTAGTTGATTGTTCACTTGTGGCAATCAACATATTTAAGGGCTTGGATATGATTTTTTTTTTAAACTATTATTTGTTCACAGTAGCTTGTTTGTAGAACTAAGGAAAAATATTAGAATTCTACTAGCATGAGAAACAATTGTTAAGGGTCTTGTCATTCATGTAAAAGAAACTTTAAAAGAAGGGGGGAGTTTGAGGTGAGGATTCAAACCAATTTGTTATACTTATAGGGTATGGCAGCTGGAGTATTGTATCATTTCGAGCTGCAAGATTCCTGAGTGCATTTTATAAAGGACCCTTTTTCCTGCAAGTGCATAGATGCCCTTTGTCTGATTTCTGATTTCTGATCCTTGCTTCTTGAACTTGACAAGTGGTAATTGTTGTATTTAGCAGAACAGCCATGTAAAACACAAGATACTTGACTTCTTTGCAGCTTCTTGTTCAGTGAGATTATCAATTTCAAGAGATGTTGAATGTAATAATCGTAGTGTTCTGGGCAGAACACTGGGATTTGATATGCGGAGAACACACTTTTAGAGACTCTTAGTTCATCTGAAAGTACTTTCTATGGGAAAGAGAATTTGGAGATCTTGTTTTAGTATCTCAAAATTGCATTCTAGATCATTTCAGTTTGAAAGAATGTGAGGTAGTATTATAATACAGGGAAACAAAAATTCCCTCTTTGTAAATGGAATGGTAAATCACTTGCTTTGTTTGCATTAGTGACAATGATGGTTGACTGTTGTATGATGCTTTCATTGCATGGCAGATGTGGTAAGCACATTGAAACGTCTTTTTGTTTCTCTTGCATAAAATTTGTTGATGGCTCTTTCACATATGGCATTACTGGTAATTATTGTCATTTGATATGCAGATGTGAATACTATTGGGAATCTATGATTTTTCTTTCAAGATCTGTTACCATCTATTCATTTGTTTTCATTGAATTCCTGCATTTGAATTTATGTTAACTTTGGTCATTTGTTCTATCTAATATGAGGTTTGTTTCTTTGTTGATTTAGGTTGGCATCTGTGTAGCAACTGTGTGAAGAATGCCTACTATATGTGCTATACGTGTACCTTTTCCTTGTGCAAGGGATGCATTAAAGATGCTGTCATATTATGTGTAAGAGGTAACAAGGGCTTCTGTGAGACATGCATGAAAACTATCATGTTGATTGAAAGGAATGAGCAAGGAAGCAAGGAAACGGTATGTCCAAACTTATGATATGTTTTTTCCCTTTCTTTCTTTCTTTCTTTCTTTCTAGTTAGCATCTAGCTATTAGCTCTACAATTTTGGTGTCATTTTGTGTTCGTCTTCGACTGTTCCCCTTATGCTCTCTTTGAATATCAACAGGCATGTAGATTAGCAAATATGCTGGCCATGGAAAATAAGTGCTGAATACGAAATCTTATCATTTGACAGTTGTACCTATAATGGCTAGTGCATATACAAAAAAAATAAAGATTTAAAAGCATCACTATTTTATTCCTGCATTATCTTTTTTCTGACTTTTTAAGCTCTCTTCTCTCATTTTCTTTTGGAGAGATTTAGGAAAAAGAGGTTTTTTTTTAAAAAAAAATGTTCTTAATCTCACTCATTATATTTTGGAGGTGGTTTTTTCCTTTTACATATCTTGCAGATGCATGTTATTATCTAATCATACTTTTGCTTTATAGGGTACTGTTCCCCATTTTTTAGGGGAGCATCCCTGTTCAGCACACACATAATTGTATAGATGTTGCTGCGATCAGTTTTCTCTTCTGCCAATTGAGGAACTAATGCATCCTTTCCAGCCTCAACTAACTGTAAACAAGCTTCATTTCATCCTGAAGTTGGTGCTTCACCAATGTTTTTACCTTGCCTTACATTTTTAATGAGAGGGGAAAGATCAGTAATGTACCACTTTCGTATTCAGTTAGAAGGTAGAGTTTTTTTTTTTTTGCCTTATAAAAAGTACAAACAAATCTTTCATCATCTTAGGGTAAAGGAGATTTTGAATTCAATCCTTCCCTCCTTAAAACCCAATTTGGTGATTTGGATTTTTTTAATAGGAGGGAATTGGGGGTTATAGGAACTCTCACAACTCCAATACAGTGTCTCTTCAAGAATGTATCACTTGGGGAATTCCAACAATCTGTTATTCCTTAAGCGGTTCTAAAAGCAGCTTGTCCATGGTCCAGAGGTTGGTCTGGACTGCCTTTCCTTTAAGAAGGTGCCTTTTTTTTGTAGCAGAAAGAGGGAATATTTGATGGAAGTACAGGAGATCCTCTTGAGTAGCCTGTTATTGTAGGAAAGTCTTATATCTTGAAATTAATCCATCAAATTGCCTTTTTTCCTTAGTAGTTAGCACTTAGCACTTTGCCTTTGAAATTTCATTTGCTGCATTTCTTTCCGTCCTCCTTAACTGCTCCTATCCAAACTTAGTGTTAGTTTTCCATCAATTTTTCTTGTTTTCTCTTACTTGGTTGTTGAAGTGTTTTCTTATTTTTTGTTTTATATATTCCTTTTAAGCTTTTCTGTGTGCCTATTCCTTTGTATTTTTGCAGGTTCAAGTAGATTTTGATGACAAAAGCAGCTGGGAGTATCTCTTCAAGGATTACTGGAATGATTTAAAAGAGAGGCTCTCTCTAACACCGGAAGAACTTGCTCAGGCTAAAAATCCATGGAAAGGTTCCGATTCACATACTGGAAAGCAGGAATTGGCTGATGAGCTTTATGATGTGCATAATGATGGAGGATCAGGATCAGACAGTTCTGCTGATGCAGAAGTCACCACCTCTAGAAGAAGGAAGCCTAAAAAACGGTTGAGGTCTCGTGCAAAGGAGAAGGATTCACCAGGCTCAGTATCATGGGCTGAAGGGGAATCAGCAGATGAAAGTGTTGAGTGGGCATCAAAGGAACTTTTGGAGTTTGTTATGCACATGAAGAATGGCGATAAATCTGCTTGTTCTCAATTTGATGTACAGGCTTTGCTGCTTGATTACATAAAAAGGAACAAACTTCGTGATCCTCGTCGCAAAAGTCAAATAATTTGTGATTCTAGGCTTGAGAATTTGTTTGGGAAACCACGCGTGGGGCATTTTGAAATGTTAAAGCTTCTTGAATCTCATTTTCTTTTGAAAGATGATTCGCAGGCAGATGATCTTCAAGGGAGTGTTGTTGACACTGAATCTAGTCAGTTGGAGGCTGATGGGAACTCTGATGCTCTTACGAAGGCAAGTAAGGATAAGCGACGAAAATCACGTAAAAAGGGTGAGGGGAGAGGACTGCAATCTAATATTGACGACTATGCAGCCATTAATATGCACAATATCAATTTGATTTATTTGCGACGTAGTCTTCTGGAAGATCTAATTGAAGATACTGAAGCTTTTCATGATAAAGCTGTCGGATCCTTTGTGAGAATAAGAATATCCGGCAATGCTCAAAAGCAAGATTTATATCGGTTGGTCCAAGTTATAGGTGAATTTATAGATAACTATCCGCATTCTGCATGAATTTTGACCTGGGCCTGAAGAAATTGTTAAAGATCTTAAAATCTTTATACGATGTGTGCAGGTACAAGCAAAGCTGCCGAGCCTTACAGAGTTGGCAAAAAGATGACTAGCTTTATGTTGGAAATATTAAATTTAAACAAGACAGAGCTTGTATCAATTGATATAATCTCAAATCAAGAATTCACAGAGGTGAGTAGTGTTAACACTTTTATTTCAGGTTATTTTTGCCCTTTTCTGTTAATATGGTTTCACTGCAAGGTGAATTTTCAGCAATCCCAGTTCGGAGTGAAAAATTGATGTGTGAATATGAGAGGAATTTTTTCTTTCTACACCTGCCAATGATAATTGAAGTCATAAACATGTTTCTTTAAAGTCATTATAACTGCCAGAGTCATTTTTTATGCTTGATGTTTGTTTTTGTTTTTTAATCTGCAATGTTTGCTTTGAGCGGCTTTTTAATGAAATTTTTTCCTGTTTACATATCAGCAGTGATGCTTTTTGGTATATGAATATCTCCTCATTAAACTGGATCTTCTTATATTTTTTAGGATGAGTGCAAGCGTCTGCGCCAGAGCATAAAATGTGGACTTATCAATCGGTTGACTGTGGTAATGTACCTTTCTTTTTATTTATCTTTTTAGGTTACTGGATTCTGTCCTAAAAGGCTATTTGTTGCTTGTAGGGCGACATTCAGGAAAAGGCCATTGCAATCCAGGCAGTCAGAGTTCAGGATGTAAGTTTTCTTGATGTGATCTATTGTTGCAATACTTCACTTTTTCACTATTGATCTTCCTTGACAAATTTGGAATATGGTCAATTTCCATCATGAGTAATGTTGAACCAAAATGTAATGTTGACAGCACAAAAAAAAATGATTGACAACCAAAAAATGGATGGTGCTAAGCTTCAAAGAAATGAATGATTAATTTGTCGACATATTCTGCCTTTATATGATAAATAAAATCCTTTCTAGTTGAAAGAGAGCTGAGTTGACCGAGACTATATGGGTCCAAACTTGACAGTAAAGGTAAATAATATCTGGTTAGCAAAAAATCGATAGAACATTTTCTTCATCTTTTTTTTTAAAAAAACCTTGTAAGATGTGCATTTTTTGGCATCATGAAGCATCCTGTTTAAGGTTTGGAGGAATCAACAGTTATAATAAATCAACTTGTATAGCATGTAATTTTCACCTCATTTGGCTTGTATCCCAACTTAGAGTCAACTGGCTGGGAGCAATAGAAGAAGTTTTCTGTGGACAGGGGCCTCTCTCATCACAATCTTTTGATATGTTAACTACGAATAAGTGTGCCAGCCATATCAGTGATTGACCCCCCCTATAAAATGCTACCTTAAAGTACTAAATTACTTGGTATTGAATGTCTCCTAATCTCTGAGTCTGTTTTTCAAGCAAACTAGCAGACCTGGATTCTTTGATAGTATCTGTTTCCTTCTAAAATATGGAATCTCCCTAGGTGCTATATGATTTAAAACTTCTTGAATTCATTTGGTTCCAGATGTCCAGATGGAAATGGCATAGATTTTGCTTCAGATGGAAATGGCATAGAAGATTATATAAACTCAATTAGATGGGTGTTTGTGGTAATGCAAAATATTTTTGCCCACATGACAATCTATAACTTTTGCCTGTATATCCTCTTTTCCCCAAATGAACACTGTTTTTTTCAGAGCAACTTTATTTTTTGAGGAGCATTTGCTCAACCCTTATAGTAGATGTTATTGAGATCTTTTTCTGTGAATTTACCTCTCATGTAGACTCAATTGTTTTGCTAAGCATCTTGAATATGTTTCTTTTACCCCATCATAACCGTGGCTTTGCTTATCGAATACTCTTTTCATTTGTTATGCTGTGGGTATGTGATAATTATGCAATGAAGTTTGTTTTCTATGGCGGTTAATGATCTTACTTCTGATGCAGTCCTTGGAGTCAGAGATTACACGTCTCAGTCATCTCCGTGATCGAGCTAGTGATATGGGACACAGAAAGGAATATCCTTTGCTTGTGAAATTTTATTGGCAATTTTATCATTTTTACATTTTTCTGTTTTTTGCAGTCATTAACATTTTATGTCCTGTTTTACATTCTGAACATATGATGGAAGTTGTGAGTGTTCTCTGACTTCTGTAGCCTCATTCTGGATGCCTCAATAGCTGTTGAGTGGGTAATCTAATTCCATTTGTGATTCGGCTTAACAATCCTTAAGTCTTGCAAGCTGGTTGAGATAAAGGTGCTGCATGATATAAACTCTTAAATCCAAACTGAAAATGGATAGTTTACACGATCTGATAATCTTCTCTATTTTCAGTGTCACGATACTTAACCTGCGAGCTGGAATTCATTATATTTTTCTCTTTGGTTGGATTGCGGGATTAAAATGTTTCTCACTTAAAATAAACAATATGTAAATGGACATCATGCTCAACCCTTTTCGCCTTGCCACTCCCCTTTCTTTCAAGGAAGAACCTGGTGATTATGTAAACAACAATTGCCATCTGCTGGATTTGGCCCTTATCTCTTTTCATTATATTTCTTGAAGAAAGGAGATTGTGTGAGCTCTATTCATATGATAGTGACTAGTAGGTTTGTTAAGAACTTCTATACTTGGTTGTTTTGTTGACAAAACCTGTAACGGTTTTGAATATTGCTCTAGATGCACAACACGTTATCAGTCCCTTTATCCACATCCTTGTGCAAAATATGCATTCATTTGCATGGAGCAAGCAAGCATTTAAGATGTACTTATAATTATATACAAATTGCTATTGATGATCTGATATGAAGTTTAAATGTTGTTTTGTGGTAGCTTATCCAGTTAAATAGCTCCTCTCTAAAGCAGGCTAGAATGTCCTATTTCAATCTAGGATTTGATATAAGCATCCTCATCCATGGAAAAGAAGAGAAATCTGATCAAGTAGAAGACCAGAACACTTTTCTTTATTCTATTATATCATGATCATTGGATTTTTTCTATAGAAAATGGTTGCATTCCGTTGGATAGTTAAGTAGTCCTTGACTTCTGTTCACGCTTAGAGAATGTGTAGAGAAGTTGCAGCTTCTAAAAACACCTGAGGAGCGGCAGCGTAGATTGGAAGAAATTCCAGAAATACATGCAGACCCAAATATGGATCCAAGTCATGAATCAGATGAAGATGAAGGCGAGACAGAAGATAAGAGACAAGGTCCTTTCTCTTTTTCTTGTGCATTTCAAACCTAATCTTCCAACTTATACTGACTATATTTACATCTTTTATTACTTCTTATTTATGAAATACATTTTGCTGTTGCAGAGAACTCTCTCAGACCTAGAGGTAGTGGCTTTAGCAGGAAAGGGAGGGAGCCAATTTCCCCCCGAAAAGGAGGTTTTACTTCAAATGATACCTGGGGTGGATCAAAAAGTTATTCAAGCACTAATCGGGAGCTAAGCAGAAACTTGTCTGATAAAGGTTTCTCAAGCAAAGGGGATGACATTGGAGGTGGTGAGTCTGTGAATGAGAATTTCTGGGGTCAAGGAAGAGAAAAACAAACACAGCAGTCCCAGAGTACTAATTCTACGGTAATATCAGAATCTGTTCCTGGGATTGCCCTAGAGATTTCACCTTCAACTCCATCTACAGTGGTCACACAATCTGCTTCCAAAGTGAATGAAGCGGAAAAAATATGGCACTATCAGGATCCATCTGGAAAAATTCAAGGACCATTTTCGATGGTGCAGCTGCGGAAATGGAGTAATACTGGATATTTTCCTGTTGATTTGAGGATATGGAGAAATACTGGGACGAAAGATGACTCCATACTTTTGACTGAAGCACTGTCTGGAAATTTCCAGAGAGACCCTCCAGCAGTGGACAATAGTTTCCTGAAGACTCAATTGGTTCAGAGTCCGCATCTACCATCGTCATTTACAGGGAATATAGCCCAAGCTGCTCCGGTTCCAGTTGAGGTCCCCAAGTACTCTACGGATAGGTGGGATTCTGGGACAAACCTGCCTTCTCCAACTCCAGGCCAAACAACCCCAAGTTTGACAAAGGGGCAAGTGTTTGAAAGCCAATGGTCACCAACTCCTGCTCAACCAGTGGGTTCTGCCTTAGGAGCCAATCAATCCTCAGGAGGCAATGTAGAACTGCAAGGTGCTACTGTTATCTCAGGGACTCCATCAAAAATGTCTCATGGAGTGAGCCCATTGCCCAAGTTAGAACCAGGCATGCTTTCAATTTCTTCAAATGGTCCTCAAATGCATTCTCAATCAACGTTGCCAGGTGAATCACCCAGGGTACAGGTCAATTCCCATATGCATTCAGTACTTGATCCCAGTGGAACTTCAGTTAACGCAACTGTTGAAATGAGAAGTCTCCAGAACCTGGTTCAGCCGGGGACTAGTGGTAACTCTCTTGTCGGGACACATGGATGGGGGGCAGGTTCAATTCCAAGGCCAGAAATGTATGCCTCACATGCAGTAACTGGGGCTGGATCTCAAGCATGGGGAAGTACCCAATCCCAGAAGCCAGAGGCAAATAATCTGGTTTTGATGCCCTCACAGCCCAGTGCTTATAGTAACTGGGGCAATGCACAAACCTCTGTCCGGAACCCCTCTTCATCCTTGACCACAGGAAATCCAAGTGGGGTTTCCCCCGTGCCAAGCACGGGCACCAATCCTTGGAGAGCTCCCGTTCCAGGACCATCAAACATTCAACCTTCTGTTCCATCCAGCGGACCATGGGGCATGGGTATTACAGACAACCAAGGTGCTACTCCAAGGCAAGGGCCAGAAAACCAAAATACCAGTTGGGGACCAATTCCAGGAAATCAAAACATGGGCTGGGGAGTATCCTTACCTGCAAATTCAAATCAGGGGTGGGCTGTGCCTGGTCAGGTCCCATCAGCTGGAAATGTGAACCCTGGTTGGGGAGCTCCTGTCCAGGGACAAGCACCTGGAAATGCAAATCCTGCTTGGGGTGGTGCTCCTGTTCAGGGGCCAGCACCTGGAAATGCATTTTCAGGTTGGGGACCATCTGGTCAGGGGCCAGCACCAACAAATGCAAACACTGGTTGGGTACCACCCAGTCAAGGGCCACCACCTCCTCCGAATGCAAATACAAATTGGTCAGTGCCTACTGGGAATGCAGGTACATGGGGAAGTGATGCAAATCAAAATGGAGATAGAGATAGGTTTTCGAGCCAAAGGGATAGAGGTTCTCATGGTGGAGATTCTGGTTATGGTGGAGGCAAGCCATGGAATAGGCAGTCATCATTTAACAGAAGCAGAGACTCCCCCAGGCCTCCATTTAAAGGGCAGAGAATCTGCAAATACCACCATGAACATGGGCATTGCAAAAAAGGAGCTTCATGTGATTATATGCATAATTGAGAGCTTTAGGAATTTTGGGGCAGCATAGATTAGTTAATCCCTGTACAGTTATGTTCTTTGATAGAAGTTTGATGTTATAATAATCATCATCCATTGATGCTTTATACTTCTAAAAACCTCTTGCATCAGCTCGTTCATTTCCCGTCTTGGATTTTCGTCTGCGTAGATGCTCGGCCGTTCACCTTTATGTCAACGGTTTATTTGAATAGTCGAGGCAGCTGCTTGGGATCAAATGTCCCGTTTCCATACAAGGCTAGTAGGACACTTCTGATTTGATGCGTTTAGGTTGCTGATCGAGTGACAATTTTTGTGCCCTTTTCGTCTTGTGATTGATAAAGAGTTATAATTTATGTTTACAGCCTTTGTTTAAGTTATGGTTGACGATGAAATGCCTTGAGATTATTACCTGATTTTTTTTATTTCTTCTCTCTTTATCTCAGTAACTGATCTGATCATATCAATTTGTTCACGGGATTCGCACTATCGAATTACGTGGTAAATCACATGACATGGGAAGCAAATCCACGTAAATGGATGTCCTTGGGTGTGTTGGCGTTGGAGGGTATAGTAGACTTTTTTATGAAAAAAAATACATATTGGGTGCATGGTAGTCATTGTCTATTGATTTATTAAGTTTTCCGCAATTTATCCCTTTTTTTTTTAAAGCCGGTTTATTTTTGTATTTTAAAAACATATTTAAAAAAACTGATTTTTTTTATTTTTTTATTATTTCATATTAATATATATATTTTTTCAAATCATTGATGTATTTTCTAAAAAAAAATATTTTAAAAAACAATTATTAATATATTTTCAAACACATCCTTGATCGCTTTGATGCACCACCATCACTTCCGAACACATTCATAATCTTTGGTTTAACCAAATATTTAGCTAATCTGGGGTTCCAAAATAGGGCTTTCTTTCCACGTCCAAATTAATTCATTCGCCTCTCTTTAGATTGGTAACGACAGGAACAAAATCATATCAACGATTTTTTTTCTTAACTCTTTTATAAAAATTTTATTCCCTTTAATTTTATCATTCAATCCAAGTTGATAGTGTATTTTTTTTCGTATCTATGTTTTCCCGTTTGCTATCGTTGGTTTTTTTTTTTCAATATGATTCAAATAAAACCAACTTTTTTAATTAGTCAAGACTAAAATGCGCTTACAACGCTGAAATATTTTACTAAAAAAATAATATAAACCCGCAACGTTACACGAGAACCAATAACCGGTAATTAGCCTATAAAAAATGTTAGAAGTGTGACCTTTACAAGTGATGGGCATGTAATGTGTGAGATTTTTTATTGGGTTTTCATGCTATCTATTTGAACCTTAAAGCAATACATAATTGATATTTTTATTCACTAGAATAGTTTAATTATTTTTTTGAGCTTCCAACAAAAAAAATTGTTAACTTTCGTTTATCTGGTAGTTTTCAAAGCATTTATCAGTCATTATCTAATTATTTGGGATAATTGTTTTTTAGCCTTGCATTAGCACAATATAAAGACTATATCACCCTTGGAAGTAAAATTTGTTTAAAGGTATAATAAGGTTAATTTGGTCTTTTTATATTTTTGTAAGAGTAGTATAAAGACTTTTACACCCTTAAAAGCAAAAATAAAATAAAATAACAAAGAGGGGTATTTGTTTATTTTAATGTTGGTTTTTTTTTGTAATTAAAAGGTTGACCGAGGTTGATTTGGTCTTTTAACATATTTATGAACAATATAAATACATCCATGCCCTTGAAGCAAAAAAAAAATAAACCTTGCAACCAAGGGTATTTGCGTTTTCAAGTTGGCTTTTCTATAATTATCATGTTGGGTTGAGAGTGGTTTGATCTTTTTAATAATTTAAATATTAATTAAAAAAATTTCTCGGTGTGTGTCACGCATGAGCCAGCATGTGGACGACACCCACGCCTTTCGAGCGGTGCGTGCAGCATCGTCCACTATCCAAACATCATCTTCCAAGACAGCTTTAGAAGCATCTTGTCATGGTCTTTTCAACGGCGCCACACATGTGGTTGTCAAATCATTGGTTGGGCTATGATAAACTTTTATCTTCTCCCCCTTCTTTTTCTCTCTCTTCTCCCTGCCAAAGAATACATGTGTCATTTCATTTGGTTTTTGCATACAATTTTATCATCATTTTTTTTTTATTGCTATTTGGTTTGTTTTTATTCTTTTTTTTTTATTAACTTCTTTCTTCAATTTCATCTCTCATTATTTGGTTTGATTTGATTTAAATTTTAAAGTTTGTCCCTATTCTTTTGATTTTTGTTTGTTTTTATTACTTTTCTAATTGAATTTTTAATTTCACCCTCAACATTTTATATCAAATTATTTTTGTGTCAAATTTAGTCCTCACTATTTTAATTTTCATTTCTTTTATTTTGGAGGGTATTTTTTATTGTTTTTTTTTAATTTTTCCCTTGAAAATTTATTGATTTATAGTTTTGCTTTTTTATTTTTAAGGTTTGTTTTCAATGGTGTTAGTCTTAAACTTATGACCAGGGTCACAGATTTTAAAGGTTAATATGGGCTGACTATGGTCTTTCTATAAAATTAGTTTTTTTTCCAACTTCATCATTAAACATTTAATTTATTGGGAGTTGATCTTCATGTTTTTTTTTTAATTTCCTTTTTATGTGGTTGGAGGCTTAACCCGGGCTGACACAATTTCTTTTCATTGTTTTTTTTTTTTTTCCAGTTTCACCCTTGAATATTAGATTGTTTTATAATTGATCTTCATGGTTATATTTAGTTTGCTTTCGATAAGGTTATATCATGATCAAGTCATGGATTTGACATGCTAACCCGGGTAGACTTTTTTTTTTTTCATTGTTAATTTTTTTATCAGTTTATTTATTGTCGTTGTATTTTTTATTTGTATTATTTAAATTAGTTGAGCTTATTAAATCTAATCAATTTAATGACCCAAATCTTAAAAAAAAAATTGGTTTTTCGTTTTAAAACTTGCATTGCCTTGATTTTTTTTTTTTTCACATTAAAAAAATTTAGGCGGGCTCACAGCATAGCCCCAAGTCTATTCTTTGCTTATATGTTGTAGCAGAATAGCTTTGAAGATCCCAGGAGACACCAAGAATCCAACTTGTAGACATCTCGTTTGCTAGTTTTATACTTCCATCCAAAATATCGAAAAGACAGAACAAGTCATGACTATCGTTTTTCAGGCTTAATTTGAACCATTACTCACACATGAACCTAGCAGAGCAGGAGACGGAAAGACGGGTAAAGTAAGAAAGTTGCACACAAAATACTTAAGTACGTACTAAGGATAATGTCGAGACTCTGAGACAATGGAACCATAAGATACTGAAGAGATTGACCGCCATTTTCCTCTTCCCTCCCTCTTTTTACTTCAAAAGGAACAATTCAACCTATAAGTTGGCACAGCAACAAGTCGAACAGCCCTTGCATTCGGGTCACGCCCGATAGCCCATGCATTGATCATGACACGCGATCTCGCCGGGACTCTATACCCGTTAAGGATAGTATATATCTTCAGCTGTTTCATGTAGGAGGAGAGGGATTGGAGGGTGGAGACGTAGGGTTTCTTTCATTGCGCATTTGAGATAGGTAAGTCTCAAGGTCCGATTCATGGACTTTCCGATTAAAGCCAACCACGTCTTCAAGTTCTTGCTGGACTCTCTTGAGGTCATCTGGGCTCTTCATTAACTCTGCAACTGCCCGTTCTATTGCTGATGCCACAGTTTCAGTTCCACCAAACATCACATCCTGTAGAGGCGAAGTACAAATGCATGTGTTTAAAACTAGTTTTCTTGCCCACCATACTGATCTGAATGCTTTTACCAATTTCTAATTGATTATTTTAATTTTAATTAAATGAACAGATTGGATAGTTTATTGAATTAAAGATTCTATATTTGAGATCTAAATAATTTATATAAAGTTTAACCATTTTTTAGTTAAACTAAGAGCATGAACAAATTGTCATTTAATATATAAGAACCAAAGAAATAGTAAAAACTTATGAACCTTTAAGAGGTGGAGTGATTTTACATATCAAATATTATAATGCAGCTACCTTGTCAAGGGTAGAAGAGTTGATGGATTATATATTTCTTAGTAAAAAAATAGCCATTTGTTCACCAAAAGCTGTGTTGATTTTCAAAGAATCTTTAATGGATAAGATCGAAAGTGAAAAATGAGGTAAATAGAGACAAAAAAAAAAAAGACAAAAAAAGAGGCGAAACGAGAGAAATAATTGTAAAAAAACGTATTGATTAGTGCGAGAGATTCTACTTTCTAGCTTGCTCTGATGTTAAATTTATGCCACTATAATCAATAAAAAATAAATGAGGGAATATCATAGAGTAAATGTTCTTAATTTACCATGATGAGAGCTTTGATATTATCTTTGTTGAACTTGATGGTGGACTTTGATTCGTCAAAATTATTTTTCGAAGCATCTTCACTGTAAAAGGCAAGTAATTCATCCACCATGTCTGTGTCTACCTCTTCATTTTCATCTTTGGAATTGAGACTTTCGCTGGTCTTTTTCTTGATTAAATGTTCGTCGATGATTGTCTCAATGAACCCATCTAAAGAACCAAAATAGTTTACAAACTTTGGCCCCTGTCCATCTTCAGGATTTCCTGCCTTAGCTAGCCTTTTATTGAAATCCCGTGCATGAATCCAACCCAACCAAGGAAAGAAATCAGCAACATTATAGGCTCCAAAAAGCTTTGAAAATTCTTGCAAAATTGACACAAACTCTTCTTGCCCCTTCATTTGGAGATGAGCCAAAAGCAGCCTTGTACGTTATACTCCTTGTTAATGCAAACACCAGCTCACCAATATTAACTGGTTCACCTGTTTTTTTCAACACCTGTCTAATTATAAATTCCACTTCATCTCTTACGGAGGCCCACGATTCAGCCCTTTTTCGACTAAATAGCTTCATGACACAGACTTTTCTCATTTGACGCCAGAATGAACCATAATTGGCACAGCCCAGATCTGCTCTATCATAGGTCAAGTAGACAATTGCAACATTTGCAGGCCTGTTGGCAAAAACAATATCTTGGACTTGGAGGACTTCACGAGCTATTTCTGGTGTTGACACAACCACAACATGAAGCCCTCGCATTTGAAGGTGGCAGAGCCCACCGTATTGTCTAGAGAGTCTAGCTAAACCACGGTGGGTCAGTTGGTCCACCATGCCCATGTTGCCAATAATCGGATACCCTCTTGGTCCAGGAGGGTACGGGAGCTTCTTACGCATCGGAATCAGTACAATTATGGAGACAGATAGAGAGACCAAGATGAAAAAAAGCATCGGAGAAATTTGAAGAGATTGGAGAGAATCCATGGGTTCGTGTTTGGCACAATGTGACTCTTGGGGTAACAGGCAATAACCATTGCATGGCTGCATGTATATAGAGAGATTAGTGAATTAGCAGCATCTATAAAACGCTGTCGTACAGAGAAACAATTTTTGGTTCTCCAATTACTCTGCATACCCAATAAATTATTAGTAATGCTAATCTTATTCCTAAAAAAATGTATCTTATCAAATTACTACCTAAAAAATTTCAAAAACTGCATTTATTGGACATAGTGGATGAAAATCCCATCGAGGTGAATTGAAATGGGCCAGGCTCATTTTGTGAGAACACTTCTAGGACTAGGAGTAGTGACCTAAAGTGGGTTTTAGGCCCAGCCCATGGATGTGCATGATTAAATTTTTGAAGCCTTTCAATTGATTAAAAGTACATTTCAACATGAAAAATGCGAAATTACGTGCATAATAAAAGGAATAAAAATAGTTCTAGTTAAATTGATAGCCATGCAATTAAAGTCTCCTAGTTTGGCCTTTTCAACATGAAAGTTATAAAATATATTGAGAATCTAAAGATTTTTTTTTTTTAATTTCATCCTATCCATGATTTTATTTATTTTTAATTGTTATGAAAATATATTTTAAGTCTGTATAGGTCCCATCACCCCTGGTTCTAAATAGTAAATTTTTTTATGTATTTTCATTATTAATTTATATATCATAACATACTAGTGCTATCTTTGCATTTTGCCTTTTTTTTAAAAAAAAAAAAACTTGGTTGGTTTTTTATTACTCTTTTAAGATAAAAATCAAACGCTATAATTAAAATAAAAATTACATCTACAACAAAATTCACTTATTTTTTTTAAGAAATAAACTTATTTTATATATTTATTTCTTCAATTAAACATGTTTATATTATATTTTTGTATTGAAATACTAGCTAGATATATATGGTAAAAAACTATGTTTTGAACATTTCATTTAATTAAATAAACATACAAGTTCAACAAAACAAGTTACAAGATATTTCGTCATTTGGGCCAAATTTTATTTAATCTACATTTTAGCATTTTAATAAGTCGATCCATAAAATATATATATATTTCTTAATATATTTGCTAGCCACCAGCACATAATTTCTAACTTTGTCGTTGTTAGGAGATGACATTTGCTGGTTTTTACACATGACTAAAATTATGCTCGCACAACTTGCACGTCAGTAGTACTTGGCACATGTTTTGCATGTGAACCATTGTTTTTTTTCTTTACCATTAAATGAACATATTTTTGTATATCATGATGGAAAATTAGTAAATATCACATTCCTTTTAAATCTTTAAATTTTTCTAACAACTTTTTTTCCTTTATATAACATCGACTTTTTTTTTCAAACAAGGTAGTTTTAAATTTTAATTTTCTGAATATTATGTTTTAAACTTATTTTATAAGAAGAGATATTGATAATATCTTAAAAATCCAAGTAGTTTAGTAATAAGTCTAATGTGTTAGATAATTGATTAATCACTTAGTTCTTGCAATCTTATCCGTTTGATGTAAAAAGGCAAGGTGGCTTGTAGATTGATATGGGAAGCCAAATACCTGTGAAATGTCTCCTTT
The DNA here is from genome assembly GCF_000002775.5 of Populus trichocarpa. NCBI lineage: Eukaryota > Viridiplantae > Streptophyta > Magnoliopsida > Malpighiales > Salicaceae > Populus > Populus trichocarpa. Next base: position 18,158,891 of record NC_037288.2, on the reverse strand, counting down.
AATGGACGCAGGAACTTTTAGATGCTTACGTCAGTAACTTTATAGAGAGAGAAAGCTCAATGATATTTGATAGAGATAGGTTCCGAAAATATATGTGTCAAAAATATTGAGAATGAAGAGATTGTGAACCTTGAACTTGGTGGATTCATATGGTATTTATAGATCATGAATCCTATCCTTTTATGGAGAAGAGGGACTGCTGAGTAATTTCACCCATATAAACTAACATGTATCGGATCAAAATAAAATACTGGGAGGACTCGCATGAGGGACCCGAAAGATTACCAATGGACTCGCATTGGGTCTTGGAAAAATTTCCAAGGAAGTGTTGGGCTCAAACAAGTTTTTTGAACCTGATAGGAGTGAAAAATAGGCTCAAACACGCTATCTAACCCCGTGGTAGCTGGGCCCGAGTCCATGAGGGTGCTCGCCTGACACCCAACACCCTAGTTGGGCGTGTCACATCTAGTATGGGCCCCGTAACAACCTTGGTCCGTTCCTTTTGGCTAGGCAGCATGCCCAACATTAGGCTCGTTAAATTTAGATTTATCAGATATATTTTGTCACATAAACACCAACTAATATGACAAATTATACTATACTCTAAAATGCATGGGAAAAACATTGTGCAGGTACTATGAACATAGACTCATTGCATTGTGGGCTACACTGTAGATATAAAGTATTTGCACTGTGGACGACACTGTAGCACCGTGAGGGCGTTGTCTTTGCTATTTTTATGCCAAAAGTTGTTAGGTCTGGCTCGGCCGCCAGACCCAAGAGACTTGGATCCGACTTAGTCATTAGACCCAACCGTCTTGGGTCTGACGTGGCCTCCAGATCCAGAACACTATACAGGTACTGTGGATATAGACTCAATACCTTATGGACCACATTATAGATATAAAATGTTTGTACTGTGGACAACACTGTAACATCATGAATGCATTGTTTTTGTTGTCTTTTATGCCAAAAGGTGTTGGGTCTGACAGTCATGCCAGACTCAATGCTATTAGATCTGACTTGGCCGATAGACCCAACTGTCGTGGGTGTGGCATGGCCGCCAGACTCAACTGTCTTGGGTGTGACATGGACACCAGACATAGGGCTATTGAGTCTGGCTTGGCTACTAGACCCAACTGTCGTGGTTGTATCATGACTATCAGGCCTAAGGCTATTAGGTTTGGCTTGACCACCAGACCCAAAAGTCAAAATAATAAAAAATATTTTAAAAAAAATATTAATTTAATATTTTTTTCAAACTAAAAATACTTTTAAACATATTTAACATCAAGCGTGGGAATATATTCAAATTCCTAGAAAGGAACAATGAAATGTTACTTTTAAAAGTCAATTCATTTACATGTACTAATTAAATATCTAAACGAATTTTGCAGGTCACTCCAAAATATTTTGTGCACCAAATATTCATCCATTTTTGGTGCATAAATGAATAGTTGTGTTGATCCAAACTTTTTATTTAATATAAAACAAGTCATTGATCCTATTATTATTATTATTATTATTATATTGATTAAATTTGTGAATTAAATGAACCATGGTAGTTCAAGAATTTTCTCCTCCATCCTTTAAGTTCTTTTTAATCAAATTCATAATCTAAATAGTAAATACTTTGTTACGCAAGAAAAATGAAAGTGAAATTCATTTTCAAGCAAAATGATTTTTTTTCCCCTGGTCTGATGATACCGTGGACGAACTCTAACAACTAAGCACTCCAATCCACTTTTAATAGTAAACAAAATAAATTATTATTATTATTATTATTATTATTATTATTATTATTATTATTATTATTATTGCAATACAATAAACAGATTAATTCTAATAACAAGAAAATTCAGAAGTTGAGAGATAATATATATAGAGGAAGAATAATAATTGAGAAACCCATCAAATATGATACTTTGCTCAAATTTTTTTTGTCTTATTGTAGAAGATGAAAGCCTGTTTGAGAAAACGAGGTCAATTAAAATTAAAAATAAAATTATTTAAAATTAATTTTTATATATTTTTGTATATTTTGATATGTTATGTAAAAATTAAATTTAAAAAAATTAAAAATATATATTATTTTAATATATTTCTAAATAAAAAACCCCTCATAAACACCGATATGAATTCACTATACACCAGGCGGGGAAGGAAAACTTGGAAGATTACTACCAACTTATTCTGCAGTGCTTACAGTAAACGGTGCTCAACATGAGATAGGAGTTCTTTTTCATATAACAAAGAAAGCATTTAATCTCTTTTCCAAGGGACAAATCCCTTTAAGGGTTTTTAATTAATTAGTTTGTCAGTTTATGCCAAGATAATCACATTCCAAATCCATCTTAATCCGATAAAAAAAAAAAAAAAAAACCCATAATGATTAGCCAGTCCCTTTCAACAGCTAAGGTGAAGCTCCAAAGAGGGTTTGGGGGGATTGGGCATCCTACCCGTCCATCCAGCCCATCTAGACAAAACAGAACAACGATCATGATTCCATTTTGAAGGCCACTTTAAACGTTTTCACTTTATGAGTGTGCTGATCTTCTCTTAAAAAAAAACAAATGTATAAAAAGCCACCGGAAAAAGTAAGAGTTGGCACGCGGTTTTGGTTATTTTTTAAAGTGTTTTTTATTTGAAATTATATTAAAATAATATTTTTATTATTTTTAAAAAATTATTTTTAACATCAGTGCATCAAAATGATCTAAAAATACCAAAAAAAATATTAATTTGAAGTAAAGAAAAAAATTAAAAAAATTAAATTTTATCAAAAACACTTTTGAAATGCAAAAACAAACAGGACCGAAGGTTTTTTCTTGGTTTTTTATCCTATTAAAAAACAAACTATAACTCCATCTCAAACACACCTATATCTTAAAAACAATTTTCAACATGATTGTAAAAAGAAAATTACTAAAACCAAGCTTTGATACGAAGACATATATCTTAAAAATTTTCAAAGTCAAATGATTAAAGTATTGCTTTATATTATAACAATGATTACTTTTTAAATTGTTTGAAAATATATTATAATAATATTTTAAAAAATAAAAATTAATTTTGATATTAAAACATAAAAACAATTCAAAATCATAAAAAAAATTAATTTAAATTAAAAATTTTCAAAAATATTTTTTGACCACAGAAATTAAAAAAAAAATTTTTTTTTTAGTCAATCATGTTCATGATTTATTTGGTCCTGAATAATTGCAATGAATAATGATCGCACCTAAAATAACATCATGGCCGTGTAAGAAGTTGAGAATTATAATGTTGTCCCATACCAGAATGATGCTGCTTTATTATTTCACGTTCATGGAAACATCGCCACCCCTGTCAGCCTCGGGAGGGTCAGCTATTTAGTTAAAAATATAAAATAATATTTATAATATTTTTTTCTTGAAAATATATTAAAATAATATTTTTAATTTTTTTTAAAAATATATTAAAAAAATTTAAAATTAAAAAAAATAATTTAAAATTAAAAAAAAACTTTTCAATTTTTTCAAAAACACTAAACCAGTGTTGCACCAATGATTCATGCGCCTTACACGTAAGTTGCACCAACTGATCATGCTTATCCATCACCGTAAAATCAAGGTTGTTTTGTTAATAAATATTAATATTGAAAGTTGGCCATGACTCTTGACTTGGATGGTGTTTGATAACCCTAACGTAATATTGGTTATTTTTAATTATTTAAAGAAAATAATAAAATAATATATTTATATTTTATTTTTTAAAATTTATTTTTAATAATAATATATCCAAACAATCCAAAAATATTAAAATAAATTTTAATAAGAAATAAATTAAAACTTAATCTCAAACACAATTTCAAACACGTCATTCTTAATAATGACACCAGGGGCATGCTCTTAGTCAGCAGACCACTAAACAATTTATAGTGCACCCACTCGGGAAAGCACCATTTGTCCAAAATTGAATTAGCTTTGGTGGTCTGAAATCTAACACCACCATATTTTATTGTCTAAATTGTCTCAATCCATCCATCCGTTCAATTTTTATTTTATTTTTTATTTTATATTGTCAAAGGTGATGGCTGGATTGTTTTGAACATTTCAAAGGACTTTGACAAAAATGGGCATTTTACTAGCAAATACCAATAATGAACAAAAACAGACTGGGAATTCTAAGAATAGGCAGAGACTGGAGATTCCCCCTCCGCTAGTTCAAAAACCCTCCCAATATAAAAAATAAGAAATTAGACGATAGAGAAACTAAACTAAAAGGAACACTAAGAAAAATGAAGTAAAAGGATAAGACTGTATAGAGATAGGAATCTCCCTATAAACTATGGTAAGAACTAAGAAATGCCCTTCCTATGATACATTCGATGTCTGCAACCTAAAAATAAAACCGGACTAACTGAACCGGGTTTGACTCTGGTTCAGAAAAAACCTACATGTTACAGATAAACCTTCAAAAACTAGGAACCATCTGGTTCAACCTGGATTCAGGTCCGCCCATCTCCTTCTTCCTTCTCATCTCTAACACCTTTCGATGGCTATTCGAGTGAACTTCACTCGAAAAGGTAGGGCTGCAGGCTGGTCTATACTCCGGAAAGAGTCGACCGGATTTATAACGAACACCACAAGCATTACATAGCGTTTTGGCACCATGCGGCCCGGTTCGCCACTGCGGGGTCTTCTGAACCTGGCAATGACTGCACCGACGCTGGAATTGGGGCGACGCCGTTATCCCACTAGTTTGAACCGCCGGTCTTTTCTTTGGTTTTTTCATTGGCGGTTCACTCAACCACGATAACGAGTCAATTGTTTGAACCGTGTTGGCTGAAACAAGACACGGCATTGACGAGGTTGAGGATGCTGAGGATGACGGTGTCTCGGTTTGGTTCGACCTACCCGACCAGGTGCGACCAGTGCGTCTGGACCGTTTGGTTCTTGCCTTGGAGGGAACCCGTGGAGAGAAAAAACCAGGAGTTTTTGCGAGAGAGGGTTTGGGTTCTGGTTCGAACCGGTTCTTTGCATGGCTTTCTGGTTTTCCTTTACAGGCAGGAACCAGAAGAGAGACATCAGACAAAGAATCATTGACAAAGTGAGATACCCACTCAAGCTCTGCTATGTCATCGGTCTGTCAAAAGACAAAACATGGGTTTCATTAAGAACACAAAAAATATCAGAAGGAGGAACAATAATTGACAAAAATTCAATCATCTTCACTTACTGGTACAGCGAGTTCACTTGAGAGAAAGGAATCGGAGAAGCTGCTGGAGTTTGAGTTAAAATCATCATCAACACGGTCTTGAGAGGAAACAGAAAGAGAGTCTTTCTCTTCCTCTTCTTGTGCATAACCATCTTTGAATTCACCATTAGAGAAGTCCAAGAAACAATCAACAGAGAAATCTTGATCACTTGAAACAACAGCAGATGCATTAAAAGCAAAGAAATCTTCAGAAATAGCTTGTTGGGTTGATTTTGTAGCTAGTTCGTTGCGTAAACTTGACTTCAAGGCCCTTGTCTCCATGCAGAACTCCATTTTCTATATTCAAAATTCAAGAACCAAAAAAACTTTAACCAAAATTCCCTAAATATACAACAAGTTTTTTGTTCATAGACTAATTGCTTGCTTATGTGCTGTAAATGGCTAAATTACCTGACAAAGATGAGGAGAAGGAAGAAACTGAAAGGATAGATGGTGTTAGTTGGGCACTGAAATGAAGGCTTCTTACTGGGCGAAACTGGTGCGGAGTTAATGGCTTATCTTTGTCTGCCTCTCTTAGATATCTCTCTCTTATTATTAGCAATTTCTTTTTTTGAAAATTTAATGTTTGTATGTAAAAGTTAATGGTGGCGAATTATTTTTGTGAGTGATATGTGGTCAATTTAGGAGATGACTATTCTTGGGTCTTTATAGGCTGGCCATGCGAACCCACAGTTTCCGTATAGATTTCTTACCTTTAGCCACCAAGCCTTGGTCATACGAATCCACCAAAGCCAGAAAAAAAAAAAAAAACAAATCAAAGAACTTTCGTGGTTAGTTAGGCCCCGATTCTTTGATTTTCTACCTGTGTCCAGCTGCCCTCACTCGCACTTGATTTATGTCGAGAAAGACTTCAGAAAGCAACTGTTTTACACTAGTAGATTGAAGGCGGTGTTTAATATTTTTTTATTTTTTAAAATTTATTTATGTCATTAACATATTAAAATAATTTAAAACAAAAATAATTCAAAAACTCCAGAGAAATTTAATTTTAGTTGGCAATTTTATTTTATTTTATTTTTTTTTGTGAAATCATGGTTTTTAAATCCTAAGGTACACCTCGCTTAATCCTTAATTATTAAGAAAATGAGAAATTCTATTTCTCTCGTGACACCTCCACTGAAGATTTTACCAATAACAGAAATTGACGAAGATTACAGAGAAGAAACTCCATGGAAGGATAAGAACACGGGGATTGATTATATATGAGTTGGGGCTACGGAGATTAAGTCAATCAATTAATAAAATGATTTGGCTGGACAGATTATTATTTCTTCTCGATATATTTGTTTTTTACTCATATAAAATTAAATTTATAGGGATACTCCTTGTCTCAAATAAAATGAAATATATCATAGTGAAATTTTGCATGTGGAAATATTAAAAACTAATTTGATGAGTGATTTATCCTGCTATTGTCTATCAATAAATAATTTATGATATAATCCTTTTTATAACACTTAGTCCTATCTGTTTGCTACTTTGGAAATTGATTTTCTTAAAAAATAAATTTATAGAAAGTGATTTTCTTGAAAAATAAATTTATAGAAATTAAATTATTTTTTAATGTTTGGTAGTATGATAAAAAATAAATTGAAAAATATTTTCCAGTATTTGGTTATGTCATGAAAAATAAGCTGAAAAATAAATTGTTAATATCTTTTTTCAAGCTTATTAAAATAATGAGGAACAAATCTTACAAATTAAAAAGTTGAATAAGAATAACATTAAAAAAATATAATTTCATAAATTATCTCAATTAAATAAATAACAATCAAAAGAATAAGTACCAAATTTGATAGATTAAAAATTTTAATTAAGAAAATGATAAGAGAAAAGCAAATAACAATCATAAGAATGAAGATCAAAATTGATACAAAAATCAAACTAAAAAAAAATATTTCTGAAAAAAAAAATGCCCAAAATAAAAAAAAAATTCCTGAAACCAAATTAAATTTTTCTTTAACTAAAATTGTTTTTGATGACTAATTTTTTTAATAATGAATAAACATAAAAAAATTTAAAAATTTATTTTTAAAAAACTATTTTTCATGTAACAAACGTAACTACTTTATTTATTCATGTCAAATTGTCTGTGTTAAGACTAGACGTCCTCTTTCTTTGATATTGTTAGAAGTATTTAATAAACAACAACAACAATAAAAACAAAAACAAAAACAAATAGCTGAAATATTTGTCTATGTCATGTAGGGTGCATGGCATGTGTGTGTTTGTCTCACAAACACGTACAGTCTGAAAATTGCACGCGTGCATATGTGAGAACCCCAAATGTTGGTAACGAGATTCTCTCAATTGCATAAAAATATCCACACATTTCTTCGAGCTTGTTCCCCGTTTTGCATATTAAATTTTTCCGTTCACATTTATTTAGTTGAAATGAAGGATATATAAAATAGATATGTTTTTAAAATAAATTTTTATATTTTTAAAAACATATCTCAATTATCTTTTTTTTCCTTAATTAATAATTAAACGTTATCTAAAAAAAAAAAACTGTACAAT